>NC_090761.1:63892635-63897635 GCF_036898095.1 Palaemon carinicauda | reverse complement strand
ATATATATATATATATATATATATATATATATATATATATATATATATATATATATATATATATATATATGAACACACGTACAAATACCTGCTATCCTTCAAGCTGGTTCGCTTGACGCACGATTCTCTCCATCTTTGTACCTAGGATGATATTAGGATCGTATTGAAAACCATAGGATCCGTATCTTCTCCATTTTCAGATGCTGACACAGGAGTGAGATGACAAAACTTTTCATATTTTGTGCCTCTATCATTTTTTCTTCTTTTCTGCTGCTGTTGGTTATTCTGTTACTAAAACGTTATTTATTCTTTGGAAACTTATTATTTTTTTCTGTTACTAAAACGTTATTTATTCTTTGGAAACTTATTATTTTTTTCTGTTACTAAAACGTTATTTATTCTTTGGAAACTTATTATTTTTTTCTGTTACTAAAACGTTATTTATTCTTTGGAAACTTAATTTTTTCTGTTACTAAAACGTTATTTATTCTTTGGAAACTTAATTTTTTTCTGTTACTAAAACGTTATTTATTCTTTGGAACCTTATTTTTTTTTTTGTTACTAAAAACGTTATTTTTTGGACTTATTTATTCTGGTACTAAAACGTTATTTTTTCTTTGGAAACTTAATTTTTTTCTGTTACTAAAACGTTATTTATTCTTTGGAACCTTATTTTTTTCTGTTACTAAAAACGTTATTTTTTGGACTTATTTATTCTGTTACTAAAACGTTATTTATTCTTTGGAGTCTTATTTTTTTTTTCTAAAAACGTTATTTATTCTTTGGAATCTTATTTATTCTTTCACTAAAAACGTTATTTTTTGGACTTATTTATTCTGTTTCTAGAAAACTTGATTTATTCTTTGGGCTTATTTATTCTGTTACTAAAACGTTATTTATTCTTTGGAAACTTATTTTTTTCTGTTATTAAAAATGTTATTTATTTTTTGGATTCTTATTTATTCTGTTACCAAAAACGCTACTTTTGGACTTATTTATTCCGTTTCTAGAAAACTTTATTTATTCTTTAGACTTATTTATTCTGTTATTAAAACGTTATTTATTCTTTGGAGTCTTATTTATTGTTACTAAAACGTTATTTATCCTTTGGACTCTAATTTATTTGGTTACTACGACCGTTATTTATCCTTTAGATTCATTCATTCTATTACTAAAATCGTTAATTATTTTTTGGACTTTTATTTTTTGTTACTAAGAAACGTTATTTATTCTTTGGAATCTTATTTTATTTTCTATTACTGAATACGGTATTTATTTTTTGGATTTTTATTTATTCTGTTAGTAATAACGTTATTTACCTTTTGGACTTATTTATTCTGTTACTAGAAAACGTTATTTATTTTTTGGACTTATTTATTCTGTTCCTAGAAAACGTTATTTATTTTTTGAACTCCTATTTATTCTGTTTCTAAAAACATTATTTATTTTTTGGACTTATTTATTCTGTTACTAGAAAACGTTATTTATTCTTTGGACTCTTATTTATTGTGTTACTTAAAACGTTATGTATTCTGTTACTAAAACTGTCCAATTCTTATTATTGGTTAGTTTTTAGGTATATTGAAATCGGTGAGATTATTTTTTACATGCAATTCGATACAGGAATTTTCGTTAGTTCCTTTGGTCGCTGCAACTTCGCAACCCTTGTGAGTTAAGGATGGGGGGTTTGGGGGAGCCTATAGGTCTATCTACTGAGTCATCAGCAACCATTATCTATCCCTCCCTGGGCTAGAGAGAGTGTCTTTAGCTCTGATCATATGTAAGATGGTGAGTTTCTAGGGCATTGTCCTGCTTGATAGGCCAATGTCACTGTCCCTTGGCTCTGCCATTCATGAGCGACCTTTAATGATTCTTTTTTTTATTCTGTTGCTACACTGCATTTTCAAGAAGCCACAGTAGTATTTATAATATTATCAGTTTTGACTTTTTAATATCGTTTAATGCTGTGAGAATCATCATTTTTGTATTTTCATTTCGTAACATAAACTCAGTGTTCCTTCCTTCCATCGTTAAGTTGTTTATACGTTTTGCGTAATCTTAAATTTTCCTGTCTTTGGAGTACCATCGAGATGGATTAAAATGAAGATGGAGTACATGGAAGGGCAATAACGAAGGAAAAAGTATTAAGGGAAACGTGATGGGTTTCTTTCCTAATCTCCTCTCATACTCTGTATTTCCACGATGAGATATTCTACATCCAGTTTTCCTATTGGCTAACAGATCCAGCTGGAATCCAGAGGAGTCAGGGTTAAAGTTGGGATGTTGTTTCTTTCTTTATATATTTTTTTAATCCTGTGCAGTGGCTTGCTTAATCTTTTACCTCCCAAACGGAACTAGTTTTTTGTAGTTTTGAGCTGTGACGCACGTTCATTTCATACACGCTCATCCACTGCAATGAAAATACTGATTTTATCTCTCGTTTTCTCCTGCTCTGATAAGAGAAACACCTACTTAAGCCTGCCATTGCATGATTCACATTGTTGGAATTTTGTGCCATCGTTGCCCTAAATCGTTTGTATATAAGTTTGTTATTTTGTTGAATAAAGACAGTACGCAGGATCGAGAAGAACGCTCATACACTGTAATGCTATTGCGTTCTTTATCTCTCGTTCTCTCCCGCACAGATAATAGCAGCGCCTATTTAAGCCTGCCATTGCATGATTCACATTGTTGGAATTATTCCATTGATGCCCTAAATCGTTTGTATATAAGCTCGTTAATTTTGTTGAATAGGGACAGTGCACAGGATCGAGATCAACGCTCATACACTGTAATGCGTTTGCCTTTTTTTATCTCTCATTATCTCCCGCACTGATAATAGAAACGCCTATTTAATCCTGCCATTGCATGATTCACATTGTTGGAATTATTCCATTGATGCCCTAAATCGTTTGTATATAAGCTCGTTATTTTTGTTGAATAGAGACAGTGCACAGGATCGAGAAGAACCCAAACATCAATTGAAACATCGAAATAATATTCGTATTACTTCCATGTAGGGGTGATGGGGAATTGAGGCGAGTAACCCCTGACCCCCCTCCTGCCAACCATTTCCAGCCAATCAGACAGCGATTTAAAGCCGAACACAGCCAGTCAGATTAAGAGATACAAACCCTTGTGATTAACGAAGTTCTTTTTAGAAGCTCTCACTCCATCTGATTTTGAGTGCAGGAGACCGTATGTTCCAATTATGAGCGTAATAGATTTTCGTACGTGCCACTAAGACATCAGAATGGGGGACTTAATTGGTGATCAGATGAAGGGACGATGAGTATGTTCGGTTAAATGGGAGATATCCTATGCGGATACAGCCTCAGAGGAGCAGGAGCAGGAGCAGGAAAGGATTTTCCATTCAGAGTTTGGTTTATTCTTATTCTATCATTGGGGAATTAAAGATCAAATTACGTTTGGTTGATTACAATGTCACTTATGGTGGCTTTTAGTTTGTTTATACTGAAATTGATCCTTTTTTCGATTTTAAAAGACAAGTAATACAGATCTCACTAAACTGATATATAGCCTGATTTTTTCATGTAATTTCAGGTGATTTGATTTCCAAATTTTACTTAACCTAGCCATTGTCTGATTTGCTTTTTTCAATCTTTCATTAAACTCCATTTCTAAAGACCCTATATTAGAGACCATAGTTCCTAAATATTTAGATATTTCCACCTCATTGAGCCTTTCTCCTTCCAATGATATTTCATCTTCTATTGCATAATCCGTTATTATTTTTGGCTTTCTTCTATTTATCTTGAGCCTCACCTTATGTGATATTTCAGGCATTCTGTAAGCAATCTTTGCAAGTCTTGTGGTGTTCTGCTATAAAGGCCAGCGTCATCAGCAATTGTTCTAAAATTTAAGCTATAGACTTCTGATAGATATTCTCACAAATTTGACAGGTAACGAAAATGATAGTTTTAACCCCTCTAAGTCCAACAATAATGCAGTGCTACATTTGAAAACAGGCATTGTTCGTTAGAAGAATATAAAAACTACTGAAACAGTCACATCCTAATCTAACCTAGCTTACGGGGCAAAATTCTACCTGACTTGTATGGACCTCCTCCTAACCTGACCGTGAAGCGTAAAGTGAAATACAGTGGAGAATTCTAACCAAAAATCCCGTAACTTTACTAAATCTGGGACGCCATAATTCATAGAGAATGATATTTACTTGCTGACGCCATGCTGTGCGTCTCCCTGTTCAATCTGGCTTTAGAATTATGATTTTCCTAACACTGCATTGTTATACTCATGAATGTTTTGACTAACCATTTTCGACCGATATGAATGTCTGATTAGACGAAAATTGCTTTAGAAAGGGTATCAAGAGAAACCCTAACTTATTTAGCATTTAAAATCAATTATGTCCAAATGCAGGTTAAAACTTTTCAAAGATTGCTCAGATCCAAATACGGGGACCTTTTCTGGATACATACAGTAGTATATTTGATGCTGAGGATGGCTTGTCGTGTCGTAAGAACTATAGTTGCAGCAAAGATACCGGGCGAAATAAGCCCCACCCCCGATGACGTCATAGCCAATCACGTTGTCTCCCACGTTAGCAGCGGTCACGATACTTCCCCTCGCAAGTTTCACTCTATACTCATTTATAATCACTTGAAGGGGACGTGTTGTGACCGCTGTTAACGCTGGAGACAACATGATTGGCTATGACGTCATCAAGGAGTGGGGCTTATTTCACAGGTATTTGTTGTAGATTACTGTATCTTTGCTAATTCATCAATCGTATCTTCTGCATCATAGACAATACAAACTACATTTTCTGCTTCAATTTCCCAATATTTTTTTGTGTGGGGTGTGGGTGGGGGTGGGGGGGTTCAGCACCTTCTACAGTGTTGTCTGCATCTCTTTTACTCCTTTTATTAGCTTAATTTACTAAAACATTGCCATGAAAGATTTGACCTCCTGTCAATATTAAAAACGTCCCTGCTTTGAAATCTGCTTGACCGGAG
>NC_090761.1:63875135-63887635 GCF_036898095.1 Palaemon carinicauda | reverse complement strand
CACACACACACATATATATATATATATATATGTATATATATATATATATATATATGTGTGTGTATGTATATATATGTATGTAAACATATACATATATCTATATATATATAAAATGTATATATATATATATATATGTAGGTATATATATACATATATATATATATATATATATGTAGGTATATATATATATATATATATATATATAGCAAGGGTATGTGAAATTCATAATAAAATGATTATAAATTATTTTACAGGTTCATTGAATGCAATTACACCGTTTTTCATAAATGTGTTGCATTAAAAACCCAACCTTATATAAAAGCTGAACTAATCACGTACGGTTGGATACAGGAATTTCTGGCACACCTCTCTCTGGGTAATTACACCATGTCACACCCTTACTGCATGGAGAGTTCCGGTTTATAGCCTTGCCCACCACCTCTACCATCTCTCCATGCACAAGCTGTTTGGTCAATCGCCGTGCAACAAGGGTGTGACAGAATGTATATCCTCAGAGCGAAGTGTACCATGGATTCTTGTGTCAAACTGTACATTCAGCCAAGGGAAAACAGTACATTTGGAAAAGGGGATACGATATATTTAGCCAAGGGGCTACAGTACATTTAGCCATGTGACTACAGTACATTTAGCCAAGGGACTACAGTACATTTATCCAAGGGACTACAGTACTTGATATTCAGCCAATAGATTACAGTACATTTAGCCAAGGGACTACAATACATTTAGCCAAGTGACTACAGGACATTCAGCCAGGGGACTACAGTACACTCAAACAAGAAACTACAGTACATTTAGCCAAGGGATTTCAGTACATTTAGCCAAGGGACTACAGTACATTCAGCTAAGGGATTAGCCTACAGTACATTCAGCTAAGGGACTATAGTACACTCAGTCAGGTGACTACAGTATATTCAGCCAAGGAATTACAGAAATCATAACTTTGAGCAGCATGCCCTAAAAGATTTTTCTTTCTACTTCTCCAGAAAGGTGACGGGACTCAAGGATGGCCAGTTTCCGCCGAGAGACAACCTTATGGTGTTCCTGGTGGAGTCCTCTTGCGAGGAGAGACCCCAGTGTGCCAACTGTGATAAATCGCATCAGTCCGCCATGTTCTTCTGTAACACTTGTGGTGAGTTGACAAGTTGTGTGTTTCTTGATGGTTTGATCTAATAATTTGGTTTGTTTCTTAAAAGGTGAGAAAGGAAGATAATTATTAACATATGTGGTAAGTCGACGAAGTCTGTCTGTAGCTGTGTTTGTTAGAGGTTTAATCTAATAATTTGGTTTATTTCTTAAAAGGTGAGAAAGGAAGATAAGTCGACGAGGTCTGTCTGTAGCTTTGTGTTTGTTGGTGGTTTAGTCTAATAGTTTGGTTTATTTCTCAAAAGATGAGAAAGGTAGATAACTATTATCACTTGTGGTAAGTCGACGAAGTCTGTCTGTAGCTGTGTTTGTTGGTGGTTTAATCTATTAATTTGGTTTGTTTCTTAAAAGGTAAGAAAGGAAGATAATTATTAACACTTGTGGTAAGTCGACGAAGTCTGTCTGTAGCTGTGTTTGTTGGTGGTTTAATCTATTAATTTGGTTTGTTTCTCAAAAGATGAGAAAGGTAGATAACTATTATCACTTGTGGTAAGTCGACGAAGTTTGTCTGTAGCTGTGTTTGTTGGTGGTTTAATCTATTAATTTGGTTTGTTTCTTGAAAGGGGAGAAAGGAAGATAATTATTAACACTTGTGGTAAGTCGACGAAGTCTGTCTGTAGCTGTGTTTGTTGGTGGTTTAATCTATTAATTTGGTTTGTTTCTTAAAAGGTAAGAAAGGAAGATAATTATTAACACTTGTGGTAAGTCGACGAAGTCTGTCTGTAGCTGTGTTTGTTGGTGGTTTAATCTATTAATTTGGTTTGTTTCTTAAAAGGTGAGAAAGGAAGATAATTATTAACACTTGTGGTAAGTCGACGAAGTTTGTCTGTAGCTGTGTTTGTTGGTGGTTTAATCTATTAATTTGGTTTGTTTCTTGAAAGGGGAGAAAGGAAGATAATTATTAACACTTGTGGTAAGTCGACGAAGTCTGTCTGTAGCTGTGTGTTTGTTGGTGGTTTAATCTAATAGTTTGGTTTGTTTCTCAAAAGGTGAGAAAGGAAGATAATTATTAACACTTGTGGTAAGTCGACGAAGTCTGTCTGTAGCTGTGTTTGTTGGTGGTTTAATCTAATAATTTGGTTTGTTTCTTAAAAGGTGAGAAAGGAAGATAATTATTAACACTTGTGCTAAGTCGACGAAGTCTGTCTGTAGCTGTGTGTTTGTTGGTGGTTTAATCTAATAGTTTGGTTTGTTTCTTAAAAGGTGAGAAAGGAAGATAATTATTAACACTTGTGGTAAGTCGACGAAGTCTGTCTGTAGCTGTGTTTGTTGGTGGTTTAATCTAATAGTTTGGTTTGTTTCTTAAAAGGTGAGAAAGGAAGATGATTATTAACACTTGTGGTAAGTCGACGAGGTCTGTCTGTAGCTTTGTGTTTGTTGGTGGTTTAATCTATTAATTTGGTTTGTTTCTTAAAAGGTGAGAAAGGAAGATAATTATTAACATATGTGGTAAGTCGACGAAGTCTGTCTGTAGCTGTGTTTGTTGGTGGTTTAATCTATTAATTTGGTTTGTTTCTTAAAAGGTGAGAAAGGAAGATAATTATTAACACTTGTGGTAAGTCGACGAAGTCTGTCTGTAGCTGTGTGTTTGTTGGTGGTTTAATCTAATAGTTTGGTTTGTTTCTTAAAAGGTGAGAAAGGAAGATAATTATAAACACTTGTGCCAAGTCGACGAAGTCTGTCTGTAGCTGTGTTTGTTGGTGGTTTATTCTATTAATTTGGTTTGTTTCTTAAAAGGTGAGAAAGGTAGATAACTATTATCACTTGTGGTAAGTCGACGAAGTCTGTCTGTAGCTGTGTTTGTTAGAGGTTTAATCTAATAATTTGGTTTGTTTCTTAAAAGGTGAGAAAGGAAGATAAGTCGACGAGGTCAGTCTGTAGCTTTGTGTTTGTTGGTGGTTTGTTTCTTAAAAGGTGAGAAAGGAAGATAATTATTAACACTTGTGGTAAGTCGACGAAGTCTGTCTGTAGCTGTGTTTGTTGGTGGTTTAATCTATTAATTTGGTTTGTTTCTCAAAAGATGAGAAAGGTAGATAACTATTATCACTTGTGGTAAGTCGACGAAGTCTGTCTGTAGCTGTGTTTGTTGGTGGTTTAATCTAATAGTTTGGTTTGTTTCTTAAAAGGTGAGAAAGGAAGATAAGTCGACGAGGTCTGTCTGTAGCTTTGTGTTTGTTGGTGGTTTGTTTCTTAAAAGGTGAGAAAGGAAGATAATTATTAACATATGTGGTATGTCGACGAGGTCTGTCTGTAGCTTTGTGTTTGTTGGTGGTTTAATCTATTAATTTGGTTTGTTTCTTAAAAGGTGAGAAAGGAAGATAATTATTAACATATGTGGTAAGTCGACGAGGTCTGTCTGTAGCTTTGTGTTTGTTGGTGGTTTAATCTATTAATTTGGTTTGTTTCTTAAAAGGTGAGAAAGGAAGATAATTATTAACATATGTGGTAAGTCGACGAGGTCTGTCTGTAGCTTTGTGTTTGTTGGTGGTTTAATCTATTAATTTGGTTTGTTTCTTAAAAGGTGAGAAAGGAAGATAATTATTAACATATGTGGTAAGTCGACGAGGTCTGTCTGTAGCTTTGTGTTTGTTGGTGGTTTATCTAATAGTTTGGTTTGTTTCTTAGAATAGCCTGTAAAAGATAAAAAAGATTATTATATAAGACCCTACATTTTTTACCAATATACAACAGTTTTCGTATTATTTGATTTCCTTTGTTTCTTCCATGGGCATTCTATATATATATGTATATATATATATATATATATGTGTGTGTGTGTGTGTGTATATATATATATATATAGATAAATAGATAGATAGATAGATAGATATTTATAGGTATAGATAGACAGATGCTTAATAAATAAATATATATATATATATATATATATATGTACACACATATATATTATTATTATTATTATTATTTGCTAGGCTACAACCCTAGTCGGAAAAGCAGGATGCTATAAGCCCAGGGGCTCCAACGGGGAAAATAGCCCAGTGAGGAAAGGAATCAAGGAAAAGTAAAATATTTCAAGAACAGTAACAACATTAGAATAGTTATTTCCTATATAAACTATAAAAACTTTAACAAAACAAGAGGAAGAGAAATAAAATAGAATAGTATGCCCAAGTGTACCCTCAAGCAAGAGAACTCTAACCCAAGACAGTGGAAGGCCATGGTACAGAGGCTATGGCACTACCCAAGACTAAAGAACAATGGTTTGATTTTGGAGTGTCCTTCTCCTAGAAGAGTTGCTTACCATAGCTAAAGAGTCTCTTCTACCCTTACCAAGAGGAAAGTGGCCACTGAACGATTACAGTGCAGTAGTTAACCCCTTGAGAGAAAAAACAATTGTTTGGTGATCTTTGTGTTGTCAAGTGTTTGAGGACAGAGGAGAATATGTAAAGAATAGGCCAGACTATTCTGTGTATGTGTAGGCGAAAGGAAAATGAACCGTTACCGGAGAGAATGATCCAATGTACAGTAGTACTGTCTGGACAGTCAAAGGACCCATAACTCTCTAGCGGTAGTATTTCAACGGGTGGCTGGTGGCTGATATATATATATATATATATGTACACACATATATATGATATATATGTACATATATATATATATATATATATTTATATATATATGTATATATATGATATATATGTACATATATATATATATATATATATGTGTACATATATATCATATATATGTGTGTACATATATATATATATATATATGTATATATATATATATATATATATAGTATGAATGTGATTGTGGGCTCGAAATACGTGACAAGAACAGGTCTTTCATGTATTCTATTTAATGACTTTACGACCGATTGAATGTTATAATTAAACTTCTCAGTCCTTCATTTATGCTTCGTTACTTGCTTCACGTTTTGAACTTGGGATGTCCTCTCTCTCTCTCTCTCTCTCTCTCTCTCTCTCTCTCTTTCAAAACACAACTTCATATTCTGTTGTCTGTATCCAGACCTCATACTGGAAACATTATCTCTCTCTCTCTCTCTCTCTCTCTCTCTCTCTCTCTCTCTGCAGACATTCCAAAGAACTTCATTTTCTGTTGTCTGTATCCAGACATCATACTGGAAACATTCTCTCTCTCTCTCTCTCTCTCTCTCTCTCTCTCTCTCTCAAAACACAACTTCATATTCTGTTGTCTGTATCCAGACCTCATACTGGAAACATTATCTCTCTCTCTCTCTCTCTCTCTCTCTCTCTCTGCAGACATTCCAAAGAGCTTCATATTCTGCTGTCTGTATCCAGACCTCATACTGGAAACATCTCTCTCTCTCTCTCTCTCTCTCTCTCTCTCTCTGCAGACATTCCAAAGAACTTCATATTCTGCTGTCTGTATCCAGACCTCATACTGGAAACATTCTCTCTCTCTCTCTCTCTCTCTCTCTCTCTCTCTGCAGACATTCCAAAGAACTTCGTATTCTGTTGTCTGTATCCAGACCTCATACTGGAAACATTCTCTCTCTCTCTCTCTCTCTCTCTCTCTCTCTCTCTCTGCAGACATTCCAAAGAACTTCGTATTCTTTTGTCTGTATCCAGACCTCATACTGGAAACATTATCTCTCTCTCTCTCTCTCTCTCTCTCTCTCTCTCTCTCTCTCTCTCTGCAGACATTCCAAAGAACTTCGTATTCTGTTGTCTGTATCCAGACCTCATACTGGAAACATTATCTCTCTCTCTCTCTCTCTCTCTCTCTCTCTCTCTCTCTGCAGACATTCCAAAGAACTTCGTATTCTGTTGTCTGTATCCAGACCTCATACTGGAAACATTATCTCTCTCTCTCTCTCTCTCTCTCTCTCTCTCTCTCTGCAGACATTCCAAAGAACTTCGTATTCTTTTGTTTGTATCCAGACCTCATACTGGAAACATTATCTCTCTCTCTCTCTCTCTCTCTCTCTCTCTCTCTCTCTCTGCAGACATTCCAAAGAACTTCGTATTCTGTTGTCTGTATCCAGACCTCATACTGGAAACATTATCTCTCTCTCTCTCTCTCTCTCTCTCTCTCTCTCTCTCTCTCTCTCTCTCTGCAGACATTCCAAAGAACTTCGTATTCTTTTGTCTGTATCCAGACCTCATACTGGAAACATTCTCTCTCTCTCTCTCTCTCTCTCTCTCTCTCTCTCTCTCTCTGCAGACATTCCAAAGCACTTCATATTCTGTTGTCTGTATCCAGACCTCATACTGGAAACATTATCTCTCTCTCTCTCTCTCTCTCTCTCTCTCTCTCTCTCTCTCTGCAGACATTCCAAAGAACTTCGTATTCTGTTGTCTGTATCCAGACCTCATACTGGAAACATTATCTCTCTCTCTCTCTCTCTCTCTCTCTCTCTCTCTCTCTCTCTCCAGACATTCCAAACAACTTCGTATTCTGTTGTCTGTATCCAGACCTCATACTGGAAACATTATCTCTCTCTCTCTCTCTCTCTCTCTCTCTCTCTCTGCAGACATTCCAAACAACTTCATATTCTGTTGTCTGTATCCAGACCTCATACTGGAAACATTATCTCTCTCTCTCTCTCTCTCTCTCTCTCTCTCTCTCTCTCTCTCTGCAGACATTCCAAACAACTTCATATTCTGTTGTCTGTATCCAGACCTCATACTGGAAACATTATCTCTCTCTCTCTCTCTCTCTCTCTCTCTCTCTCTCTCTCTCTGCAGACATTCCAAACAACTTCGTATTCTGTTGTCTGTATCCAGACCTCATACTGGAAACATTATCTCTCTCTCTCTCTCTCTCTCTCTCTCTCTCTCTCTGCAGACATTCCAAACAACTTCATATTCTGTTGTCTGTATCCAGACCTCATACTGGAAACATTATCTCTCTCTCTCTCTCTCTCTCTCTCTCTCTCTCTGCAGACATTCCAAAGAACTTCATATTCTGTTGTCTGTATCCAGACCTCATACTGGAAACATTCTCTCTCTCTCTCTCTCTCTCTCTCTCTCTCTCTCTGCAGACATTCCAAAGAGCTTCATATTCTGCTGTCTGTATCCAGACCTCATACTGGAAACATTCTCTCTCTCTCTCTCTCTCTCTCTCTCTCTCTCTCTCTCTGCAGACATTCCAAACAACTTCATATTCTGTTGTCTGTATCCAGACCTCATACTGGAAACATTATCTCTCTCTCTCTCTCTCTCTCTCTCTCTCTCTCTCTCTGCAGACATTCCAAAGAACTTCATATTCTGTTGTCTGTATCCAGACCTCATACTGGAAACATCTCTCTCTCTCTCTCTCTCTCTCTCTCTCTCTCTCTGCAGACATTCCAGACAACTTCATATTCTTTTGTCTGTATCCAGACCTCATACTGGAAACATTCTCTCTCTCTCTCTCTCTCTCTCTCTCTCTCTCTCTCTCTCTCTCTGCAGACATTCCAAAGAACTTCATATTCTGTTGTCTGTATCCAGACCTCATACTGGAAACATCTCTCTCTCTCTCTCTCTCTCTCTCTCTCTCTCTCTGCAGACATTCCAAACAACTTCATATTCTTTTGTCTGTATCCAGACCTCATACTGGAAACATTCTCTCTCTCTCTCTCTCTCTCTCTCTCTCTCTCTCTCTCTCTCTCTGCAGACATTCTTAAGAACTTCATATTCTGTTGTCTGTATCCAGACCTCATACTGGAAACATTATCTCTCTCTCTCTCTCTCTCTCTCTCTCTCTCTCTGCAGACATTCCAAACAACTGTTACCATTTGCGCGGATAACCCATACACCCTACCTCCGGCCCAGCCCGCTGACCTCAATATAGTGACTGTACATAACACTGCAGTAAAAGCCTTGGAATTGTCAATTTCGCTGTCAAATACCTCTGAAGATCTCCGTGCAATCCCTGATGCAATCGCTGCAATGAGGCAGCAAATCAGTGATGCTGTAGGGCAGCAAATCAGTGACGCAATCGCTGCAATGAGGCAACAAATCAGTGATGCATTGGGTCACCAAATCAATGATGCCATCACTGCAATGAAGCAGCAAATCAGTGATGCAATGACCCTGCAAATAAATGATGCATTCGCTTCAATGGGGCTAAAAATCAATGAAATAACAAATCAAATTGGAGAGTTGAATGGAAAATGTAATAAGTTGAATGACCCCACGGACCAACCCCAACTGCCACTTGAACAACCCTCATCTGAGCCCACGCCCACCTCGGAACCACAAAACACCCGCTCTAGCCTGCCTGCTACAGGGCCAAGGATCGTTACGAAGCAAACGCCAGTTTTGGATTCCACCACCTCCCCCTCCCTATCGCTAGACAGAAGAGATTCAAGAGAAGTACCATCCCCTCCTACCTCTCCCCCCTCCCCCCCTGCAACTGACTCATATGCCAGGGCGCTAATGTCAAAGGCCCAAGACGACAACGAGGGATGGCAGACCTCCCAGCGAAAGACAAAGTTCCGACCTGACCGTAACCGCAAACAGGTCAACCAGCATTCATCCGGGTATATCCCCCCTCCACCTCCGCCCAAAGAGATGCCACGTCGTTGTCCACAACCTGCATTCCTCAGTGACTGAAGATGCCATTAGGCTCCAGGTTAGGGATATAACAGGATCAGACCCCCTCATTCTTCATAGCCTCAAGTGTAAGACAGTAGGTCAAGTTGCATACAGGGTTTCCTGTTTATTCCATCATCGAGAGCTCTTGGTAGGCGAAAGCTTTGGCCCAGGAGCATATGTGTCCTTTTATGATCAAAAAAGAGATCGCCCTCCCCCAGCGACCCTAGTCCCCCGAAGTCACCTACGACAATCAGCCTCCACCGTCAACGCCCCAGCACCAACCACTCCCACGCCCCCTGAGATTTCTGCTCTTATCTCCAAAGGTCGACGAAATTCATGGAGTCATTAAGTATTTTATCTTGGAACATATACGGGATCAAGCGGAATTTACCTGTCCTTAATGAGTTCTGCAATGATTTCCGTGGCATTATTGCACTGCAAGAAACCTTACTCCTCCCCCATGACCTGGCTATCAGTGATTCGGTTCATGTTGATCATAACAGTTTCTCTATCTCGTCGATGGTTACTCACGACTACATCATTCAAGGTCGTCCGAAAGGAGGTCTCTCATTTCTATGGCATAGATCACTGGACAAGTGCGTGAAACCAGTGACGTATCAAACTGACAGACTTCTCGGCCTGCAAGTAACGATCGAAGGTAAAACCATATTAGTGATTAATGCATACTTCCCCTGGGAGTGCCAGTCAAACTTTGATCAGTATTGTATATTACTAGGAGAAGTCCAAGGTATTATTAATGATACCACCGCTGACCATGTGTGCATAATAGGAGACTTTAATGCGCACCCATCCAGACTTTTCTATAATGAATTACAGCGTCTCTGTTCTCAACAATCTCTTCAAATTAGCGATGTTGCCCTACTGCCTCCTTCGTCCTTACGTACATGCAAAACAGAAATAATATGCCCATCACATCCTGGCTTGATCATTGTATTACCACTGACCGCCTGCATAGCTCTATCACTGAATGTATTATACGATACGACCTTTCGTCTGCATTCGATCACATACCCATACAGATCACATTTCACACACCCTCCCTCCCGGCGGTACCCATCCAAAGGGAGAGGCTACCTTCCATCTCATGGGATTTCTCCAACCTCCAAAAATCCACTGCATTCAAACGCTTATCTGAAAGTAATCTCCGCTCGATAATCCAACCTGCTGAAGCCCTGCTCTGCAATAATCCTAATTGCCGCAACGAACAGCATAAAACAAAACTGAAGGAATTCTACGTAAATATCATAAATGCCCTACGGAGCTCGGGAAGAGACACGTTTAGACTCTCTAGAGGTAACCATCGAAACATACCTGGTTGGAATGACTTAGTTAAAGACCTCTATGCACACTCTCGAGAAATGTTCCTTCTTTGGAGGAACGATGGTAGCCAGAGAGAAGGTCCCCTCGCTCTTCAGATGAGACAAGCGAGAGCACAGTTCAAACTTGCTCTCCGTCAATGTCGCAGCAACGAAAATCAGCTACGAGCCGATGCACTGTCCAGAAAACTGACCAACCATGACTTCCCCCATCTTTGGAAAGATATTAATTCACTAAACCCAAAGTCAAACAAATTATCCCAAAGAGTAGGGGAGGCAATTGGCGAAGAATCCATCGCAAGAATGTGGGGGGATCACTTCAGTACCATCCTAAATTGTATAAATGACCAAGATACCCGAAATGAAGTGGATACCCTCATCAATGTCAATATGGATTTTCAATATAGTGACCGTATCTCCCCGAGTGACGTGTGCGAGGCTATCAAGAAATTACCTAGTAACAAGGCTCCCGGCTGCGATGGCCTTCCTGCCGAGGCTTTCAAATTCTGCCACCCTATAATTTATATCCTATTTTCTGCACTATTTAATGCCTGTATATTACACCAATATCTCCCCGAAACCCTGCTACTTGTCCACTTAATACCTCTCATAAAAAACAAACTGAAGGATGCCAGTGACCCAGGAAACTACCGCCCCATCGCCATTACAACAATTTCATCGAAAATATTTGAATCTCTTCTGTTCCGTCGCCTTGCACCATTTCTCCACACCGCAGACAATCAATTTGGTTTTAAGACTAACCACTCGACTGACACCTGTATATATATTTTAAAGGAGTTATTGAATTTCTATATATCCTCGGCCTCCCCTGTCTACTTATGTTTTGTAGACGTGCGGAAGGCATTTGACAGAGTAAACTATCTGAAGCTCTTTTTGAAACTACGCAAAAGGGGAACTCCTCTATATCTCATCGGTATATTATACTGTTGGTTCACAACACAACAGTTCTGTGTCAAATGGGGCAATGTCCTGTCCCAGCAATTCGGCTCATCTAACGGTCTCAGGCAAGGAGGCATCCTCTCACCATACTTATTTAATGTTTACACAGACGACTTAAATATCAGACTGAATTCACTTCCCATTGGGTGTACGGTTAATGGCTTTACCATAAATAACCTTTGCTACGCTGACGATATGGTCCTCATCTCCCCCTCTGCTCAAGGCTTACAACGTCTCATCAATACTTGCAACGCATATGCTATTGAACATGACATAATCTATAACGAATCGAAGACACAGTGCATGTCTGTCCTTCCTAGATCGCTCCGTTTCGTAGAAGATCCACATATTTACCTTCAAAACCATCAGCTAGAATTTGTCAATGATTTTCCTTACCTAGGTCACATCATTACGAAAGATTTAAAGGACACGCCTGACATTGAAAACAGGCGACGAAAATTGTGTTGTCTAGGGAACATGGTAACGAGAAGATTTGCCTTCTGCCGCCAAGATATCAAAAAACTCCTATTTCAAACCTACTGCTATAACGTATACGGCTGCTCGCTATGGGCAAACTATACGCGAGAATCGATGAGACGTATCACAGTCATACACAATGATATCCTAAGGCGCCTCACCAATACCCCGAGGCACCATTCAGCTTCAGCGATGTTTGTTGGAAATGGACTGGATACCCTAAAAACCATCATTCGTCGATCTATAGTAAGTCTCACCTCCCGCCTACGATCTAGTGAAAATCCCCTAATTCAAAATGTGCTTGCAAGTGCAGCGAGAATAAAATCCAAAATGTGGGAAACCTGGAATACGGAAGCGTCAGTACAATGAATTGTATTCACTAATATTTGATAGTGTGGCTATGCCAAATCCTCATCACAAAATAACTTTGGTATGATTCCCAGTATTGTTATGATAACGTGTTTTATTATGTTACATCTTTGTTGTCTGGATGTCCTGTATTTCCTTCACACCCCTGCTCAGTGACTAGGTTTTTTTCTTTTTTTTTTTCCTCCCCAGTGTTCTTTCATTTTCAAGCAATTTCTGTTCCAACATATTATCATTGTCATCTCCATTTTGTTTTCTTTTTTTTTCTCTCTCTCTCTCCCACTCTTTTTGTTTGCTAATATGTATGGTATCATCATTGCTAAGCATTAATTCTTATGTGACTTTGTTACCCAAACCTAGATCTCTGTGGTCAACCTGCTAATTGATGTTTATAATATATCACTGATTTATTGCATTTCTCATCTTTTTTTTTCTTGTACCGATGTCAAAAGTGTAAGATCACTGTACCCTTACTGTAACTTTGTATATGGCTTCTGCTGAAATAAAGATTATTATTATTATTATTATTATTATATTCTTTTGTCTGTATCCAGACCTCATACTGGAAACATTCTCTCTCCCTCTCTCTCTCTCTCTCTCTCTCTCTCTCTCTCTCTCTCTCTGCAGACATTCTTAAGAACTTCATATTCTGTTGTCTGTATCCAGA
>NC_090761.1:63866649-63874635 GCF_036898095.1 Palaemon carinicauda | reverse complement strand
TCTCTCTCTCTCTCTCTTCTCTCCTTGCTCAAACCTTCAATGTATTCAAGACAAATCCTCATTGACATAATCAGAGGATTCTCTCTCTCTCTCTTCTCTCTCTCTCTCTCTCTCTCCTCTCTCTCTCTCCTCTCTCTCTCTCTCTCTCTCTCTATCCTTGCTCAAACCTTCATTGTATTCAAGACAAATCCTCATTGACAAAATCTCTCTCTCTCCTCTCTCTCTCTCTCTCTCTCTCTCTCTCTCTCTCTCCTCCTCTCTCTCTCTCTCTCTCTCTCTTCTTGCTCAAACCTTCATTGTATTCAAGACAAATACTCTTTGACAAAATCAGAGGATTTCTCTCTCTCTCTCTCTCTCTCTCTCTCTTCTCTCTCTCTCTCTCTCTCTCCTCTCTCTCTCTCTCCCCTTGCTCAAACCTTCATTGTATTCAAGACAAATCCTCATTGACAAAATTAGAGGATCTCTCTCTCTCTCTCTCTCTCTCTCTCTCTCTCTCTCTCTCTCTCTCTCTCTCTCTATCCTTGCTCAAACCTTCATTGTATTCAAGACAAATCCTCATTGACAAAATCAGAGGATTTCTCTCTCTCTCTCTCCTCTCTCTCTTCTCTCTTCCTCTCTCTCTCTCTCATCTCTCTCTTCTCTCTCTCTCTCTCTCTCTCTATCCTTGCTCAATACCTTCATTGTATTCAAGACTAATCCTCATTGACAAAATAAGAGGATTCTCTCTCTCTCTCTCTCTCTCTCTCTCTCTCTCTTCTCTCTCTCTCTCTCTCTCTCTCTCTCTCTCTCTCTCACACACACAAAAGCCTTCAGACAGCAATTATTTTTATTAACAACACCATAATCCCATTCCTTCCCTCACCCCCACTTCCTTCATTCCTTCCTTAACCGCCCCCCTCCCTTTCCCCTACCCTCTCTTCTTTTTCTCTCCCCACAGTGTGCCGTTCACGGAGAACCTCAAATAATGTTTTCAACGACCAAGAGAACAATGCTATGTATCAACTGCTTCCGGGAGTCTTCGCTGGACGCGAGGCTCTACTGCGTCGACTTGGATACAGCCTATGCCCAGGGTTGCAAGAAGTTGGACAGGGCTGTTTTGGTAAGAATCAATCCTCTTGTTGTTGTTGTTTTTCTTTCCTGTGTTTTATCTCATAACCAGGTTTTCTCTATCTCCCTCTCTTTAACTCGTCCATTTTCTTATTCTGTTCTCGTAATTTCCTCTTTGTTTGTGTGTGTTTCTTTATTATTCTCTGTGGGTGTGTTTGTGTTATGCACAGGATTATTTGCATGTTCACGATGCTGTTTTTCGTTCACATACATTTACACTCAAGTGAATTTTTTTTTACGCACAAGCATAGTTTTCTAGTAATATTTCGTTACTGTCTGGATGAAGTGATTAAAGTTTAAGTTTTATTTCTTATTCTTTCTCTCTGGTGTTTTAGGTTTGTAACATGTTTTTAAAGGCCTTTGGCGAAGGGTATGATAAAAAGTGATTTTGAGGTTAGGTTTGATGAAAGATTGAAATTGGGAAGGAATGAACTCTTGATGAATATAAATACGTATATATGTTACCTCGGTTACATTACTTATCATCCGACGATGGATAGATGGCCATTGACAGTAGATAATTTTTATGGTTATTGATTTATTTCATAAAAAAAAAAAAAATCTATTAGAAAATTACAAAAGAACTCTTTTCATTGTCCATGTTTTAAAAAGAGACAAAAGATCTTTTTTATATTGGCAGAGTAAACAGTCCCTCTGATTACCTGCAAAGTATTACGCATAGAAATTTTGGTAATCAAATTAGAAAGCTACGACACTCTTTATTTATTTCTTTTCTAAAACTCCCGAACTGCTACAGAACATCAACCATCATATATAACTGCATTCCGCTTGTTTACTTCCCAGAGACCTACTGGTAAATTCGTGTCTTGCTCTCCTGTATCTTATTGTTCATTGATGAGTTTGTGTTATATAAAGATACAGACGGAAATCGCTAAATCTTAATGTTTGGGTTTCCATCTGATTTATAGTGAAAACCAGAGGGAAATCAAATGTAAAGGGGCAAATTTCTTTATTTTCTGTTAGGTAAAGGGGCAAATAGTTTTCTTTTCTGTTAGATAAAGGGGCAAACATCCTTCCTTTCTGTTAAGTAAAGGGAAAAACAGTTTTCTTTTCTGTTAGGTAAAGGGGCAAGCAGCTTTGTTTTCTATTAGGTAAAGGGATAAGCAGCTTTCTTTTCTGTTAGGTAAAGGGACAAACAGCTTTCTTTTCTGTTAGGTAAAGAGGCAAGCAGTTTTCTTTTCTGTTAGGCAAAGGGGCGAAAAGCTTTCTTTTCTGTTAGGTAAAGGGGCAAGCAACTTCTTTTATGTTAGGTAAAGGGGCAAATAGCTTTCTTTTCTGTTAGGTAAAGGGGCAAATAGCTTTCTTTTCTGTTAGGTAAAGGGGCAAATAGCTTTCTTTTTTGTTAGGTAAAGGGGCAAATAGCTTTCTTTTCTCTTAGGTAAAGGGGCTAATAGCTTTCTTTTCTGTTAGGTAAAGGGGCAAATAACTTTCTTTTCTCTTAGGTAAAGGGGCAAATCGCTTTCTTTTCTGTTGGGTAAAGGGGCAAATAGCTTTCTTTTCTGTTGGGTAAAGGGGCAAGCAGCTTTATTTTTTGTTAGGTAAAGGGGCAAGCAGCTTTCTTTTCTGTTAGGTAAAGGGGCAAATAACTTTCTTTTCTCTTAGGTAAAGGGGCAAATCGCTTTCTTTTCTGTTGGGTAAAGGGGCAAATCGCTTTCTTTTCTGTTGGGTAAAGGGGCAAGCAGCTTTATTTTTTGTTAGGTAAAGGGGCAAGCAGCTTTCTTTTCTGTTAGGTAAAGGGGCAAGCAGTCTTCTTTTCTGTTAGGTAAAGGGGCAAGCAGCTTTCTTTTCTGTTAGGTAAAGGGGCAAGCAGTCTTCTTTTCTGTTAGGTAAAGGGGCAAGCACCTTCTTTTATGTTGGGTAAAGGGGCAAATAGCTTTCTTTTCTCTTAGGTAAAGGGGCAAATAGCTTTCTTTTCTGTCGGGTAAAGGGGCAAGCAGCTTTCTTTTTTGTTAGGTAAAGGGGTAAGCAGCTTTCTTTTCTGTTAGGCAAAGGAGCAAAAAGCTTTTTTTTTATGTTAGGTAAAGGGGCAAACATCTTTTTTTTTTTTTGTTAGAGAGCAATATATTTTTTTTCTTTTGGTTAAGTGACAAGGCAAATAGTTTTTCCTGTAAATTACTACCTTTTAAAATGGTCACCCGGTTGATTGTCTGATAGATATATAAGAATTTTGCATCTCTAAAATAGAATAAAAAATCATTAGCTTTTGAATACTTTTATACAAATGTCAGTTTATTTTCATTTATGCAAAGTTTAATATTTCATGATAGTCATCCAGACAACAGTAAAAATATGAGTGTTGGAAGAACATTGAATTTCTCATTCATATGCGAACAAAATAACCCTTCTCTATAGTATTTAATGTCACTTTCTGTCTTTTTTTCGTAATTATATGTTGCATTTCTGCATGCAAATCAAGAGCCAGTAAGACTGCATTGGAAAGGATTATAATGGGGGTAATTCCAAGAAACTGATGCATTGTATTTCATGAAACGTTTTAGAAACCCCATAATGACCTCAGATATTAAGTAGAATTAATTTGTGTTGTCATATTGTGTGATTTTAGGGTCATTTACTTTCATCTGACATTAGTTTCATTTGATCAGTTGTGTATGCTGGTTTCTTGTGACCAGCCCGCTTTCAATGAAAAATTACCAGAGCATTTGTATTGGCAGGTAATAGTTCCAATTAGAACTAAGGGATTAGGGTTGAAATGCGTGTTGGTAAGTATTTTCATTCTTTCTTATGGATGTTTTAATCGTATTACTTTGAAGTTTAAATGTCACCCTACTCAGAAAAAGGAATTGGGACAGTATTCCCTCAAATCACGTGGTTTTCTGTAAAATTATACAAAAAGAAAACGGATTATTAAATGGATAACTTCTCTATATCTACGTCCAGTTTATAGTAGCTCAATGGATATGCATGATTATGAAGTTTCTGTCAAGGTGTCATAGATTACTAGTAGGACGTACATCATAATTTCCTGACAATAACTCTGTTGACCAGAATATTAGATATCAACGTGCTAGAAATAAAAACTACACTTGTCTGAAAAACGATGATCCTAGTGACAAGCTAAATCTTTTTATAGTTTCCATGTACTGTATATTATTTGTTAGTGTTACTTACAAATTTTGTTTCAAAGGCCTAGCGTTTGAATATGTGGTTGGTGCCCAATACTTCCCTTGAACGACCAGTGTGCCAAATCATAATTTCGTAATATTCGTAACATTTCACCAGGTATTTTTGTACAGTAGATGACTCATGAAATTCCCCCCTCCCCCTTTGGTGTTTCCGGATGATGTTTGTTTATTGCCAGTCAGCAATGTCTGACTCCAAGACAAAGCAGACTTAGAAATCAAACCAAAACCTCAGATTTCTCCTTGGAAACTATCGATTAGTTTTCAAACACTGAGACTCCTCAGACAAAAGTTCCTTGTGTCTAATTTCTTTTGAATTAGAATGCCATTAGTATGTGTTTATTAGGGCTAGAATGTTTAAATGGGTATAGAAATATTACTTGGCTGAGGGATATTTCTTAGACGTTTTGAATTCTAGAATGTATGTAGTGCCAAGTGTCTTTGGACTTTAACCTCGAGTCCTGTATTTTCAGAATGTATACCTTCTCTCTCTCTCTCTCTCTCTCTCTCTCTCTCTCTCTCTCTCTCTGTGAAAACTGAGCTCCACATGAATGAATATAAAGAGAAACAGATGATATAAAAACAAAGTTTTAACATCAGTGTTTCAGTCGGCATTTTGGTGGAACATTTTAGTAGGTACAACTGTTAGTGAAGCAAATAAAAGGCGGAGCTGCACATAAAGAAACCTTAGCAATTGCTTGTTCGCCTCCAAGCAATTTACAAGCAACGGATTGGAGAGACCTATCTTAGAATATTCAATCCCCCCTCTGGGGCTCGTTCCAAGAGTACTTTTAGCAATGCTATTAACGAATCCAGGAGTTGTTTCATTAGACTGGTATAGCTGCTAAAATTACTGAGGGGATTTGTTTCTTAGTACGCTTTCTGGAACTTTTTTTTTTTTCTTTTTTTTTTCTTTTTTTTTTGGCTAATAAGTTGAAGAGACTTATGATTCTCACTTTAGTTTATATTTGAAGGGTCTACTTTAATGCTGTTACTGTTATGAAAATATTTCATATTGTTTACGTTTTCTGGAACATGTTTTAGAAGGTTTTTTTTCTTGTTCTTTTGCTGGCTGATATGCTGAAAAAACATAGTTCTCTTTATAGTTATGTTTGAAAGGTCTATTTTAATGCTGTTACTGTTATGAAAATATTTCATATTGTTTACGTTTCTGTAACATGTTTTAGAAGTTTTTATTCTCTTGTTCTTTTGCTGGCTGAGATGCTGAAGAGACATAATTCTCTTTATAGTTATGTTTGAAAGGTTTATTTTAATGTTACTGTTATGAAAATATTTTATATTAATTGTTCATTACTTCTCTTGTAGTTTGTTTACTTCCTTATATCCTTACCTCACTGGGGTATTTTTCCTTGTTGGAGCACTTGGGCTTATAGCATCTTGCTTTTCCAACTAGGGTTGTAGCTAAGCTAGTAATAATAATAATAATAATAATAATAACAACAACATTCATTGGATTCTCTCGATTTACGTGGAGACCATGATAGTTATCTAGGAAGGAAACAGCATTGCGTTCATGTTTTGTATCAGGCAAACGAAAGACAAAATATGAAATATGAATCTGATTAATATTTCATAATACCTGAGCAGGAGTATGTAAATTAGTAAACGAATTTAGATTAAAGAGAAATATAATAGAGCTTCTTGCCTGTTGAAGAAGCAATCATGGTAATAGCCAGAGGGAAATTTGTAAAATCTATAAAAAAAACTGAGTTGGAAAAATGGTTGTGGTGAGATTAGGCCTACAGCACAGGTGCTTGGATCTTTCGCATTTGTTGCATACTAGTGAATCCTATAGGCATAGGCAAGAACAAGACTTAAAGTTCAATCACCTTACCAGGTGTGAAAAAGAATAGTAATTGATTTATAGGTTGTACGCTTTCTCTCTCTCTCTCTCTCTCTCTCTCTCTCTCTCTCTCTCTCTCTCTCAAGGAAGAAGCCAGGTGCAATTGTGGTTAACCTTTTTATATTGATCTAAATCAAAGCAGTTTCGTACGTTTCTGCAGGGTTGTTGTGTCCTAATTGACAACGTCTCTGTCTGGTGTTTACCAGACAGGAGTCGAGTCCCGCTCAGACTCGTTAGTCCCTTTAGTGTTTGCAACCTTGCCATCCTTGTGAGCTAAGAGTGGGGGGTTTTGGGGAAGCCTATAGGTCTATCTGCCGAGTCATCAGCAGCCATTGCCTGGCCCTTCCTTGGTCCTAGCTTGAGTGGTGAGGGAGCTTGGACGCTGATTAATATGGTCAGTCTCTAGGGTATTGTCATGCTTGCTAGGGCAATGTCACTGTCCCTTGTCTATGCCATTCATGAGTGGCCTTTAAACCTTTAAACTGTTATTTTATCTTCTGGTTACTAACATTTGATCGAGGATGTGTATGGTTGATGGCATGACAGTAATTTGGTCAACGAAAAATTTTACACTTCTAAATGATAGTATATATATATATATATATATATATATATATATATATATGTATATATATATATATATATATATATATATATATATGTATATATATAATATATATATATATAATATATATATATATATATATATATATAATATAATATACATATATATCGTTTCGTTTTGTGGAATGATAATGACAAAAATAAACATATTGCATTACATTAACAAACTATTTTTGTTTCGTAATTTGGTATACTAATTACAGAAATAAAACATATTGCATAGAAATAACAAACTATTTATTCTTCTTTCGTCATTTGATATATTAATTACAAAAATAAATATATTACATTAAAAGAACAAACTATTTATTCTTGTTTTGCATTTGGTATAACAATTATAAAAAAATATATGTCATAAAAATAACAAACTATTTATTCTTCTTTCGTAATGTGATATAATGAATACAAAAATAAACATATTGCATTGAAAGAACAAACTAGTTTTTTTTCGTTTAATTTGGTTTGATAATTATAAAGATAAACATAAAAATAACAAACTAATATTGTTTCGTAATGTGGTGCTGTATAAAAACTACGAAAATAAACATAGGGTATAAAGATAAACAAACCATTTATTATTATTTCTAAGAAATAAAGGTCTTAACTAAACACGAAATTTACACTTTTACCCCAGTATTGGACTTAAAGATGCAATGCCTTCAAAAATTATACGAAGAAAGGAGGTTCACATATTGCGTGCACGCGCACGCACCCACATCGCCACACGCAAACTGCTCAGTACAATGGGGGTACTGGAATTAAAACCACCATCACATATGCCTTTTCACCATTGCAACACCAAGACACAATGCTGTCTCCCACAATAATACTCAAGCTTACAATGATCACGCTGCTCAGCCAGAAGCAATCTCGACTCTCTCTCTCTCTCTCTCTCTCTCTCTCTCTCTCTCTCTCTCTCTCTCATATTTTTATATAGCATACCACTGAGGGGGGGGGGGGGGGGGGGGTGGGTGGGAGCAAGCCAGCCTCAACTTGGAGCTGGTCCCAAGGCCGGGTAAATGGGGAGGGTTGGCGGCAGGAAAGGCATCCGGCCATGAAATATTAACAAAAACAACTATGATCATTGAGTATAATCAGAACGAAATTAATGCTAGGGCGTTGGGACCGCGCCTGATTCCTCCGAAAAATCGGGCCAGGTCCCGGCTCGTCGCCTAAGGGGAGATTAACCGGTGACGAAGTGTGGGACAGAGGTAGATGGAGAAAGCTGAC
>NC_090761.1:63856649-63861649 GCF_036898095.1 Palaemon carinicauda | reverse complement strand
ATTATCATAGTGTGAATTTTGAAATTATCATAGTGTGAATTTTGAAATTATCATAGTGCGAATTTTTAAATCATCATAGTGCGAAATTTTAAATGATCATAGTGTGAATTTTGAAATTATCATAGTGTGAATTTTGAAATTATCATAGTGTGAATTTTGAAATTATCATAGTGTGAATTTTGAAATTATCATAGTGCGAATTTTTAAATCATCATAGTGCGAAATTTTAAATGATCATAGTGTGAATTTTGAAATTATCATAGTGTGAATTTTGAAATTATCATAGTGTGAATTTTGAAATTATCATAGTGTGAATTTTGAAATTATCATAGTGTGAATTTTGAAATTATCATAGTGCGAATTTTTAAATCATCATAGTGCGAATTTTGAAATTATCATAGTGCGAATTTTGAAATCATCATAGTGCGAATTTTGAAATTATCATAGTGCGAATTTTGAAATCATCATAGTGCGAATTTTGAAATTATCATAGTGTGAATTTTGAAATTATCATAGTGCGAATTTTGAAATCATCATAGTGCGAATTTTGAAATTATCATAGTGTGAATTTTGAAATTATCATAGTGCGAATTTTGAAATTATCATTGTGCGAATTTTGAAATTATCATAGTGCGAATTTTGAAATTATCATAGTGCGAATTTTTAAATCATCATAGTGCGAAATTTTAAATTATCATAGTGTGAATTTTGAAATTATCATAGTGCGAATTTTGAAATTATCATTGTGCGAATTTTGAAATTATCATAGTGCGAATTTTGAAATTATCATAGTGCGAATTTTTAAATCATCATAGTGCGAAATTTTAAATTATCATAGTGTGAATTTTGAAATTATCATAGTGCGAATTTTGAAATTATCATTGTGCGAATTTTGAAATTATCATAGTGCGAATTTTGAAATTATCATAGTGCGAATTTTTAAATCATCATAGTGCGAAATTTTAAATTATCATAGTGTGAATTTTGAAATTATCATAGTGCGAATTTTGAAATTATCATAGTGTGAATTTTGAAATCATCATAGTGCGAATTTTGAAATTATCATAGTGTGAATTTTGAAATCATCATAGTGCGAATTTTGAAATTATCATAGTGTGAATTTTAAAGTCATCGTAGTGCGAATCTTGCTGATTAAAGTTCCCCTATTTCTTATCCAATTTAGGTCATCCTTATAACTGAGGCGTTTTTTTTTTCTTTTTTTATATAAAAGTCTCCTTATTTTACACTGATAAAAGACTCCTTATTTTACACTATCTTTAAACCTGAATCTTTTCTGAGTAGGGATACCTTAATATGGTGAAAGGGCTTGTGTATTGCCATGATCAGCAAAGCTGTACTAGTCAAGGCCACCCAAACTAGGTTGCTTTGGTCTGACAGATCAGACTAAATTCTCCCACCATCACCAATCCGCAGTTGGCCAGAGTGGTGATGTAAACGGGCTAAACCTCTTCCGTGAGTAAGGACATGTCTGAGGCCTTTGTCGTGCAGCATTTTTTATTGTTGTTATTGTTAATGTAAAACAAATTGTGTTAATCATACGGATAATTATTTCTAATTTGTTACAGAGATATGATCCCAGTTGTTTGTGATTCAATGCTAAGTGTATCTCTCTCTCTCTCTCTCTCTCTCTCTCTCTCTCTCTCTCTCTCTCTCTTGGGATTTAAGGCATCACAAGAAAATTAACACTGAATATTTTGGAATTCTCTCTCTCTCTCTCTCTCTCTCTCTCTCTCTCTCTCTCTCGGGATTTAAGGCATCACAAGAAAATTAACACCATGAATATTTTGGAATTCTCTCTCTCTCTCTCTCTCTCTCTCTCTCTCTCTCTCCACTATTGTAAATGCTATAACATTGTTTCAGATTTCGGATTTAAGGCAATTCAAAAAACTTAACACTGTATGGATACTTAGGAATCTCTCTCTCTCTCTCTCTCTCTCTCTCTCTCTCTCTCTCTCGTAAACACAATGTTAGGAATCAATGTTTCTTTTAAGGCATCTCATTTTGTCTCTGGTGCCGAATTGTTGATTCTCGCAGCGCGAAGTTTTCGAGAATTGTTTTGTTTCATTATCATTTTCTTGGTTTTTGTTTTCATTTTGGAAAACATTAGTTCTCCTTCGTGCTTTCGTTGCGAGCGTTTGAGGTTTTTGCTTTCATTATCCCGAACGTTTTCCCTTTTTATTATAATTATTGTTATACATATTTCAGCGAGTCGAGAGAATCTTTCTTGTAGTATGATTTCTCCTTGGCATTTTCAATAAACGTTTCAAGTATTTAGAAATTAAAATTCCAGAAAGTTTATTATCGAAATAATGTTTTAAGGACTATAGGATTTTTTTTTACTAAATATTAAGCATTTAAAAATTCCGTGAAGTTAAATTATTTTGTTTTGATTGTTCATTATTTTTCTAGTAGTTTATTCATTTCTTTTCATCACTGGGTTATTTTTCCCTGACGGAGCCCTAGGGCTTATATCATCCTGCTTTTCCAGCTACGGTAGTCTATGGTTGTAGCTTAGCCAGTATCAATAATAATAATAATAATGATAATAATAATAGTTATAACCAATCATAAATGATTGCATAAACTGAAATTCTTAGGATGCTGTACGTTAAACTGTAAGTGAAATGGGGGAAAAAACAAAATATTTGCAGTGATTATCAACACTAAGAGAAATTTATCTAGAACATAAGGAAAAAAAGGCGACGAATGAAAAGACTAGCAAGGATAACATATTCAACTATAAGAAAGAAATGCAACTAAATATTGATTGGGAAAACACTAAAAGTGAAATGTGTGTGTGTGTGTAAGGGCATAATTGTTTGGGACTCGTATTGTTTTAGTTGAAATAATAACACCAAGATGAATAGATTTCAAAGTATAGTGTTGTGGCGGCCTATTGAAAACGTCCCTACCTCGTCCCCAGACTAGGGCTCGAGTCCCGTTCAAACTCTATAGTTTCTTTAGTGTCTGCAATCCAAACCAGCTAAGGATGAGGGTTTTGGGGGAGCTGAGTCATCAGCAGCCTTTGTCTGGTCCTCCCAGATCATAGCTTGGGTTGAGAGGGACTTGAGGGCTGATCATATGTACATATGGTCAGTTTATAGGCCATTGTCCTGCTTGTTACGGCATTGACATTGTCCCTTGCCCCTGCCACTTATGAGAGGCCTTTAAACTTGGAAAATATAATTTAAAGTGACTCTTGATGAGCAGAGACAAGGTTTAAAGGCTTAAAGGCCGCTCATGAATGGCTGAGGCAAGGGTCAGTGACACTGCCCTATCAAGCAAGAGAATGCCTTAGAGACTGACCATAGTACAGCGCCCAGCCACGCCCCCCCCCCCCCTCCACCTAGGACCAAGCTAAGACCAAGGAGGGCCAGGCAATGGCTTCTGATTACTCAGAAGAGAGACCTATAGGCTCCCCCAAACCCCCATCCTTAACTCACAAGGATGGTGAGATTGCAGCGACCAAAGGAACTATCGAGTTTGAGAGGGACTCGAACCCCAGTCTGGCAATCACCAGGCAAAGACTCTACCACCGGGCCACCACAACCCCAAACGGGTTATAGCACAGTATATTGTTCAGAATACCCCAGAAATATACTGTATCTTTACATCGGCAGGGGTAAATGCAGGAGAAAGAGATAATGACTTATTGAAAAGGATTCTAGAGGGGATAAGGGGTGTGAGTGATGAATTGGGAGATAGTAGATGAAAGAGAATATTTATGGCAGAAGGAACAAAGGCATAAAGAAAAAAGTCTATTGAAACTATAATTGCTAGATGAAAAGAAGAAATGAATAATGAGATTCTAAAAATATGTAGGCAATGGAAGGAGACTTTTTTATTACAATAGGTCAGGATCAATACCACTGTACTGTATAAGAGGAAAGATAATTGTCCACCCCCAGGCTGTTGCAGAGGAGACCCAGTAGGATTGGTGGAATATTAGGTATGTGAAAAAGAAATAGATATAATGTATAATGCAGTTTTTTATGCTCTGTAGAGGTAGAAGGAAAATCATCCTCTATATATAAAGATCAAATGTCTGGTATATATATATATATATATATATAATTTATATATATACATATACATATATATATATATATATATATATAAATGTACATTAAAAAAAATTATAGTTTACATAGGAAATATTTGTGCAGGTATTGTTGCTGTTCTTGAAATATTTTATTTTTCCTTGTTTCCTTTCCTCACTTGGCTATTTTCCCTTTAGGACCCCCTGGTCTTATAGCATCCCTCTTTTCCAACTAGGGTTGTAGCTTAGCAAGTAGTATATATATATATATATATATATACATATATTTCTTTCTTTCGTCAGGCTGAGCAGCAGGGAGGATAGGGAGTAGTCATACTCTGGTGAAAGGTACCACGAGAGGTTCACTCGAAGCCACAATCTCCCGCAAATTGCCGAACCAGCGGGTTGTAGTTAGGAAAGTGAAGGTGGTGGGAAGGGTTGAATTTATGCGTGTGCATATCTGTCTAAATATGTAGCCATAATTCCTTACCGGTCGCGTACACTATAAACTTTTTTTTTTTCTTAAAGTAAGGCAGATTTTCACCGACTCGCAGGGGTGCCCTTTTAGCTCGGAAAAGCTTCCTAATAGCTGATTGGTCGGAAGTATTTTTGTCCGAATACTTCCGACTAATCACCTGTCAGGAAACTTTTCCGAGCTAAAAGGGCACCCCTGCGAGTCGGTGCTAATCTACCGCAGTAAAAAGAAAATATTGACTATAGTTATTGGAGTGAAAATAGAAGCGATAGAAGTTAGAAGTTGAAGAAGAGCTCAGGAAGTCAGTTGAAAAGTCGATAGCACTGACGTCAATTCAACTTTTCGCATCAAGTTCCCGATTCTATTCCCATCGCAATTTTCAGTTGTGATTTATTCAATAGAATTTATCTTTTCATTCTTATTACATTGGTTATATACGAAATTCTAGTTGGAAAAGCTGGATGC
>NC_090761.1:63836103-63856149 GCF_036898095.1 Palaemon carinicauda | reverse complement strand
ATCGGATATTGAAGATTTAAAGGTCACTCGTGAGTTTCAGAGGCAAGGGACGAATCTGTACGCGCAAAAAAAAAGAAAAAGAGAGAGAGAGAGAGAGAGAGAGAGAGAGAGAGAGAGAGAGAGAGAGAGAGTACACAAGCAAGGAACAGGATTAGCCAGGCTGTGGCTACCGATAAGCAAGCGCTGTTAAGGTCGTGATTTTAACAGTGAAGTACATTAACCTGTGAGAGAATATTTGGACTCAGGGTTACGGATTAAAAGGCAGTTTAAAGTGAAATCATTCAAGTTAAAGGGCACTCCAAAATCAAACCATTTGTTCTCTAGTCTTGGGTAATGCCATAGCCTCTTTACCATGACCTTCCACTGTCTTGGGTTAGAGTTCTCTTGCTTGAGGGTACACTCGGGCACACTTTCTATCTCATTTCTCTTTCTCTTGTTTTCTTAGTTTTCATAGTGTATATAGGAAATATTTAAATGTTATTGTTCTTAAAATATTTTATTTTTCCTCGTTTCCTTTCCTCACTGGGCTATTTTCCCTGTTGGTGCCCCTGGGTTTATAGTATCTTGCTTTTCCAACTAGGGTTGTAGCTTAGCTAGTAATAATAATAATAATAATAATAATAATAATAATAATAATAATAATAATAATATGCCTTATTCAATTCTGTACACCCTTGCTAACAGTCGAAGACAATATAAGATTTATACCAGTTGTGACCAATCGAGTAGTTGCATCGGTAGAACTTCAAGAGTTCAAACTTGCAGCAAATGTTTTTATGTTGAATAAGTTGACACAAGTCTCTTTTTTTATAGTTTATATATGAAGATCCTGTTTTATTGTTGCTGCTGTCCTTGAAATATTTATTTTATTTATTCATTTCTTCTCATATAGTTATTTATTTCCTTATTTCCTTTCCTCGCGGGGGTATTTTCCCCTATTGGAGCCTAGGATTGTAGCTTAGCTAATAATAATAATAATAATAATGATATTTGAAAGATTTTCTTATTTGATAAGTTACTGTCACTGGGAACGTTTTCAGAATATTAGTATTATTACTTGCCAAGCTACAACCCTAGTTAAAAAAGCAAGATGCTGTAAGCCCAAAGGGTCCAACAGAGAAAATAGCACAGTGAGGATAGGAAACATGAAAAAATGAATTATTTTAAGAACAGTTCCATTAAAATAAATATTTTCTATATAATCTATAAAAATTTTAACAAAACAAGAGGAAGAGAAATAAAATAGAATATTGTGCCCGAGCGTAGCCTCAAGCAAGAGAACTCACATATCACATTGATGACTGTCCAGAAGTGATGTCATCCAACAGCTAAAATCAATCAACCAACTTCGTTAGATTCTAATGATTATTATTATTATTATTATTATTTGCTAAGCTACAAGCCTAGTTGGAAAAGCAAGATGCTATAAGTCCAGGGGACCCGACAGGGAAAATAGCCCAGTGAGGAAAGGAAACAAGGAAAAATAAAATATTTTAAGAACGGTAACAACATTAAAATAAATATTTCATATATAACTATAAAAACTTCAACAAACCAAGAGGAAGAGAAATTCAAAAGAATAGTGTGCTCGAGTGTACCCTCAAGCAAGAGAACTCTAACCCATGTCAGTGGAAGACCATGGTACAGAGGCTATGGCATTACCCTGGACTAGAGAACAATGGTTTGATTTTGGAGTGTCCTTCTCTTAGAAGAGTTGCCTACCATAACTAAAGAGTTTCTTCTACCCTTACCAAGAGGAAAGTAGCCACTGAACAATTATAGCGCAGTAGTGAACCCCTCGGATGAAGAAGAATTGTTTGGTAATCTCAGTGTTGTCAGGTGTAGGAGGACAGAGGAGAATCTGTAAAGAGTAGGGCAGACTATTCGGTGTATGTGTAGGCAAAGGGAAAGAACCGTAACCAATGTAGTACTGTCTGGCCAGTCAAAGGACCCCATAATTCTCTAGCGGTAGTATCTCAACGGCCAGCTGGTGTCGTGGCCAACCTACTACCTACTATTTATATATGAGAGGTTTTTGTATAGGGATGTCCTGCATTCGTTACATGATCCCAGGTTCCAACGGTGTTGAATTGATAGGGCGAGTTTCTTATCACCCGAACCAATGTATCCATTGAGGATTCCTCCTTTCAAGCTAGGTCAGATCACTGCATGGCTACTCGTCTAGGCAACAATTAGGAATAGTTAAGTTCTTTTTTTATACATGTATCGTACACACATATCTCCATTATATGCTTATATAATAATGAGAAAGTGTCTGACTATACATATATATATATATATATATATATATATATATATATATATATATATATACATACATATATATATACTGTATATATATATATATATATATATATATATATTTATAGATATATGTATATATATATGTATATGTATATATAATATATATATATATATATATATATATATATATGTGTGTGTGTATGTATGTATATATATATATATGCGTGTGTGTGTATATGTATATGTATTTATGTATATATATACATATATATATGTGTATATACATATATATATATATATATATATATATATATATATATATTTATATATATATATATATATATATATATATATATATATATATATATATATATATAATAGGAGGACGAATCGTCTGGACAACATCTCACATGATTTTGAGTTCCGAAAAGTACAAAGCCTAGAACTTTATTTTCTTCATTTGGCGGATGTAAAGGCTAATGTTGAAAACCCGTGATTAATTTGCCATTGTGAAATGGTTCTTTGAATTCCAAGCTTTGTATTTTATTACACTTAAAAAGAACGTAATTTTAGTCGGAAATTCTTTGTAAAAATATGTTCTCAAGCGTATTTCAGTAAAATACAGGCGTCCGTAATTTTTACCCTAATTTGTCATTATCTTTTACGGGTTGGTGACCGTAATATCACTCCTTAACGTTAATATATCCGTTTATAAAACGGTAAATGCCTGGCAACATTTATTCCAGGATTTTTACCGTTTTCTATGGCAAGTATTTAAATGTATATCTTTTAAATATAAATTTTACTATTGCAAACATATTTATATCCAAATCCATTATGTTTACTTACTCCTCCAGTAAGTAAATGTTCAATATGGCATTTTACTGAAGCGTAAGAAAGAATTTCAATATATTAAAAGAATATCCCATTCTTTTATGTCCTCTTTTCTTACCCAAGTTTCCGCATCTAAGAAATTAAGAAATAACCGAATAAAAACGGCCTACCTAAAACTCTCCCTGATGGATGAAAATGTAGTACATATTGGGAATCAATGTTTTCTTTTGTCCATGATTGTTTTTCCAATATGCCGAGGAAAAACACATTTTGATAACATTGCGTCCGAGGTCTTTTCGTATCGCTTCGACTCCATCACTGCCGTTGGGAGGGCGATTCTCTCTACTACCCCCGTCCAGTTTAATCACAGTCCAAATAGTGTTCGTTCATTTAGCTGATTACATTCCTCTCTCTCTCTCTCTCTCTCTCTCTCTCTCTCTCTCTCTCTCTCTCTCTCTCTCTCTCTCTCTCTCTCTTTGTGCAGGTAGCAGGTTGGCCAGGGCACCAGCCACCCGTAGAGATACTACCGCTAGAGATTTATGGGCTCCTTTGACTGGCCAGGCAGTACTGCATTGTATCCTTTTCTCTGGTTACGGTTCATTTTCTCTATGCCTACACATACACCGAATAGTTTGGCTTATTCTTTATATATTCTCCTTTGTCCTCAAACACCTGACAACACTAAGGTTACCAAACAATTATTCTTCACTCAAGGGTTTAACTGCTGCTCTCTAATTGATCAGTGGTTACCTTCCTCTTGGTAAGGGTAGAAGAGACTCTAGCTATGGCAAACAGCCCTTCTATGAGAGGGTCATTCCAAAATCAAACCATTGTTCTCTAGTCTTTGGAAGTGCCATAGCCTCTGTACCATGGTCTTCCACTGCCTTGGGTTAGAATTCTTTTGCTTGAGGGTACACTCAGGCACACAATTCTATATTATTTCTCTTCCTCTGGTTTTGTCAAAGTTTTTTATAGTTTATATAGGAAATATTTCTTCTAATGTTGTTACTTTTCTTAAAATATATTTTTCCTTGTTTTCTTTCCTCACTGGGCTATTTTCTTAGTTGGAGACTCTGGGCTTATAGCATCCGGTTTTTCCAACTAGAATTGTAGCTTAGTAAGTAATAATAATAATAATAATAATAATAATAATAATAGTCTTTTGGAGTAGCGTCCGGTTTTTTCCAACTAGAATTCTAGCTTAGTAAGTAATAATAATAATAATAATAATAATAATAATAATAATAATAATAATAATAGTCTTTTGGGGCAATCCTTCTTCAAGCCCAAAATCATTAGCACGTCCCTATACCCTCAATTCCCTCAAAACTCCCTTGTGAGACCCTCATTCCTTTCCCTTAAACCGCTCACACGTCGAGTGACAGTCAGCAGCAACCGGGTTTTCACAGCCACCAACTGCCCCTCACCTGTCATAACTCCGCCGCCATCCATTACCTCTCTCTCCATCCGTGTCTCCGGAGTTAATAGTTCAACGCAACGATGGAACTGCTCATTTATCAGCCTAAACGCCGTTTTTTTTTTTCCTTAAAGTTGTCGTCGTTGGAAGCTGGCTACGCCGAAAATTTTTTTTTGGATAATAATAATAATAATAATAATAATCTTTATTTCAGCAGAAGCCATATACAGAGTTACAGTAAGGGTACAGTGATCTTACACTTTTGACAACGGTACAAGAAAAAAAAAAGATGAGAAATGCAATAAATCAGTGATATATTATAAACATCAATTAGCAGGTTGACCACAGAGATCTAAGGTTTGGGTAACAAAGTCACATAATAATTAATGCTTAGCAATGATGATACCATACATATTAGCAAACAAAAAGAGAGGGAGAGAGAAAAAAAAAAAGAAAACAAAATGGAGATGACAATGATAATATGTTGGAACAGAAATTGCTTGAAAATGAAAGAACATAGCGAGGCGTAACAGGAAACAGGAAATTTGGCGCGAAAGAGCGTGAGGTCGGGCGGGAATTGGTAAGTTTTTGGCGGGCGAACCGACTTCTCTCCGGAAGCGAGAAATTTGCCTAAAAAGCCTTTATAAGGTCATGTGTATCACGTGGGCTGGGATTAAAAGGAAACACTCCTCGGTCATTGAAGTCGTGGTGCTTTTAAATTCATTTTAGAAGTATTCTATCATGTCTCAAGTTTTTCCCTCTTACATTGAGTATTTCATCATAAATTGTTGAAGGCATTCCCTCTTACATTGAGTATTTCATCATAAATTGTTGAAGGTATTCCCTCTTACATTGAGTATTTCATCATAAATTTGTTGAAGGTATTCCCTCTTACATTGAGTATGTCACCATAAATTTGTTGAAGGTATTCCCTCTTACATTGAGTATGTCATCATAAATTTGTTGAAGGTATTCCCTCTTACATTGAGTATGTCATCATAAATTTGTTGAAGGTATTCCCTCTTACATTGAGTATTTCATCATGAATTTGTTAAGGTATTCCCTCTTACATTGAGTATTTCATCATAAATTTGTTAAGGTATTCCCTCTTACATTGAGTATTTCATCATAAATTTGTTGAAGGTATTCCTTCTTACATTGAGTATGTCATCATAAATTTGTTGAAGGCATTCCCTCTTACATTGAGTATGTCATCATAAATTTGTTTAAGGTATTCCTTCTTACATTGAGTATTTCATCATAAATTGTTGAAGGTATTCCCTCTTACATTGAGTATTTCATCATGAATTTGTTAAGGTATTCCCTCTTACATTGAGTATTTCATCATAAATTTGTTGAAGGTATTCCCTCTTACATTGAGTATGTCATCATAAATTTGTTGAAGGTATTCCTTCTTGCATTGAGTATTTCATCATAAATTGTTGAAGGTATTCCCTCTTACATTGAGTATTTCATCATGAATTTGTTGAAGGTATTCCCTCTTACATTGAGTATGTCATCATAAATTTGTTGAAGGTATTCCCTCTTACATTGAGTATGTCATCATAAATTTGTTGAAGGTATTCCTTCTTGCATTGAGTATTTCATCATAAATTGTTGAAGGTATTCCCTCTTACATTGAGTATTTCATCATGAATTTGTTAAGGTATTCCCTCTTACATTGAGTATTTCATCATAAATTTGTTGAAGGTATTCCCTCTTACATTGAGTATGTCATCATAAATTTGTTGAAGGTATTCCTTCTTGCATTGAGTATTTCATCCTAAATTGTTGAAGGTATTCCCTCTTACATTGAGTATTTCATCATGAATTTGTTAAGGTATTCCCTCTTACATTGAGTATTTCATCATAAATTTGTTAAGGTATTCCCTCTTACATTGAGTATTTCATCATAAATTTGTTGAAGGTATTCCTTCTTACATTGAGTATTTCATCATAAATTTGTTGAAGGTATTCCCTCTTACATTGAGTATGTCATCATAAATTTGTTGAAGGCATTCCCTCTTACATTGAGTATGTCATCATAAATTTGTTGAAGGTATTCCTTCTTACATTGAGTATTTCATCATAAATTTGTTGAAGGTATTCCCTCTTACATTGAGTATGTCATCATAAATTTGTTGAAGGCATTCCCTCTTACATTGAGTATGTCATCATAAATTTGTTGAAGGTATTCCTTCTTACATTGAGTATTTCATCATAAATTTGTTGAAGGTATTCCCTCTTACATTGAGTATGTCATCATAAATTTGTTGAAGGCATTCCCTCTTACATTGAGTATGTCATCATAAATTTGTTGAAGGCATTCCCTCTTACATTGAGTATGTCATCATAAATTTGTTTAAGGTATTCCTTCTTACATTGAGTATTTCATCATAAATTGTTGAAGGTATTCCCTCTTACATTGAGTATTTCATCATAAATTTGTTGAAGGTATTCCCTCTTACATTGAATATGTCACCATAAATTTATTCTTGATAAAAATTTGCTCTAGTAGTAGTTATTCACTATATAATCAATTAAGGCTAAACTTCCCCAATTTAACTTAAGATATCGTTACAGTTGCCACAGTATTAAGCGAAAGTCTTTAGACATGGCTGCCATTTGAACTCTGCTCACCCTAGGTGAATCAAATTTCAAATATGTCCAAAAATTAAGTTGAAAGGTCATTGCTACTATAAGGATTAGTAAAAGTGACCAGTAGAATTTATATATATATATATATATATATATATATATATATATATATATATATATATATATATATATAATATTTATATTTATATATATATACAAACAACAAATACAGAAAAAAATAGCCATTTCTAGTCCACTGCAGGACAAAGGTCTCAGTAATGTCAATTCCTGTCTTGGGGTTTGGGCATTTCATCAATATGTGTTAATGTAATGGAAAATATATTAATAATATTGTTTTACGTTGGGCAATTTAAAATCCGATATAGTTTAATCACAGTTTTCTCATAGAAAAATGTTTTCGGGATTTATTTGTGAAGTCTTTTCTCCGTTAGAATATTCTCTCTCTCTCTCTCTCTCTCTCTCTCTCTCTCTCTCTCTCTCTCTCTCTCTCTCTCTCTCTCTCTCTCTCTCGTAGAAAAATGTTTTATAACTTATTTGTGAAATCTTCTCTCTCTCTCTCTCTCTCTCTCTCTCTCTCTCTCTCTCTCTCTCTCTCTCTCTCTCTCTCTCTCTCTCTTCCTGCCCATATGGTCTTCCCCACCCCTTCGGCCTCATTTCCCTGATAGCTCTCACTCATTACTGTCATTTCCTAAAAGTTTTGAAAGGTCGGAAACCGCCAAACTCTTTCCTTGCAGAAATGTTTATGATAATTAGTCGCCTTTTTATTTAGCCCATCCGAAACCTTTCCGCTCCTGTTTAAAGGTTTAAAGGTCACTCATGAATGGCAGAGGCAAGGGACGGTGACATTGCCCTAGCAAGTAGGACAATGCCCTAGAGACTGGTCATATATAAAGGGACAATGAAAATGCCCTAGCAAGCAGGACAATGCCTCAGAGACTGACCATATATAAAAGAACAGTGACATTGCCCTAGCAAGTAGGACAATGCCTTAGAGACTGACCATATATACATATGATCAGCGCTCAAGCCCCCCTCTCTACCCAAGCTAGGACCAAGGAGGGCCAGGCAATGGCTACTGATGACTCAGCAGATAACCTATAGGTTCCCCCCCCAACTCCTTATTTCATAAGGATGGTGAGATTACAGCGATCGAAGGAACTAACGAGTTTGATTGGGACTCGAACCCCAGGCTTTCTTTCACCAGTCAGGGACGTTACCACATCGGCCACCACAACACCGGGGTTTCATTTATTCTATGTCGCCTTTTTTTTTCTTCTCTTGTGTTCTTCTTCACTTCATTTACATATTTGTTCTTTCATTTTTATCGATTATTTCGTTCGTATTCTGCTTCTGTTTACCTGTTACATAAAAACGCGTTGATAGAAAGGCGATTTGTTGATGTTATTTCTTGCATTTTATCGGTTATTGTTTTGTTCCTTACTCTTTTTTCTTACATTGGTTTGCATAGTTTTCTTTTATCTTATAACGACTGTTTTTTTTTTATTCTGCTTTTATTTGCTTTTCACATAAATCTGGCGTTGAGAGAGAGATGCTTTGTTGATATTATTTTCTTGTTGTTTTGTTTCTTATTTTTCTTCTCAAAGTCCCGAAACCATTAAGCTTGAAGAGGAAATACTTTTTACTTCTGTAAAAATGTATGTCAAATTATTCAAAATTTCTGCTAGTTAATATTATATCCTTTGTCAATCTTATATCCCATTGTAAGTTTAATTTATATTCTTGCTATGATATTGATAATAAATGAAGCCTTTTGTGTTTGTCTATTGATTTATATATTTATTTTGTTTTTGTTTTTGAGTACAGTTAGGGAATTATATGATACTTGAGGAGTGGAGAAGTATTGAATTAAAAGCACAAGATTGAGACGACTGGCGAAATGTAACCGAGGCCCTTTGCGTCAATAGGCGTAGGATGATGATGATGATGATATTTTTGGGGGGATGGGCAGGAAATATTAGTCATCATTCAGTTCACCCATAACCTTCCTATATATCAGGAATGATTGATTGATTGAGAGAGAGAGAGTTTTCTGGCAACCTCACATCTAAGGTCATTGACGGCAGTATCATTTTTCGTAGATAAAGAATAAAAGGAAATTCAATTTAAAACAATAAAAGTAAAGGTGTCCTTATAAAATTTAAATAGCTTTCAGAAGACCTGCTTTGCAAATAAAATCTAAAATTACCGCTATCATGGTTGGACACATCATGTCCAAGAATCTTGGCAAGGATGAACCGGCTATCCTCACCTCGAGCCTCAGACATATCAGGAATGAACTGATTTTTTTCGTTATTATTATTATTATTATTATTATTATTAATTGCTAAGCTATAATCCTAGTTGAAAAAGTAGGAGGCTATAACCCCAGGGGTTCCAACAGGGAAAATAGCCCAGTGAGGAAAGGAAACAAGGAAAAATTAAATATTTTAAGAATAGCAACAACACCAAAATAAATATTTCCTATATAAACCATATAAACTTTAACAAAAACAAGAGGAAGAGAAATAAAATAGAATAGTGTGCCCGAGTGTACCCTCAAGCAACAGAACTCTAACCTAAGACAGTGAAAGACCATGGTACAGAGGCTATGACACTACCCAAGACTAGAGAACAATGGTTTGAATTTGGAGTGTCCTTCTCCTAGAAGACCTATTTACCATAGCCAAAAATTATAACGCTAAACAGAGTACGGTCAATTACGTTATCACTATTACTGTAAATATGCTTTATTATCCTCATTGTATATTTATTTAAGTTAGTTATTTTGTTATATATGTTTTACTTTTATCTCAAAATGGGCTCCGTAGTTTTCTAGAAAACAAATTGAATTAATGTAATAATTAATGATATCCTATTCAACTTATCACACTGTCGAGACCTTTGTCTCTAGCCACGATGCGTTAAGAAGTATCCCAATTAATGAAATCCTTAAGCAGGATATGTAAATGCATCCTGCGATTATGATTTTGAGTTATGCGGTCAAAAAGAAGACTATAATCATCACCTGGTCCTGATGCTAATGAATAAAGAAAGACAGGTGGTAAGATTATAAGTTATAATAGCGCTTCATTAGACAGGGGACGATACTTTTCATTTAGTCGAGATGAATCGATACTGATGTTAGATATTCGAAAAAAAAAATGATAAAACTGGTCTTAGATATTCGAAAAAAAATGATAAAACTGGTCTTAGATATTCGGAAAAAAAATGATAAAACTGGTCTTAGATATTCGAAAAAAAAATGATAAAACTGGTCTTAGATATTCGAAAAAAATGATAAAACTGGTCTTAGATATTCGGAAAAAAAATGATAAAACTGGTCTTAGATATTCGAAAAAAAATGATAAAACTGGTCTTAGATATTCGGAAAAATGTGAAAACTGATATTAGATATTCGGAAAAACATAGAGAACTTATTTTAGACATTCGGAAAAAAAAAGTAGAGAGCTGATATTAGATATTGGGGGAAAAGTAGAACATGTCTTAGATATTGTGAAAAATATGAAAACTGATCTTAGATATTCGAAAAAAGTTAGAGAACTTATCTTAGATATTCGGAAAAATTAGAGAACTTATCTTAGATATTCGGAAAAATTAGAGAACTTATTTTAGATATTCGGAAAAATTAGAGAACTTATCTTAGATATTCGGAAAAAAGAAGAGAGCTGATCTTAGATATTAAGAAAGTATTGAAAATTTATCTTAATATTCGGAAAAATTTGAAAACTGCTCTTAGATATTGAGAAAGTATTGGAAACTGATCTTAGGTTTTCGGAAAATTTTGAAAACCGATCTTAGATATTCAGAAAAATTTGAAAACTGATCATAGATATTGAGAAGGTACTGGAAACTGATAGTAAATTTTCGGAAAAATTTGAAAACTGATCTTAGATATTGAGAAAGTATTGGAAACTGATCTTAGGTTTTCGGAAAATTTTGAAAACCGATCTTAGATATTCAGAAAAATTTGAAAACTGATCTTAGATATTGAGAAGGTACTGGAAACTGATAGTAAATTTTCGGAAAAATTTGAAAACTGCTCTTAGATATTGAGAAAGTATTGGAAACTGATCTTAGGTTTTCGGAAAATTTTGAAAACCGATCTTAGATATTCAGAAAAATTTGAAAACTGATCTTAGATATTGAGAAGGTACTGGAAACTGATAGTAAATTTTCGGAAAAATTTGAAAACTGCTCTTAGATATTGAGAAAGTATTGGAAACTGATCTTAAGTTTTCGGAAAATTTTGAAAACCGATCTTAGATATTCAGAAAAATTTGAAAACTGATCTTAGATATTGAGAAGGTATTGGAAACTGATAGTAAATTTTCGGAAAAATTTGAAAACTGCTCTTAGATATTGAGAAAGTATTGGAAACTGATCTTAAGTTTTCGGAAAATTTTGAAAACCGATCTTAGATATTCAGAAAAATTTGAAAACTGATCTTAGATATTGAGAAGGTACTGGAAACTGATAGTAAATTTTCGGAAAAATTTGAAAACTGCTCTTAGATATTGAGAAAGTATTGGAAACTGATCTTAAGTTTTCGGAAAATTTTGAAAACCGATCTTAGATATTCAGAAAAATTTGAAAACTGATCTTAGATATTGAGAAAGTACTGGAAACTCATCTTAAATTTTCGGAAAAATTTGAAAACTGATCTTAGATATTGAGAAAGTATTGGAAACTGATCTTAAGTTTTCGGAAAATTTTGAAAACCGATCTTAAATATTCAGAAAAATTTGAAAACTGATCTTAGATATTGAGAAGGTACTGGAAACTGATCTTAAATTTTCGGAAAAAATTTGAAAACTGATCTTAGATATTGAGAAGGTACTGGAAACTGATCTTAAATTTTCGGAAAAATTTGAAAACTGATCTTAGATATTGAGAAAGTATTGGAAACTGATCTTAAGTTTTCGGAAAATTTTGAAAACCGATCTTAGATATTCAGAAAAATTTGAAAACTGATCTTAGATATTGAGAAGGTACTGGAAACTTATCTTAAATTTTCGGAAAAATTTGAAAACTGATCTTAGATATTGAGAAGGTACTGGAAACTGATCTTAAATTTTCGGAAAAATTTGAAAACTGATCTTAGATATTGAGAAGGTACTGGAAACTGATCTTAAGTTTTCGGAAAAATTTGAAAACTGATCTTAGATATTGAGAAGGTACTGGAAACTGATCTTAAATTTTCGAAAAAATTTGAAAACTGATCTTAGATATTAAGAAGGTACTGGAAACTGATCTTAAATTTTCGAAAAAATTTGAAAACTGATCTTAGATATTAAGAGGGTACTGGAAACTGATCTGAAATTTTCGGAAAAATTTGAAAACTGATCTTAGATATTAAGAAGGTACTGGAAACTGATCTGAAATTTTCGGAAAAAATTGAAAACTGCTCTTAGATATTGAGAAGGTACTGGAAACTGATCTGAAATTTTCGGAAAAAATTGAAAACTGCTCTTAGATATTGAGAAGGTACTGGAAACTGATCTGAAATTTTCGGAAAAAAATTGAAAACTGCTCTTAGATATTGAGAAGGTACTGGAAACTGATCTGAAATTTTCGAAATAATTTGAAAACTGATCTTAGATATTGAGAAGGTACTGGAAACTCATCTTAAATTTTCGGAAAAATTTGAAAACTGATCTTAGATATTGAGAAGGTACTGGAAACTGATCTGAAATTTTCGGAAAAAATTGAAAACTGCTCTTAGATATTGAGAAGGTACTGGAAACTGATCTGAAATTTTCGGAAAAAATTGAAAACTGCTCTTAGATATTGAGAAGGTACTGGAAACTGATCTGAAATTTTCGGAAAAAATTGAAAACTGCTCTTAGATATTGAGAAGGTACTGGAAACTGATCTGAAATTTTCGGAAAAAATTGAAAACTGCTCTTAGATATTGAGAAGGTACTGGAAACTGATCTGAAATTTTCGGAAAAAATTGAAAACTGCTCTTAGATATTGAGAAGGTACTGGAAACTGATCTGAAATTTTCGGAAAAAATTGAAAACTGCTCTTAGATATTGAGAAGGTACTGGAAACTGATCTGAAATTTTCGGAAAAAAATTGAAAACTGCTCTTAGATATTGAGAAGGTACTGGAAACTGATCTGAAATTTTCGAAATAATTTGAAAACTGATCTTAGATATTGAGAAGGTACTGGAAACTCATCTTAAATTTTCGGAAAAATTTGAAAACTGATCTTAGATATTGAGAAGGTACTGGAAACTGATCTGAAATTTTCGGAAAAAATTGAAAACTGCTCTTAGATATTGAGAAGGTACTGGAAACTGATCTTAAATTTTCGAAATAATTTGAAAACTGATCTTAGATATTGAGAAGGTACTGGAAACTCATCTTAAATTTTCGGAAAATTTTGAAAACTGATCTTAGATATTGAGAAGGTACTGGAAACTGATCTGAAATTTTCGGAAAAAAATTGAAAACTGCTCTTAGATATTGAGAAGGTACTGGAAACTGATCTGAAATTTTCGGAAAAAATTGAAAACTGCTCTTAGATATTGAGAAGGTACTGGAAACTGATCTTAAATTTTCGAAATAATTTGAAAACTGATCTTAGATATTGAGAAGGTACTGGAAACTCATCTTAAATTTTCGGAAAAATTTGAAAACTGATCTTAGATATTGAGAAGGTACTGGAAACTGATCTTAAGTTTTCGGAAAAATTTGAAAACTGATCTTAGATATTGAGAAGGTACTGGAAACTCATCTAAAATTTTCGGAAAAATTTGAAAACTGATCTTAGATATTGAGAAGGTACTGGAAACTGATCTTGAATTTTCGGAAAAATTTGAAAACTGATCTTAGATATTGAGAAGGTACTGGAAACTGATCTTAAATTTTCGGAAAAATTTGAAAACTGATCTTAGATATTGAGAAGGTACTGGAAACTGATCTTAAATTTTCGGAAAAATTTGAAAACCGATCTTAGATATTGAGAAGGTACTGGAAACTGATCTTAAATTTTCGGAAAATTTTGAAAACTGATCTTAGATATTAAGAAGGTACTGGAAACTGATCTTAAATTTTCGAAAAAAATTTGAAAACTGCTCTTAGATATTGAGAAGGTACTGGAAACTGATCTTAAATTTCCGGAAAAATTTGAAAACTGCTCTTAGATATTGAGAAGGTACTGGAAACTGATCTTAAATTTCCGGAAAAATTTGAAAACTGCTCTTAGATATTGAGAAAGTACTGGAAACTGATCTTAAGTTTTCGAAAAAATTTGAAAACTGATCTTAGACATTGAGAAAGTACTGGAAACTGATCTTAAGTTTTCGGAAAATTTTGAAAACTGATCTTAGATATTGAGAAAGTACTGGAAACTGATCTTAAGTTTTCGGAAAATTTTGAAAACTGATCTTAGATATTGAGAAAGTACTGGAAACTGATCTTAAGTTTTCGGAAAATTTTGAAAACTGATCTTAGATATTGAGAAAGTACTGGAAACTGATCTTAAGTTTTCGGAAAATTTTGAAAACTGATCTTAGATATTAAGAAGGTACTGGAAACTGATCTTAAATTATCGAACAAATTTGAAAACTGATCTTAGATATTGAGAAGGTACTGGAAACTGATCTTAAATTTTCGAAAAAATTTGAAAACTGATCTTAGATATTGAGAAGGTACTGGAAACTGATCTTAAATTTTCGAAAAAATTTGAAAACTGATCTTAGATATTAAGAAGGTACTGGAAACTGATCTTAAATTTTCGGAAAAATTTGAAAACTGATCTTAGATATTGAGAAGGTACTGGAAACTGATCTTAAATTTTCGGAAAAATTTGAAAACTGATCTTAGATATTGAGAAGGTACTGGAAACTGATCTTAAATTTTCGGAAAAATTTGAAAACTGATCTTAGATATTGAGAAGGTACTGGAAACTGATCTTAAATTTTCGAAAAAATTTGAAAACTGATCTTAGATATTGAGAAGGTACTGGAAACTGATCTTAAATTTTCGGAAAAATTTGAAAACTGATCTTAGATATTGAGAAGGTACTGGAAACTGATCTTAAATTTTCGAAAAAAAAATTGAAAACTGATCTTAGATATTGAGAAGGTACTGGAAACGGATCTAAAATTTTCGAAAAAATTTGAAAACTGATCTTAGATACTAAGATGGTACTGGAAACTGATCTTAAATTTTCGAAAAAAAAATTGAAAACTGATCTTAGATACTAAGATGGTACTGGAAACTGATCTTAAATTTTCGAAAAAAAAATTGAAAACTGATCTTAGATATTGAGAAGGTACTGGAAACTGATTTTAAATTTTCGAAAAAAATTGAAAACTGATCTTAGATATTGAGAAGGTACTGGAAACTGATCTTAAATTTTCGGAAAAATTTGAAAACTGATCTTAGATATTGAGAAAGTACTGAAAACTGATCCTAAGTTTTCGGAAAATTTTGGAAACTGATCTTAGATATTGAGAAAGTACCGGAAACTGATCTTAAATTTTCGGAAAATTTTGAAAACTGATCTTAGATATTGAGAAGGTACTGGAAACTGATCTTAAATTTTCGGAAAAATTTGAAAACTGATCTTAGATATTGAGAAGGTACTGGAAACTGATCTTAAATTTTCGGAAAAATTTGAAAACTGATCTTAGATACTGAGAAGGTACTGGAAACTGATCTTAAATTTTCGGAAAAATTTGAAAACTGATCTTAGATATTGAGAAGGTACTGGAAACTGATCTTAAGTTTTCGGAAAATTTTGAAAACTGATCTTAGATATTGAGAAGGTACTGGAAACTGATCTTAAGTTTTCGGAAAATTTTGGAAACTGATCTTAGATATTGAGAAGGTACTGGAAACTGATCTTAAGTTTTCGGAAAATTTTGGAAACTGATCTTAGATATTGAGAAGGTACTGGAAACTGATCTTAAATTTTCGAAAAAATTTGAATTTTGGAAAATGATCTTAGATATTGAGAAAGTACCGGAAACTGATCTTAAATTTTCGGAAAATTTTGAAAACTGATCTTAGATATTGAGAAGGTACTGGAAACTGATCTTAAATTTTCGAAAAAAAAATTGAAAACTGATCTTAGATATTGAGAAGGTACTGGAAACGGATCTAAAATTTTCGAAAAAATTTGAAAACTGATCTTAGATACTAAGATGGTACTGGAAACTGATCTTAAATTTTCGAAAAAAAAATTGAAAACTGATCTTAGATACTAAGATGGTACTGGAAACTGATCTTAAATTTTCGAAAAAAAAATTGAAAACTGATCTTAGATATTGAGAAGGTACTGGAAACTGATCTTAAATTTTCGAAAAAAATTGAAAACTGATCTTAGATATTGAGAAAGTACTGGAAACTGATCTTAAATTTTCGGAAAAATTTCGAAACTGAACTTAGATATTGGAGAAAAAATAGAGACCTGACTAAACCGATGCGATCTCAAGATCTCAATTTTCATCCAGTGTCTCAAGGGCGAGGTTGAAGACTTCTATAGCATTAGTTCGGAATAAAAGACTGCAAATATTTTTCCAGCAGCGTCTGAAGAAGTTCGGAAAGAGAAATGACTTTTCGGGGACCCCGGATTTTTTTTTTTTTTTTTTTTTTTTTTTTTTTTTTTTTTTTTTTTTTTTTTTTTTTTTTTTTTTTTTTTTTGTGAGAGGAACGATTAAAAAAATGTTAGAAATAAGAATATCGATGTAATATAAAAAAATCCTGTTCTTTGGGTGGGAGGAACGATTGAGAAATAATAATAAAAAAATAAACAATCCCCATACATCAAAGCTTTTATTTTTATAGGGACGATTAAAAATTATAGAAATAAAAATATCGATTTAACGTGAAAGCTACGATTGAAAATAATAAAGATATAAATTCCGATGGAACAAAGAAAGTTTTTTTCTTTTGCTGGGAGTGACAATTGAAAAAATAATAAAAATAAAAAAACGCCCGAGACTCCTCCTTATCGCCAGAGTATTCACGGGACCAATCATCAATTCTCAGAGGTAAAATTCATCAGGGCTTTGATGATTAATCATCTTTCGGACTTAATTCAATGTCTGAAAGTTGAGCTCAAAAGTTTTAATGGACATTTGCGTTAGATTGTGTGTGAGGTTTAATTTCAATTATAAATGCATATCGATATTTGTATTGCTTCAGTTCATTTGTAACAACTGGAAATTCAAAAGCTAAAGTTTTGCTTGACAGTTGTGTTAACAAGGAGAAAAAGTTTCTAATTATTATTATTATTATTATTATTATTATTATTATTATTATTATCATTATTATTATTATTATTATTGTTATTATTATTATTAATTTTACTTGTTAAGCTATAACCCTAGTAAAAAAAAAAAAAAAGTAGGAGGCTATAAGCCCAGTGGCTCCAACAGGGAAAGTAGCCCATTGAGGAAAGGAAGCAAGGAAAAATAATATATTTTAAGAACAGTAACATCAAAATAGATATTATTATTATTATTATTATTATTATCATTATTATTATTATTGTTATTATTATTATTAATTTTACTTGTTAAGCTATAACCCTAGTAAAAAAAAAATAGGAGGCTATAAGCCCAGTGGCTCCAACAGGGAAAGTAGCCCATTGAGGAAAGGAAGCAAGGAAAAATAATATATTTTAAGAACAGTAACATCAAAATAGATATTATTATTATTATTATTATTATTATTATCATTATTATTATTATTGTTATTATTATTATTAATTTTACTTGTTAAGCTATAACCCTAGTAAAAAAAAAATAGGAGGCTATAAGCCCAGTGGCTCCAACAGGGAAAGTAGCCCATTGAGGAAAGGAAGCAAGGAAAAATAATATATTTTAAGAACAGTAACATCAAAATAGATATTATTATTATTATTATTATTATTATTATTATTATTATTATTATCATTATTATTATTGTTATTATTATTATTAATTTTACTTGTTAAGCTATAACCCTAGTAAAAAAAAAATAGGAGGCTATAAGCCCAGTGGCTCCAACAGGGAAAGTAGCCCATTGAGGAAAGGAAGCAAGGAAAAATAATATATTTTAAGAACAGTAACATCAAAATAGATATTATTATTATTATTATTATTATCATTATTATTATTATTATTATTATTATTATTATTATTATTACTTGCTAAGCTATAACCCTTGTTGAAAAAGTAGGAGGCTATAAGCCCAGGGGCTCCAACAGGGAAAATAGCCCATTGAGGAAAGGAAGCAAGGAAAAATGAAATATTTTAAGAACAGTAACATCAAAATAGATATTCTCTATGTAAATTATAAAAACTTTAACAAAACAAGAGAAAGAGAAGTTAGATAGAATAGTGTGCCCGAGTGTACCCTCAAGCAAGAGAACCCAAGACAGTGAAAGACCATGGTACAGAGGCTATGGCACTACCCAAGACTAGAGAACAATGGTTTGATTTGGGAGTGACCTTCTCCTAGAAGAGCTGCTTGCCATAGCTAAAAGGAGAATTAAAAGTTTTTTTCACTGATAAATGTTTATTGGAGGTAACAAGAATAATGTCAGAAGGGATAGGGTTTGTACCATGGTCTTCCACAGTCTTGGAGTAGAGTTCTCTTGCTTGATGGTACACTTGGGGATACTTTTCTATCTTATTTTTCTTTCTCTTGTATTGATATTCTATATATGAAATATTTATATCAATATTGATACTGTTCTTGAAATATTTTAGTTTGATTGTTAATTATTTATCGTGTATTTTATTTGTTTCTTATTTCCTTACTGGGTTATTTTCCATTTTAGGGCTCTTAGGCTTATAGCATCCTGATTTTCCAACCAGGGTTATAGCTAATAATAATAATAATAATAATAATAATAATAATAATAATAATAATAATAATAATAATAATGATAATGATAATGATAAAAATAATAATAAATACAGCTCACAGCTTTAAAAATAAAAAGGTTGTCATATTGAAATATTGTAGGGTAATAAACATTGATTCCACCAGTAATATGCAGTAGAATTAAATAAATGAAGGAATCTTATATTAATTTTATTCATTATATTCATTGTTTTAATTCAAGGAATAATTATAAGGATGAAGACATGAATGAGAGTAAGGAACTGTTGAAGAAGTACAATGTTTCTTAAAAGGTTTCGATCAATATGATGTTATATAGTTTAATCTCTCACTGATCCTATTGCATATCAAGAAGAGAGGAAACACCGACCCCCCTTGAAAGGAGAAATAAAACAAGAGAAAACATCAAGATAGAGAGAGAGAGAGAGAGAGAGAGAGAGAGAGAGAGAGAGAGAGAGAGAGAGAGAGAGAGAGAGAGAGAGATGGAAAAACAATCATCTTTTGTCAAAGTCATTCAGACTGGTACTGTGCGACTCCTGATCGTCATTTTTTTTCTTTATTATCCTCCCTCTTCATATGAATTCATAAATCTCCTCCTCCTCCTCCTCCTCCTCCTCCTCCCCCTCCCTAGATATTTTCTGCACTCCACTTTCTCATCATCATCATCATTTGCACATTTTTTTCTTCATCTCCCTTTGCGATTCAGTCCCTCGAGAACTCGCTTCTTTTCCCGGTCGTGGATCAGCATATAGAAGAACTTTGACTCCTGGAAATGATTCATCCAGGACGCAGGTCACAGAGTCAAGTACCCTTTGACGGATCCCAACGTACAAGTTAGAGGAGATCCCTCCTTTAGCATAATTCCTCTCTTATTCTGGTGTATACGGGGATTTCTTACTGTTATTATTATTATTAATCTTATTATTATTATTATTATTATTATTATTATTATTATTATTATTTGCTGAGCAATAACCCTAGTTGGAAAAGCATGATGCTATAAGCCCAGGGGCCCCAACAGGGAAAATAGCCCATTGTGGAAA
>NC_090761.1:63821103-63831103 GCF_036898095.1 Palaemon carinicauda | reverse complement strand
CGCACGCTCGGTTCGTATGTTACAGGAGGATCATGATTTTGATATATCTGACAAAAGCTGCTACAAAGTTTAATTAAGATGACGAGACACTTTTTTGTACAAGATTTATTTTCCTACATCTTAAAAAGCTAACTGTTTCTCTATTTTACTATTGTATGTTTCTCCTAAAGCTATTACTAGATTTAATTGAAATAATGAGAGCCTTTTTTTTATACAGGACATATTTTCTGAGGAGAAGTATATTCAAGGCAAACTGTCCCTCTACTTTGCGATTGTATGTCTCCAAACGTTGTTACTAGATTTAATTGAAATAATATTTTTTTTTTTACAGGACATGTTTTCCTACGAGATGTATATCATACATGGCAAAAATGTCCCTATCCTTTGCTGTTATATATTCCCCCAAAGGTTGTTACTAGATTTGATTAAAATAATAAGAAAATTTTTTGCACAGGACATATTTTTTGAAGAGAAAATATGTCCTTTGTTATTGCATGTTCCCCCAAAAGTTGTCACTAGATTTAATGGAAATAATGAGTACCTTTTTTTTTTTGTACAGAACAATATATTTTCTGACGATTTATGCATATGCAAAGCAAAACTGACCCTGTCCTTTTCTATTGTACATTTCCCGTCTATCCTTTACTATTGTATGCCCCGCCCCCTTTCTCATTTCGTTCTCTTCCTTTTGCAGAGCATCCGCGACTTGCAAGGAACGGTTCGAGAAGGTGTCTTCCTCTTCAAGGAGCTCTTGGACGAACTCCGGAAAAACATGGAGGCTGAAAAGCACAACATCAACTCCCTCACTGATAATCTGCAGGAAACTGTCAGAAGAACTCAAGATAGCCTTCTTAGGGAAGTCGACGGGTGAGGATATTCTGTGTTTCTTCTTCTCTTAGCTCTTCTAGCTTGTGTTGCCTCTCTTGTTCTGTCTTTTCTCTCATTTGTTTGGTGTTTCTTCTTGTGTCTCTTCTCTTCTTCCTAACCCTCTTTGGTTGTGTTGCCTCTCTTGTTCTGTCTTTTCTCTCGTTTGTTTGGTGTTTCTTCTTGTGTCTCTTCTCTTCTTCCTAACCCTCTTTGGTTGTGTTGCCTCTCTTGTTCTGTCTTTTCTCTCGTTTGTTTGGTGTTTCTTCTTGTGTCTCTTCTCTTCTTACTAACCCTCTTTGGTTGTGTTGCCTCTCTTGTTCTGTCTTTTCTCTCGTTTGTTTGGTGTTTCTTCTTGTGTCTCTTCTCTTCTTCCTAACCCTCTTTGGTTATGTTGCCTCTCTTGTTCTGTCTTTTCTCTCGTTTGTTTGGTGTTTCTTCTTGTGTCTCTTCTCTTCTTCCTAACCCTCTTTGGTTGTGTTGCCTCTCTTGTTCTGTCTTTTCTCTCGTTTGTTTGGTGTTTCTTCTTGTGTCTCTTCTCTTCTTACTAACCCTCTTTGGTTGTGTTGCCTCTCTTGTTCTGTCTTTTCTCTCGTTTGTTTGGTGTTTCTTCTTGTGTCTCTTCTTGTTCTGTCTTTTCTCTCATTTGTTTGGTGTTTCTTCTTGTGTCTCTTCTCTTCTTCCTAGCCCTCTTTGGTTGTGTTGCCTCTCTTGTTCTGTCTTTTCTCTTTTATTTGGTGTTTCTTCCTCTGCTTTTGGTTGTGTTTTCTTCTTCTTCTTAGCCCTCTTGGGTTGTGTTGCCTCTCTTGCTCTGTTCTTTCTCTCCTTTATTTGGTGTTTCTTCTAATCTTCATATCCCTCTTGGGTTGTATTGCCACTCTTGTTCTGTCTTTTCTCTCATTTATTTGGTGTTTCTTCGTGTGTATCTTCTCTACTTCCTAGCCCTCTTTGGTTGTGTTGCCTCTCTTGTTCTGTCTTTTATCATTTGTTTGATATTTTTTTCTCTTCTTCTTAGCCCTCTTGGGTTGTGTTGCATCTCTTGTTCTGTCTTTTCTCATTTGTTTGATGTTTCTTCTCTTCTTCTTAGCCCTCTTGGGTTGTGTTGCATCTCTTGTTCTGTGTTTTCTATCATTTATTTGGTGTTTTGCTTCTCCTCTGGTTGTGTATTCTTCTCTTCTTCTTAGCCCTCTTGGATTGTGTTGCCTCTCTCGTTCTGTTTTTTCCTCATTTATTTGGTGTATGTCTTCTCTTTTTTTTTGGTTGTGTTGCCTCTCTCGTGTTCTGTATCTCTCCTTTATTTTTCAGGACTTGATGCTGCCATCCTTTCACTGACATTATTGCCTTTCTTGTTCTGTCTTTTCTCTCGTTTATTGGGTGTTTTTTTTTTTTAGCCCTCTTGGGTTGTGTTGCCTCTCTTGTTCTGTCTATTCTCTCATTCATTTGACGTTTTTCTACTCTTCGTATAGTTGTGTTGCCTCTCCTGTGTTCTGTCTTTTCTCTCATTTACTTGGTGTTTCTTCTCTTCTTTTGGTTGTATTGCCTCTCTTGTTCTGCCTTTTCTCTCATATATTCGGTGTTTTTCCTCACTTCTTTTGTTTATGTTGCCTCTCCTGTGTTCTGTCTTTCTCTCATTTATTTGTCAGGCCTTGGTGCTGTTATCCTTTCACTAACATTATTGCTTTCGTTGTTTTCCAAGATGAACAGTATTGACCTTTCTTTACCACTTTGAGTCCTGACATTCTAACTCGTTTGGGACTTTTTACTTTCATCCAGTCTATTTTTTATATTTGTTTTTATGTTTTTCCATATTTGCATCTATTTAATTTTCATGCATTATTACGCCCCTCTTCTGTTTTTTTTCCTTTAATCTAATTCAAATATTTTCTATTCCCTCTCTTGTTCTGCACTGTTTATTATATTTTTAATTTTCTCCCTTTATTTCGTTAACTTCATTAGGGTTTGTAGCCTTTCCTTTCTGTTTCACTCATTACTAATCTTTATTTTTTTTCCAACATTGCCCCCTTGTCTGCCATCATCAATCCTTTCTTAGGATTTGCTATTTGCTTTCTAAGATTTCAGCTCATTTCTTTGAGCATTCTTGTTCTCTTTGATTCGTTGCTTAACACTTGGCCTTTCACGATGATGCTTCGCCTTTTGCCATTTTTCTTTTTATTATTATTATTATTATTATTATTATTATTATTATTATTATTATTATTATCATTAAATATTATTAATAATATTACTAATTATTATTATTATTATTATTATTATTATTATTATCATTATTATTATTATTATTACTATTATTACTATTATTATTATTGCTATTATTATTATTATTATTATTATTATCAAATATTAATGAAATGATAATTGTTATTATTATTTTTATTATTATTATTAAATATTATTGTTATTACTATTATTTTTATTATCATTATTGATAATAATTATTTTTATTAGTACTATTATTATTATTATTATTATTATTATTATTATTATTATTCCATTTTTCTCTTTTCGTCCTTCCTTCTTTACCTTATACTATCTCTCCTCCCCTTTGCATTATTTTCGTTTTCGTAATCTCTTATCTCCCTACAACTTGACCCATTTTAAACAAATTTTTTCCCTCAAGGGGTGCGTGGCTTCTCTCCCGCCCATTTCCATCTTACTGTCATTGCCTTCACTTTTTTTCGCACATTCTGCAAGTCTTTACATTAACTTATCTGGTCTATTCTTTCTTCTCGAAGATCACTTAACTTTCAAACTTTTTTTTTCTTCCACATAAGATAACGTCTTCCCCAATTTATTTGACCTTATGTCTCACTTTTCCTTCCATTTTATCCTCTTCAAACCTTACTTTATAGTTTCGTCATTTCATTCCATGTATGTTCTATCATTCTCATATTCATCTTATCCTTCTGATGTTTACTTCTGCTCTTGTGTATTTCTTCTTACTTTATATTTTCATTTCGCCTTCTGCCATTTACTCCTCTCGTGTATTTCTTCTTACTCTACATTTTCATTGCACCTCCTGCCATTTACTTCTCTTGTGTATTTTTTACTTTACATTTTCATTTCACCTTCTGCCATTTACTTCTTCTCTTGTGTAATTCTTCTTACTTTACATTTTCATTGCACCTCCTGCCATTTACTTCTCTTGTGTATTTTTTACTTTACATTTTCATTTCACCTTCTGCCATTTACTTCTTCTCTTGTGTAATTCTTCTTACTTTACATTTTAATTTCACCTCCTGCCATTTACTTCTCTTGTGTATTTTTTACTTTACATTTTCATTTCGCCTTCTGCCATTTACTTCTTCTCTTGTGTAATTCTTCTTACTTTACATTTTAATTTCACCTCCTGCCATTTACTTCTCTTGTGTATTTTTTACATTACATTTTCATTTCACCTTCTGCCATTTACTTCTTCTCTTGTGTAATTCTTCTTACTTTACATTTTCATTGCACCTCCTGCCATTTACTTCTCTTGTGTATTTTTTACATTACATTTTCATTTCGCCTTCTGCCATTTACTTCTCTTGTGTATTTCTTCTTACTTTACATTTTAATTTCACCTCCTACCATTTACTTTTCTTGTGTATTTCTTCTTACTTTACATTTTCATATCACCTTCTCTCCCAACATGATGCCAGATAACTGATAATCCATCAATCAACCTTCTCTTCTTTTGTATGTCATTCTCAGATTCACCTAAAAACTCCACCCTTCTCCTCTCCCTTTGATATTCTCACTATCTTTACGCTATATTTCTTATGATTCCTCTTTCTTCTATGCACCCTTTCTTACTCTGCCCCCCCCCCCCCCCCCCCCATTCAACCTTGACGTAAATTCACCATTTCACATCCTTCCTACCTGGACGTCACTTAGCTGTCTCCTTTCTTTATCCCTGTGTGCATTATTTCTTTCAGTCCTTTGTGTTCAATCTTCATATCTCTTGTGTGAACTTATGCTTCCGGTTTTGTAATGTTATGTCCTCTTTCTTTCTTGTTTTAGTTACATGTTATTCAAGTGATTCTCAGCTCCTCTCTCTCTCTCTCTCCTCTCTCTCTCTCTCTGTCTCACCTGCCTTTTTGAAATGTGATTATTTTATCTCTAGAAAATAGAAAATTTCCCATTCTCTCTCTCTCTCTCTCTCTCTCTCTCTCTCTCTCTCCTGCCTTTTTGAAATGTGATTATTTTATCTTTAGAAAATAAAAAATTTCCCATTCTCTCTCTCTCTCTCTCTCTCTCTCTCTCTCTCCTTTATTGAGTAATATGGTTATTTTAATTTTATATATAAAGATATCCAATTCTCTCTCTCTCTCTCTCTCTCTCTCTCTCTCTCTCTCTCCTAACTTTATTGAGTAATATGGTTATTTTAGTTTATCTAAAAAATCCAATTCTCCTTGAAGAATTTCCTTTACTTTTTTTTTCAATTTAGCCTTTCCATCTTCGTTCCTTCCTCCATGAAGTGTAAAAAAGTTAATTGTGCTTTGTTAAAGAATTTTTGTATTCTATTTTAAATCGCAAATGCATTTTAACTATCAACTACATTTTTTTTTCTGTATTTGTCTTTCTATGTATCTGTCTCAACTCTGCACTTTTCTCTCTGTTTTGAGTCCTCTCCGTCGCATCTTTTACTCTTTTTGTTGTGATTTGCGTTGGACAAGATCTTTTTATACTACAAGTGCCCTGCTTATAACCGTCTTGTTAAGTAATATACTGCGTATATATATATTTATATATATATATATATATATATATACATATATATATATATATATATATATGTATATATATGTACATATATAGATACATATATATAATATATAGATATATATATATACATATAGATATATATATATATATACATATATATATATATATATATACATATATATATTTATATAATATATATATATATATATATATATCACATCTCATTCTTTTCCCGCATAATGTACAAGCTGTTCCTGTAGCAAGAGCCTATGCTGACATAAGGCCTTTTTAATATAGGTAGACGTTACTTCATAACTTCCTGCGTGTTTTTTTTTATCTCTCTTTTATTTAAATTCCTCTATCAATGACCATTCATATTGTGACGCCAGTCACTTATATTAATGCATCGATTAAATACTGCTTCTCTTTCACCTCTTATCCCTCATTCTACTGTTGTCGAATTTCTCCATTTATCGTTTTATTTTATCCTTACCCTCATTCATCCAACTGCGTTGCTTCGCCTCTTCTTTTATATATTCCAGCTTCTTCTTTTCTCCTCTGTCCAATTTTCCCATTTCTCTTCTTCCCCCTTTCTGCAATCAGTATTAATTTCCTTCCTCATTTCAGATTTCTTCTCTACTAACATCATCAGTGGTTCACTTTGTCACAATCATTTTTATATTTAAAACTCCTCTCCCACACATTATTCGCCTCTTTTACCATGTCTTAATTTTCATCTTTATAATCTTTTGTTTTTTCTTCTTTGCTTTTTTATTCTTCTTGTTTGATCTACACACCTTTTCATTATAGTGTGTTAGTCTTAGTTTTAGACTTTCGAATTATTTATATAATTTACTTAAGATCACGGTGATCTTAATTGTCTATTTCCTTGTTTTCTTTCCTCACTGGGCTATTTTTCCATGTTTGAACCCTTGGGCTTATAACATCTTGTTTTTCCAATTAGGGTTGTAGCCTAGCTAATAATAATAATAATAATAATAATAATAATAATAATAATAATAATAATAATAATAATAATAATAATAATAAGCGTTTTTGCCCTTTATTTCAACTTGTGTTATTACCACTTATTAATTTTTTTATGCCTCCTTCCTTTGCATAGTTAATTAGTCAATGTTTCGCTCTGTTCTTCCAAATGAATTTCTCTAATTTTCGTAATACGTCTCAACTCTTTACCTTCCTTGTTTTAAATTGAATTAATTCTCAGCCAAGCTCTCTCTCTCTCTCTCTCTCTCTCTCTCTCTCCAGGCATTTTTGAGTGATATGTTTATGTTTTATCCAAAAAATTCCTTCTCTCTCTCTCTCTCTCTCTCTCTCTCTCTCTCTCCAGCCATTTTTGAGTGATATGTTTATGATTTATCCAAAAAATTCCTTCTCTCTCTCTCTCTCTCTCTCTCTCTCTCTCTCTCTCTCTCCAGCCATTTTTGAGTGATATGTTTATGATTTATCCAAAAAATTCTCTCTCTCTCTCTCTCTCTCTCTCTCTCTCTCTCCAGCCATTTTTGAGTGATATGTTTGTTTTATCCAAAAAATTCCTTCTCTCTCTCTCTCTCTCTCTCTCTCTCTCTCTCTCTCTCTCCATTTATTGAGCGATGTTTATTTTTTTATCTTTAAAAAAAGTTTCCAATTCATTTTTTTTCCATAACTCACAAGCTACAATCGGAGTAAGAACCCGTGCTGGCATAAGGCCAGCTTTTAACCCTCCCTTCCTCGGTGTTTCTATAGAAATCTCTCTCAGCGTCGTTGACCATTGGCATTGTGACTCCAGTCACGCAGATAAATATATCAATTAAATGCTGCATTTCATTCACTTCTTATCCGTCCCCTTTTCATTCTATCGTTATCCGATTTCGCCATTCATCATTTTACTTTCCCTCCTTGCCAACATTTATCTTACTGTGTTGCCAGTCCTCTTCTTTCATATTCTCACTTATTTCCTCCATTTATTCGTTCTTCTTTTTTCGTGCCATCATCATACTGTTTACCCAATGTCATCTCAGTCGGATTAATTTCTTGATTTTATCATTACATATTTTAGTCTTTTGATTCTTTCAGATTATTTTATTTAATCTATGGTTTACACAATGTCATCTCAGTCGGATTAATTTCTTGATTTTATCATTACATATTTTAGTCTTTTGATTCTCTCTGATTATTTTATTTAATCTATGATTTACCCAATGTCATCTCAGTTGTATTAATTTCTTGATTTTATCAGTACATATTTTACCCTTTTGATTATTTCAGATTATTTTATTATATCATGGGTGAGCTCTGCAGTTTCATCCTGCCATTTACGTGCTATTCTTTCCCCATCCAAAACACCGATAATATATTCATTTTCTATACTTTAATTTTTTTTTTTAACTTCTTTCCTTCCTTTCTCGTTCACTTTTCTTTGTCACTATAATTTAACTAATTCACTTACACCAAATATTAAATAACATTTGGCTTCCTCCTCTGTTATATATTTAATTCTATTTACGTATCCTATTTTATATGTTACTTTTTTTATTCTCTGAACCTCTTATCACGTCGTTCATCTATTCATTTTCTTTATCCTTTTTATTCCTTCTCTTTCGTCCTATTCCGTTCCACGTCATAAATCTTCCTTCTTCCCTCCATCTTTCCTGTTACTTTCATCCTTGAGTTTGGTTTGAATAAAGTTACTGTACAGTAAGCTGCTGTGTATGTATGGGAGTAATGGTTCCTTTGCCCTTAAATGGATTCTTGTCCTGTATTACTTTACATTTTACTTTAATATATTCCGTTATAAGAAGGGGCAGGTTAAGAAATATAGATACACATGCACGCCCTTGCGCGCGCACACACATTATTTGTATATATATATATATATATATATACACACAGTTTATGTATATATATTTATACACATACATGTGGGTGTTTATATAATATATATATATATATATGTATATGTATATATGTATATGTATATATATGCATACATATATAATATATGCATACTTACATGTATGTAATATATATATATATATATATTATATATACTTATATATATATGTACGTATGTATATGTATGTATGTATGTATGTGTCCATACATGCAAACTATCTCAAATAATTGATGCCCTCGAGTTTGTCATGTCCCCTTAACCTTTGTGCCTTTCAGATATCCTTTTCTCTATTGTCTCATCACATTTTCCTCCTCTCATTTCTTTATCGTTACTCACTCTTTCTCCTCCTCGTTCTCTGTTTCTTACATTTGTTGATTTTTATCTCAGTGTTTGTACTGCTTCAACTGCCTCTTCTTTCTTTGTTCATTTTTAAACTTGAATGTTACGCTTCACTTACCATTTATTCTTGTATTTTTTCTTTTTTGAGTTTTTCATTTTACTACATTTTTTTTTCTTTAAACTCTGGTCCTTTTCTTAAAGCTGAGCTCTTTTTCTTATGTGTGTTTTTTAAGAGTTCCTTTTTTTTCATTATAATTTTGTCATTATTGATTTGTTATTCGTTTTTGTTATTTAATATTCTTATTAACTAATTTTTTGTTATTTAATATTCTTATTAACTACTTTTTTTTTAATTTTCTTATTCGTTACTTTTGTTTTTAACATTCTTATTAACTACTTTTTTTTATTTAATATTCTTATTAACTACTTTTTTATTCAATACTCTTATTAGCTACTTTTTCGTTATTTAATACTGTTATCAACTATGCTTTTGTTATTTAATATTCTTATTAACCACTTTTTGTTATTTGATAAACCTATTAACTACTTTTTTTTGTTATTTAATACTCTTGTTAACTTTTTTGTTGTTTGATATTCTTAGTAACTAGTTTTTTGTTAATATTCTTATTAACTACGTTATTGTTACCTAATTTTCTTATTAACTACTTTTTTGCCATTTATTATTCTTAATAACTACTGTTTTGGTTTTCTAATATTCTTATTAACTACGAAAAAGTTATTGTTACCTAATTTTCTTATTAACTACTTTTTTGCCATTTATTATTCTTAATAACAACTGTTTTTGTTATCTAATATTCTTATTAACTACGTTTTTTTTCGTTATCTAATATTGTTATCAAGTACTTCTGTTGTCATTACTATTTATTCATTCATTAATTCAATCTGCGTTAATGATAACATTCTCAATACATCACAGCATGCACACTCCATAATTCTCTTGATCATAACTCATATCCTAACCCCCCCCCCCCCCTCCCTACAGTCCACCTTCCTTTCCCTTTATACACATCTAACCTTCTCCATACACCACAATTTACCTTTACCTCTACCTCTACATCTAACCTTCTCCATACACCACAATTTACCTTTACCTCTACCTCTACATCTAACCTTTTTCATACACCCCAATTTACCTTTACCTCTACCTCTACCTCT
>NC_090761.1:63808643-63820603 GCF_036898095.1 Palaemon carinicauda | reverse complement strand
AATCTGCGTTAATGATAACATTCTCAATACATCACAGCATGCACACTCCATAATTCTCTTGATCATAACTCATATCCTAACCCCCCCCCCCCTCCCTACAGTCCACCTTCCTTTCCCTTTATACACATCTAACCTTCTCCATACACCACAATTTACCTTTACCTCTACCTCTACATCTAACCTTCTCCATACACCACAATTTACCTTTACCTCTACCTCTACATCTAACCTTTTTCATACACCCCAATTTACCTTTACCTCTACCTCTACCTCTAACCTTTTCCATACACCCGAATTTACCTTTACCTCTACCTCTACATCAAACCTTCTCCATACACCACAATTTACCTCTACCTCTACATCAAACCTTCTCCATACACCACAATTTACCTCTACCTCTACGTCAAACCTTCTACATACACTACAATTTACCTCTACCTCTACATCAAACCTTCTACATACTCTACAATTTACCTCTACCTCTACATTTAACCTTCGCCATACACCACAATATACCTCTACCTCTACGTCAAACCTTCTCCTTACACCACGATATACCTTTACCTCTACATATAACCTTCACTATACACCACAATTTACCTCTACCTCTACATTTAACCTTCTACATACACCACAATTTACCTCTACCTCTACATTTAACCTTCTACATACACCACAATTTACCTCTACCTCTACATTTAACCTTCTACATACACCACAATTTACCTCTACCTCTACATTTAACCTTCTACATACACCACAATTTACCTCTACCTCTACATCTAACCTTCCCATACACCACAAGTTACTTCTACATCTACATTTAAACTTCTCCATAAACATAAATTTACCTCTACATCTAACCTTCTCTATACACCACAATTTACTTCTACCTCTACCTCTACGTCTAACCTTTTCCATACACCACAATTTACCTCTATCTCTTATTCGAACTCATCATTTCACCTTTTCGTTTCTTACTGAACTTAGCCAAGCTCTCCACTCAGCTATCAGGCTGTCTCCATCCCGGCATGTAGGACGTTCATTTTATAACTGCATTTCTGAGTGGAACTGAAGGGGAAAATGAGACTTATTATAACTGCCCTTTTTTCAATTTTTTCAAAGTATCACAAGAGAGAGAAATTTTAAAAGGTGCCTTACCTGACGTTCCATATCAACAGGAGGATATTAATTGTTAGATAATTACCTGGCACAGCCAGGTAAACTCTTTTTAATTCATTGCCGAACCTCACAAGTAAACATGCTTCATTGTTTGACTTCGCATTGCATTAAATACATGATCATAGTTAACTTTATTTAAATTAAATAAACCCCGGGAATTATGTCCTTCCCAATTATTTTTGTTTTCTTTTTTGTATGAAATGTGATCTGTTTATGAAAGTAAGCTTTGTCAGTAAAATCGAAGCAAGGATTTGAGTGATGTTTACTAATTGTCTTAAAAGCATTTTGAAAGGGTATTTGCTCTTCAGTGATTTTATCGCTTTTTCAAAGGGGAATTTATTACCTCCGTCGATGAAGTTAGAAGGAGGTTATGTTTTCACCACTGTTTGTGTCCTTGTGTGTGTGTGTTTGTTTGTGAACAGCTAGCTGTCCACATTTTTAGTTGTAGAGTAATGAAACTTGCAGGGATGAATTGTTATGTAAAAACTGGAAATTGTTAAATTTTGGAAGGTTTAGATTGAAGGTCAAGGTCACGGTCAAGCAAAATGTCTAGTTCACGCAATCAGCCATAAGTTTGGACATCGTTGTCACAGAGACTACAGACTTGGTTCATATTTTTATATGAACGTTTGTGTATTTCGTCAGTGCCAAATCCCCTTTTTCATCTCATGAATGAATTTTCATTATGATACTAAATTTAGAATGAGAGAGACGCTCTTTGAGTTTGGTTTAACATCATCATAGGCCTTACACAAATAAACACACGAATGTAAGATAGTTATATATGTGTCTATTTTGTATATAGATGATAGTGTGTTTGCTTGAATTTTTTTATAAAAAATAATTGTTGGTATATGTTCCTGAATGTGTTTATTTAAATGTTCAATCGTGAAAAAAAATTTTAATGTGTGCACGTGTTAAAATGAGATGTCCAGTGGTAACAGGGAGATAACTGTATATATATATATATATATATATATATATATATATATATATATATTATATATATTTATGTATATACGCAGTTTATACGCTATATATATGTATGTATGTGTGTATGTATGTACACATATACCTCTATATATATATATATATATATAATATATATATATATATATATACATACATACATACATATATACATGCTCACAGACACACACCTGTTATAAGACCCATATTCCATATTTTCATTGTTTTACTTTCAGTTTTGTCAACTTAAAAAATAAACAAAAACAGAAAGTCCAGTACTTGTTTTGGCTTGTGATTTCCCAAGAATCTAATTCCTGAACTGTTTTTTTATTTTTCCTTTTATGTTTTTTTTTTTCCACCGCCAGACAATACGAAGCCAAAGATAAGCTCTTCCGAAGTCAATTGTCCTCCTTGGGGTCTCTCTTGCCTATCATCCAGGTCCACCTCCTGATGTGCACGACCTTCTCGTCGTCAGCCTCCAAGTATGAGTTCCTCGACCTCGTTTTCCAGCTGATGGAGAGGTTGGCTAACATTGCTCATCTTTCACACCCTCTCAGGTGAGCATATCATATCACTCACTCACCGGGGTCATGATGAGGAGGGTAATTATTTGGAGGGGAAAGATGCTGGTGGTGTCACGGTTAGATTTTCATTTTTATTTTAGATTGGATGTTTTCATTGTGTTTGTATATGTGTGGGGAGAGAGAGAGAGAGAGAGAGAGAGAGAGAGAGAGAGAGAGAGAGAGAGAGAGAGAGAGAGTAGGTGTGGTTGAAGCTGCCAGATAAAAGTAACTTGATAGTAAAATATAAAAAAAAATTTTTTTGTCGTTTGAATTTTTTTTAAAAAATATCTTTTTTCTTTATTAAATTATTTATTTGTTAACACCAAATGTACTATGAAATACAGAAAAGTGGCAGCCTTTTGATGTATGTAAATGTGAGTGTAGTGGCTCATACATGCGACTTTATTGTGATTCACAAATCATTTTATTCAGCAGCATCCAAATAAAGGGGATAATTAAAGGGGAATTCCCTTAGAACTGATATATTCATCGCTCAATAAACCTCTTTGCGCCACAAAAATAATCACGTTTTTGCCGGTGATTATGATTGAAAAGTTTTTACCCAAGTTGATTTAACAATATTATTATTATTATTATTATTATTATTATTATTATTATTATTATTATTATTATTATTATTATTATTACATTCTAAACTACAACCCTAGTTGAAAAAGCAGGATGCTATAAGACCAAGGGCTCCAACAGGGAAAAAAGTCCAGTGAGGAAAAGAAATAAGTAAATAAATAAAGTACAAGAGAAGTAACTAACAACTGAATAAAACAAAATAATATACATACTATAAAAACTTCAAAATACAAGGGGGAAAAGACATAAGATAGAATAGTATGCCCTTTTGTATCCTGGAGCAAGAAAACTCTAATCCAAGACTGGGGAAGGCCATGGTACAGAGGCTATGTAATGAATAAAGAGCTATGATTTAACATGTAGTAAAGAGTTATAAATGTTACGTAAGAAGAGGAGCTCGAACTCGATAAAAATAGGATGGTTTTTTCAAGTCTAAGGTCATCTTGTCTTTGGATATCAAAATGGGTTTGTTTTAGTCATGCTTTGGGTATACACTTCAGGCATTGGATTTCATCCTCTTAAATAAGATGCTGCTCAGTTGTTCTTATGTATTTATGAGCTATGAGACTGTGTTTAGGATGATGGAATGGCAATTGGAATTGTAAATGACGATAGAAAAAGTATATATATATATATATATATATATATATATATATATATATATATATATATATGTATATATATACAGTATTTATATATATATATATATATATATATATATATATATATATATATAGTATATATATATATATATATATATATATATATATATATATATATATATATATATACACACATACATATATATACATGTATGTATATATATATATATATATATATATATATATATATATATATATATATATATATATGCAGAAGAACCACAGGGAAAATGAAAATACGGAATATACACTTGAGTCCTGACTAGTTTCGTGATACTTCCTCAGAGTCCTCTGAGGAAGTATCACGAAACTAGTCAGGACTCAAGTGTATATTCCGTATTTTCATTTTCCCTGTGGTTCTTCTGCATCTGAGCATCACGTTTTCCTGTGATTTTTACGCATATATATATATATATATATATATATATATATATATATATATATATATATATATATATATATATATATATATGTATATATATATATATATATATATATATATATATATATATATATATATAGTGTAAGTGTGGGAAGAAAATAAGAGGTAAGTAAACTATTACACAAGTAAATAATGAATTGGAAAGAATGGTATATATACACAGTATATGTACGTGCAGGGTTTGGCTTACAAACGTCAGTAAGTGGAAAGTAGAAGTCCCGTGTAATTTTATGTGCTTGGAATTGTTCCGTGGGTTTTTTTTTTTTTTTTTTTTTTTTTTTTTTTTTTTTTTTTTTTTTTTTTTTTAAGAATGGATTTTGTATACATTTGCTTTGCAAAACCATTTCAGAATTGTACTGATTTTACTTTACAAATGTTATTATCCTCAAGATAAAATGGACCTCGTGGGAGGGTGAAAATCGAAAATTATTTCTATGCAACGATAATTTCATGTCTATGTAACGTAAACCTCCCAGTGAGGTATATGTTTGGGAATACTTCAATTCGAAAGGTTCAATCTGTGTTGCCACATTTCCAAGATCAATAAGCTTGAACCCCCTGGAGTTGACAATGCTTTTAATATTTAACAATTCTTTAATTATCCTGCAGAGGGAACCCTGCTCAAATTTAGCCTTATCAAGTAAATGAGCTCCTAAATTGGCATCAGCATTGAAGGCTAAGTGCTCATAGAAATTTCATTCTCAGATTCTTAGGTATTATTATTATTATTATTATTATTATTATTATTATTATTAAATGCTAAGCTACAACCCTAGTTGGAAAAGCAGGATGCTATAACCCCAGGGGCCCCAACAGGGAAAATAGCCCAGTGAGGAAAGGAAATTAGGAGATAAGGAAAAATAGAACATTTTAGGAATAGTAACAATATTAAAATAAATATTTCCTATTTAAAATATAAAAACTTTAACAGAACAAGAGGAAGAGAAACTAGATAGAAAAGTGTGCCCAAGTGTACCCTCAAGCAAGAGAACTCTAACCCAAGGCAGTGTAGAAGTTGAAATAATTTCAAGAAATGAAATATTTTATGACTTGATAATTGACAATACTTTTTCAGAAGACTCAGTTTAGGATGCTGACCTGTTGTTGTTGTCGTTGCTTTTTAATTAGAAAAATACTCAATGATGACTGTGTATTGGGTCAATAGCCGATCTGAAGGTTTTTAAGGTTTAATTTGATAGCACACTTGAAGTTTTAGAGACAGGATTTCTTTAAGTTGAAAACGTTGATTTTAATATAAGTTACCCTTTTTAGGCTAGACAATCAAAAATGATTTATATGAACCAAAAAAAAGCTGAATAAATGTAAAAGATGTTATAGAACTGTCACATTGATTTCTTATTTGATTTTTTATTAAAACTATTGTTATAGTTTATCAGGTCATAGTTTTTTTCTTTTTTTTTGGTAGTAATCTAAGAAACTCCAACATCATAAGATGGGGATGCTATGGACTTAATCTCTTCGGGGTTTAGTGGTGCACAACACGTGGTGACTGTAGGCATTACTATAGGGCCCTTTTAGCGCCCCTTCTAGCTGCACTCAATATTGCTGAACATCCTCCCCGTCCCCAACTCTCTCTATTTGAGCCATATTATACAAATTCATATAAATCTCTCGACGATATAGTCGCCATGATGGTTTTGGTCCAGTATTTTTGTTTATTTTTTTTTCCATACATACTGAAGTAACCTTACAATTTCATATAAATCTATCAACAATATAGTCGTCGTGAAATTTTTCGTCCGGTATTTTTTATGTATTTTATTTTTCATTTTTATTTTCTCCCATACGTACTGAAGTGATCGATCGACTAGACTTGGTATTTGTGTACGTGTTGGAGAGGGCTGACAAAGCGTTAGATATAGTGTCGGGTGTGAGAGCAAGGTGAAGACAGAGTGTGTGGGAAAGATTTTGTTTTTTGAAATTGTAGATATGAAAGCAGTAAGCATGAATAGGAAAACTGAAGAACCATTGTTTTTATGTATATATATATATATATATATATATATATATATATATATATATATATATATATATATATATATATATATATATATAAGGGCTTGTACTTGAACTGACATTGAAAAAGGCTTGTACTTAAACTTCCTTTCATAAATCCTACCTGTTTACTTTTCATTGCTACTTCACCTTCTTCTCTCCAATATGTTCAAGGTTTGGGATTATCAGTTTAATACCTCTTTTATACTTAAACTGACATTGAAAAAGTCTTGTACTTAACTGACATTGAAAAAGTCTTGTACTTAACTGACATTGAAAAGCGCTTGTACTTAAACTGACATTGAAAAGGGCTTACATTTAAACTGACATTGAAAAAGGCTTTTACTTAAACCGACATTGAAAAAGGCTTTTACTTAAACCGACATTGAAAAAGGCTTTTACTGAAACTGACATTGAGAAAGTCTTGTACTTAAACTGACATCGAAAAAGGTTAGTACTTGAACTGACATTGAAAAAGGCTTGTACTTAAACCCTCATAGATCCCTTCTTTTTCATCACCCATTTTGTCCAGCTCTGTAAGAGTCGAGCTCGACTCATTGGGCTGGTAAATCTCCTCCTTTTAATAATAATAATAATAATAATAATAATAATAATAATAATAATAATAATAATAATAATAATAATAATAATAATAATAATAATCCTTTTCAAAATTATTTTTTACAACAAACTTTATGGTTTTGTTTCAGGTTTTTTTATCATAAAGATTTTCTTAATACATTTTTGACATGACCAAATTGACGTTTATTTTCTTGGTGTGCAAGATGCTAATAAAGTGACCTTAAGAGTAGTTTATGAAGGTTGTTGATAAAGCCCTCTTATTCTTTATCCATATCTCTCATTTCGATTGGATCATTCGCATCATTCACTTTCTTATCTCGTGTAGCTTCAAAACGTGATTTATCCAGTAAAATGTAATGGTGGGTCTCTGATTGATAATGTATTTCTTTGATATTTCAAAAGAGCCTTTGGTTCCAGAGGAAAGTCTCTCTTCACATTTAAGATTACCTCATGCGCTAGTTGTTAAAATTCGTCTCACCAGACACAATTGTAATGACTTCATTGAAGCTCTAATTATAAATCTGCCTCCTTAGGACATTTTTGTTTAGATGTTTTCGATTATTTGGATGATTTTACATTTATAATATGAAGGAAAAGGATGTTACATATATAAGTTATTCTCGGAAAGCGGCGAATTTAAGTTATAAATGTGGCAACAACTCGAACTCCTTCAGTTCTAACACTTTATATAGCTGTACTCCAGGTTTGCTGATCGTCTTGTGGAATATGATCATCTGTTGAGGTGCCCCGTTGCCACATTTCCCATTAAGAAAAGTCTTTTATTCCTCTAACTTTAAAACTACCGATTGTCTTCCTGGAAACTTTTATTGATGCTGATGCTCACAAGTTTATTTATCGCAAAACTGTTTGAAAGCCCTTTCCATCCTTGCCTTTCTTTCTGTCTAAGTTCTATATCTTCTATATTTGAAAGATAATTTTTCCGTTTTTATTTATAATTTCTTTTCCCTTGCTTTATGATTTCTTTCCTTCCGGACCTTCTAATCTGGAAAAGCTTATTTGAAAGTTGCTAGTTTTGTAGGTTTGTTCTAGATGATAATGATGATAACGGCTATTTAAACTGAACATTACCTAAAAAGTATATTAGTTTTTTTAAAATACCTCCGTTAAATCACAGTTTCTAATCTACTCGCATGTCATTAGACAAAGCTTGCCATCCCTTTAACCTAAGTAGAGACTAGAGACTGTCCTTCTCGGTAGACCCACGTAGAAATAGACAAAGCAGAGAAGACGAGTAATGTAATAAACCTTTTCATAGATATATTTGTTAAAAATCGATGGTTTTTTTCGAATTACATTTGCTCTTCCATCACATAACGCCGAATGGTCAGCCCATGACCCAGTATGCTGAAAATGAGGATGATAAGCCTCTTATCGCTCGCTAATAATTGATATCCATAAGTTATTTTTATGATAAAAAAGCATACCTTCTTTGATCCCTTTCACTGTAATTTGCAACAAAATTGACGGATGATGATACTCTATAACAAAATTATTAGATTAGTTATGATTGAATGTTGTGTTGAAAATGAGGGAGGATGATAAGCTTTTCATTGCTGGCTACCAGTGATGGCCAATTAAGGGAGACAAAATATTGATAACATTAATGTTATTAGTAATATACCAGTGATACTCTGGACCGTGTGACGTCACGACGATTAAGCGCTGATTCTCTCCGGCAGACCTGTTTTAAGTGGGTCCTGGGTCAGCCCTTCTTGAGACGGAGATATTGGACTCTTTTGAAGGAGTCCAGAAGCCGATATTAGCTTTTCTCGGTCTGAGTTATTATTATTATTACCTGGCTAACTACAACCTTAGTTGGAAAAGCAGCATCCTATAAGCCCAAGGGCTCCAACAGGCTCTAACAAGGTGGGGAAAAGGACTGGAGATCTTAAGTGTAAGAAATCAGATCTATTGATACACTTAAGCCTTCTGCTGGAGATATAGTCATTTGTATTATCAAGCGGGCTCTAAAGCCTAAACCCCCCACCCCCCACCCCACCCCTTTTACCCAGGACCTCTCCATTCCCGTTATTTTTTTTAACGTTCTCTGAATAAAACTGGGGGTTTCTTTTGAGTAGTTTTGTAATGATATCGTACATGTTGATCTATTTCTCTTTTTTTAATATGAGTTTTATCGTTTTTTACTGTTGAAAAAATTATTAATTTCATTATAAACATTAATAAAATTTTGGGTTCATTATGCTCGTTGATAAATAAGATTATTTTGCTGTTATAGGATCGTTAGAAAGTCTTACTTTAAAGTGAATAGCAAGAATACTCGTCTGAAGCATACAGATTAAAACTAGAATCTTGTATAGACTTTCCTGTTTGCCCAGAAGTTGTATGCGATCTTCTATCACGAAAAGACACAGAAACTGTTAGTTTGTTTCCTCGAGTGAATAAATGTAAGGTATGAAAGAAAAAGTTTGAAAAGATGATTGTGTTTTACTGAAGAACGTAGTGTTTATCTAACAATTAGCGGACAGTTGTCATTGGCAGTGGTCCAGGAGTATATCGTATGTCAGGAAAAACTTAAGTGGCTCCCGTTGTTATGATAGTAATGCTACAGGAAAACCTAAGCCTTCAATTGAGTCAAATCGTACCATTCTCTTGTAGTTATCATTCTTTGATCATAACTGATATAAAACCATATATAATTTGGATAATTCAGTCATTAATAATTCTGTTACGACTGAGGAAAACTGATATTTTATTAATTTTGTTATGTAAATCATTTAAGCAGAAACCATGATATCTTAATGGTTTTCTTGTGGTAATCACTACTGAGGAATAATTATGATATCACTTAATGATTCTGTTATGTAAATCACTACTATCGTGGTAACGTGAGCACCTAAAGGGAAACTTGACCATAAATCAAATAGTTTAGGAGTGTCTGTATACAGTTTCATTAGATAAAACTTGTCCATAGATAATTAGTCAAGTTATTAACTCGCTTAGAGCTTAGTACATTAAAATGCCCAAATGTACATAGAAATTGATTGAATTTTTAACCATTGTTATCCCATGAAGATATATTTTTAATAAATATTTTATGACATGTAATGACCATGATGATCTTATGATTAAATATAATCATCAAGATTGTCATATTCCATTGCAATAATAAATACAGTTATTTTCACAGTAGACCTACAGTCACATTCCCTCTAGACATAAAACCACAAACATTGAAATAGAGCCTGAAATAAAATCTTACTTCATAAAAGATGACTTCATAATTTTAGTAGTGAAAAATACCTATAATTAACCTGTAGCTATTCTTTGTTGCACCATAAACAAGATCCCTTTGTATATAACATTTCTAAAGAGGAAAACTAGTCACTTAAACATGAATATAAATATACAGTAGAGTTATTTACAGTGAAATATATCTCTCTGGCATTAGAGAATGTATAAATGTCATGAAAAGATGTTGCTTCACTTTTAAACATTCAACACCGCTGAGGAAGCGCAGGTATTTTGTCTCAGTTTTGCCATCTGTTTGTCGTCTTGGGTGTTTTGTAATGAGTAGAGAATGTTATGAATTCACTGTATTCTCTGTATAATCTACTGTCATATTAGCATATTTGTGTTCCTTTCGTCAGCTGGTGTGTACAAAGCCCTTTATAAAATACAATAGCTTCGTATTTCATAGTCACTAAAGTAAAGAATATACTAAAAGATATTTCTGTGGTATTTTTTTTTTCTGATGTTGTCACATGGATGTCAGTGCTGCTACAATAAGTAATCCACTTTTTTACCCAAAAGTTCTTACTCCAGGCCAGGCCAAAGCAGTCAAGTTAGAAGTAACTTTAAGAGTGAGTTCGCCAGAAGTCTAGAGCCGTTTCTCTCCGTCGTTGGCAAAGGGAGGGATCCCTTGGCCATGCCCTCAGGTAAGGACTCTGGAAAGGCCTTTAAGAGGAATAAGGATTATATAATGAGGAAAGAGATTTTTTTTTTTTAATGAGGAGGAGGAAGGGGGAGGAATGAGAGGTATAACGTTCTTTGAATCATTAAGAGGAATAGAGATTATATATATATATATAAAGAGGAAAGAGGAGATATTTGATTTTTTTTTTTTTATGAGGAGGAAGAGGGAGGAATGAGAAGTATAACGTTCTTTGAATCATTAAGAGGAATAGAGATTATATATATATAAAGAGGAAAGAGGAGATATTTGATTTATTTATTTTTTATTTTTTTTATGAGGAGGAGGAGGAGGAATGAGAAGTATAACGTTCTTTGAACCATTAAGAGGAATAGATTATATATATATAAAGAGGAAAGAGGAAATATTTGATTTTTTTTTTTTTTTATGAGGAGGAGAAGGAGGAATGAGAAGTATAGCGTTCTTTGAATCATTAAGAGGAATAGGGATTATATAAAGAGGAAAGAGGAGATATTTGATTTATTTATTTTTTATTTTTTTTATGAGGAGGAGAAGGAGGAATGAGAAGTATAGCGTTCTTTGAATCATTAAGAGGAATAGGGATTATATAAAGAGGAAAGAGGAGATATTTGATTTATTTATTTTTTTATTTTTTTTTATGAGGAGGAGGAGAGGAATGAGTATACCGCTCGTTTAATCTTTAAGAGGAAAAGGGATTATATAAAGAGGAAAGGAAATATCTGATAGTTTACTCTACATTTTTCCTATAAGTGATTTACATGAAAGCTTATACTCGGGATTTTTCAGTAATGAAAACTAAAAGACTTATGATTACAGAAATTATAATTGTAATTTTAGTTTTAGTTTTGAAAATTGATAAGGAAGAAAAATATTTCAGTTAGGAAAATAATTAATTATTGTAATTTTAATTTTGGTTTTAAAATTTGATAAGGAAATAGTTGATAAGTAAACTATTTCATTTAGGAAAATAATTATTTTGAGAAATAGGACAATAGAAGTAATGAAAGTTATCAATAACGCTC
>NC_090761.1:63766143-63801143 GCF_036898095.1 Palaemon carinicauda | reverse complement strand
TGAGAGAGAGAGAGAAAGAGAGAGAGAGAGAGAGAGAGAGAGAGAGAGAGAGAGAGAGAGAGAGGAGAGAGAGAGAGAGAGAGAGGTTTTGAAGATTTTTAATAGGAATTTGAGATTATTTTTTTTTCTAGACCTTATAGTGACAGTCTTAAGATAAAAGTCCGCCAAACATCACGATTCCCAATTTCGCCTCGGAAAAGTAAATTCGTCTTATTGTATTTACCCTCATTTTCTATTTTCGTCTTACTTGTTTCCAGAGTATGCAGTATGATCAGTATGCATTCTGTACGAGCAAATATATGTATAGTTTGGACGCTTATCTATATAGAACATTATATCCTTATGACGAGGAAGAAAGCTTACGAAATTTGACATAGCCTCGTTGCACAATTAAATATTTTTTAAACCATGAGTCGGGATTTAAAAGAGAAACCGTGAATCTGAAATAATCTTTTGTTATCAATGATTTTTGAAAATGGTAATCAAATTAAAAAACCATGAGTTGGGATTTAAAAAAGAAATCGTGAATCTGAAATAATCCTTTGTCATCCCTGATTTTTGAAAATGGTAATCAAATTCAAAAACCATGAGTTGGGATTTAAAAGAGAAACCGTGAATCTGAAATAATCTTTTGTTATCAATGATTTTTGAAAATGGTAATCAAATTAAAAAACCATGAGTTGGGATTTAAAAAAGAAATCGTGAATCTGAAATAATCCTTTGTCATCCCTGATTTTTGAAAATGGTAATCAAATTCAAAATGTTCCCATGTGATACTTCTGACATTATGCGCCAGGCATTGATGAGGAAAACATAAATATTATTATTATTATTATTATTATTATTATTATTATTATTATTATTATTATTATTGTTATTATTATTATTATTATTATTATTATTATTATTACTATTATTATTATTATTATTATTTTTATTATTATTATTAATATCATTATTAATATTATTAATAACAGTGGACCTCATCTTCCCCGCTGACATTTATGGAAATTATGGGGAAATGAACTTCGATTGAGGTGGTGAGACAAATAGAAGACTTGAGGAGAGTAGCGTTGATAAAGGGACCTTCTATAAATACTTCATTAACAAACTTTAAATGTTATTTTCGAATGAATGTTTGATTTCCATCTGATATATCCCTTTGTCTTTCTAGTGCTTTGCCCTTACATAAGTTAAGATGTATTAATGAGTGTAAAGGTTCATAGGTAGATGCTGTTAGTTTTTTCTTTCAATTTTTTGTTTTTTCATAAAAGTATGGATAATTTTTAGGTAGCATGAAAAAGTTTAATCCCCTTAGCATTATAGGTTTAAAGGTCTCTCATGAATGGCAGAGGTAAGGGACAGCTGACATTGCCCTTTCGAGCAGGACAATACCTCGAGACTGACCATATATACATATGACCAGCGCCCAAGCCCTTTCTCCACCCAAAATAGGACCAAGGAGGGTCATGCAATGGCTGTTGATGACTCAGCAGATAGACCTATAGTCTCCCCCAAGGATGGTTAGGTTGCAGCTACCAAAGAAACTAACGAGTTTGAGCGTTCACCAGTCAGGGACGTTACCACATTGGACACCACAACCCTATGTTTCCTTATTTCTTTTCCTCACTGGGTTATTTTACCTGTTGGAGTCCTTGGGTTTTATAGCATCCTGCTTTTCCAAATAAGGTTGTTGCTTAGCTAGTAATAATTTCAATAATAGAACAGGGTTGATTAGCATCAGTTTTTCAATGAGAAACCTTCGGATGGTTTTTCGTCGTATGTTGCTAAGAATATGTATCCTAAAACACTGTGAGATCCTAATTCTTTAGGAACTGTTTTTGAAATGCCAAAATAAACAAGCTGATAGAAGTAAATGACTAAGGATTCAGCAACCCCAGGAGATGGAATTGATGCAAAGAGAGTAGCATCTTCTGCATATGCACTGAGCTAGGTGCTATTACAACTCAGTAAAGCGTAGACCTCCGCCGCATTAGCTTATTTCTCGACCTTTTGCTCGACCTTGACCTTGACCTTAGACCTTAACATATATTAATTGGCATGGATTTTCATACACAAATGTGAACCCATTTTGAAGTCTCTGTGACAACGGTGTCCAAACTTGGGGCTCTTTGCGTGAATTGGACGCTTTGCTTCACTGTGACCTTGACCTTCCAAAATTTAATCATTCCCATTTTTTTTTTTTTACATAAGAGTTAATCCCTGTAAGTTTCATTGCTCAAAAATTAAAATTGTGTCCAGGAAGCTGTTCACAAATAAACGCAAACAGGGGGTAAAACATAACCTCTTTCCAACTTCGTTGGTGGAGGTAATTATATCTCTACTTCATATCTGTTACCTAAGTGTTCAAAACCAGACGGAAGTTTCAAGACGTGGAAGGATTTATTTACATTGTGATATTTTAGTAGCATTGATAAATGTAATCAAGAGCTTCTCCACGTTTCACTGTTGATAAAATTAAAGATCAATTGTAATTTGATGTCCAGTTCCTTCAATTATTCCCTGCCCGAAAAAGGAAGAGTAAAAGATTTCAGATGCAGGCCAGTAGCTATGCTCTACACTATAAATCACAGGATGTTGATTTTATCCAATCTCGGACTTTGTGGTAGATTATTAATTTCAGACTTGGTAAACTAGGCCATTAATCATATATTCTACGACTCTTGAAACTGTTTGGCTCTGTATTCTGTAAGCTTTTTCCGAGCTTCTTGTGGATGGTAAACAAATATTGAGAAGGTTTAGTAGTCAACAACTAGTTTTATTGATTCGTGTAAAATGGCGTCGCTGTAAATTTATAGACAGTTAATCATTGGATGAATTCAGAAGGTTAGTGTTCATAGATTTAAAGAACAATTGTATTAAACTTCATCACATCATCATCTTCTCCTACGCCTATTGACGCAAAGGGCCTCGGTTAGATTTCGCCAGTCGTCCCTATCTTTTGAGTTTTTAAATCCATACTTCTCCATTCATCGCCTTTAACTTCACTCTTCATAGTCCTCAGCCATGTAGGCATGGGTTTTCCAACTCTTCTATTGCCTTGTGGAGCCAAGTTGAAAGTTTGGTGAACGAATCTTTTGGGGAGTGAGAAGAGCATGCCCAAACCATCTCCATCTACCTCTCACTATGATCTCATCCACACTTGAGTAATCTCTCTTATAGTCTCATGTAAACTTCATATGTAAGAAAATAACACCAGTATTTTCTTTTTTAAATTCAACTCGTATCTAAATCTATGAGAGAAAATTTTTATTTGTAAAACATTGATTTAAAGATTATTTTTCCTTGCACACGTGCTTACTGTATATTTAAAAAAGAAAATATATCAAATTTTTTTGATGTAACATATCTAAATCTATGAGAATTTTTTTTTTCTAAAAGAAATAATCCGAAAGGAAGAGAGTTTGGCTTCTGAATTGGAATTCTTGCTTAAAAAAAAAGAAAATAACTTAAAGCCAGAATGAACGTTCTTGCCTTCAGACCTGATAACCTGATGAATTTTAGATTGAAATGTCAATTAAATGGGAGATAACAGTAGATGAACCTTTAGATGCGTAAGGAATCGAAGTGTAACGAGAGAGAGAGAGAGAGAGAGAGAGAGAGAGAGAGAGAGAGAGAGAGAGAGAGAGAGAGAGAGAGAGAAAGAGAAAGAGAGAGAGAGTTGTTACTTGTGAACATTGAGGAAAATTTGGTTTTTTTTTATAGATTTTATGGTCCTGGAGTGACCTGAAGAGCTTCAGATTTGAAGTTATATATATATATATATATATATATATATATATATATATATATATATAGTTTAATAATTGATGTCTAATGAAAATAAACAATATTAGCAAGAAAATGAGAAGTATTATTGAAGTACCAATTTTCAAGAGAATATAATAAGTAGCCCATTTAGCTTTTTGTTTTTCCCATTAATAAGGACTTTTGTTAGCTTATTCATAAGTATAAATATCCATTATGAATATAAGTTGTAATAATAATAATAATAATAATAATAAATATAATAATAATAATAATGATAATGATAATTTTATTGTAATTAATATTATTATTATTACTATTATTGCTGTTATAATTGTTATTGATAATTATTATTAGTGATCTTATTATGATAATGATAATATTATTCTTAGTACTTGTAGTATTAATGTCATATTGTAAACATAGGTAAAACACCGTAACATGCACCTAATTTTACATGGAAACAAAACTTTAAAAAAAAAATGGAAAACAAAATCTCAGCTATTTCATTTTTCACACCAACCAAGGATAATGGAGTTACTGAAGACGACAAAGTGGCGATGAATCTTGATAAAGAATTTTCCCAATTTTTTTCTCTTGTCTTCCCCTCCAAAGGTCAACGACGTCGCCAGCCTCCGGGACGAAAACAAGAGATTAATGATCATCGCTCAGCAATTAGAACCATACATACGATCCATCACGGCCTTAATGGAAAGGATATCGCCCAAGCTTCAGGTGAGCCACCCCTTTGGTTTCTGTGCCTTTCCAACGGCCTCTTTTTGGGTAATGTATGACCCTCTTCTGTGTTCCAGTCTTCTTGCAAGCGTTCTATTGATGATAATATGTGATATGTGAAAGTTCAAAACGTTTGTTTCTAGTCATTACATAGATTTAGAGTTATTTTAAACCTGTTAGGTTTCTTTATCGAGTCTATATCGATGTTAATTGATTCAGTTTGTGTACAGACATAAACAGAGTGTTCTGATCTTGAATTTACGTATACCTGAGGAGTATATGGTTTGGTGTCTAATGAACTGCCCTTGACTAATAGGGAAATGATATAAAAAAAAAGAACTATTAAAATCCTACGTAAAAATTTACTTATTAAATTTGTTAGTCAACGTAGAAACAGCCTCGAGATGCTCTCTTAATTATTGTCGCTTTTTTTACTTTTCTTTGTGTGTAGCAGTGTTTGTTTTCGTTGGCTTTCCGTTGCTCTGTGTTAGAGTGGTCAGACACCTGAAAATCAAAGGCTATATTAATCAGCCACAACGCTGCTTATAGTTTGTCTATTTAGTAAATTATGTTTCGACTAGGAAGGAAAAGATATAAGCCTCTATGAAAATTAGTATAGCTTCAAACGAAAACTATTTTAGCATTGCTACCTTCATTTAACTGCCAAGAATTATGTGTTTTAGATAGATTAATAACTGAAAACGACACTGGCTAACAAAGTCAGCAAAGACTTTTAGAGTGTTTTAGAGAGATTGATAACTGGAAACGACACTGGCTAACAAAGTCAGCAAAGACTTTTAGAGTGTTTTAGAGAGATTGATAACTGGAAACGACACTGGCTAACAAAGTCAGCAAAGACTTTTAGAGTGTTTTAGAGAGATTGATAACTGGAAACGACACTGGCTAACAAAGTCAGCAAAGACTTTTAGAGTGTTTTAGAGAGATTGATAACTGGAAACGACACTGGCTAACAAAGTCAGTAAAGACTTTTAGAGTGTTTTAGAGAGATTGATAACTGGAAACGACACTGGCTAACAAAGTCCTCTATGCTCAGTCGTTAATCAAGTCTTGAGAATTATTAAGAAAAGACGATTCACCTATATATGCACGTAAGCATTAAGGGGTACAGCTTCCGTTACTTCGAGTAGAGAATTTGACTTTTAGGGTAATCTGTGAAGTGATATATCGTTCTAAAAACATTCTTTAACAAACAGTGCTTTCGAAATGTCATCATCTTGATTTCAATCGATGGCTTAGCTTTGTTTTCGTTTTGTTTTTTATCTTTCTCCTTACAATTCTTCTTTACTGAAACCACTTACAAGTGAACATGATAAAAGAAAGAATTTGAGAACCTTTAGTCTTGGCCTTTTTTTAATATGCTTCTGAGTGTGGACGATTCGACCCCATGGAATTTCTGACATCAAATATTCTAAATGCTTTATTGTTTCAATGTTATTCTAAACTTGTAATGAATTGAGCTGTTAGAACCTGATTGATTATAGTTATTAAGCTACTCGTAGTTAAGAGTGATAGCTTTAGTTTTAGTTTTCATATATAACTATGGGACGAACTAAGCTTCACAGTAGAATGATGATGAGATGATGATGATAATGATGATGGTGAAAGGGCCATATAGCCAGTGATTAAATGTGGTAAACGTCATCTATCTTGAAGATGGTTGTAGTAGTCTCAAGTGTGTCCTAGTGCAGTAAATGTCCCTGATGGAGATTCTGGAAGCGCTGATCCAAGTGCCGGTTCACTTCCTTTGACTAGGTGCCCCAAGCCCAGGCCATGACGTCATCTCAAGTTTCTGTGGTGGATTCCAGTGAAAACATTATGCAACAAATTCTAGACCAAATCAGCAGTACATGCAAGACTGACCAACAGCAGAGGTGAGCACAGGTGAAATTTTGCATTCAGATGATGTCTGTAATAACTGAGAATTTTTTTTGGGGTGGGGCCATATTGTAGGAAGGGTTCCCTAATTATTTCATGTCAAAATACTGGTGAAAAATAACGTTGCTATACAATTGTGTGTTCCCGTGTGTGTATATATGCCTTGGCGTGTTTTTTTGTATGTTCTAGTGTCTCTGAATGTGTGGCGTTGTCGCATGGATGAGTACGTACATATGTGCAATGAGGATAGTGTATGTGAAAAATATGAATAGCTCTTAAATTTTTCCTCTTTTTTTCTCATTCAAAATTGCAAATATCCGAGCTGCTTTTATCTCCAGTCTCCCAACGCCCCGATGAAATTCCAAGAACGAAAGAACAATTTTCTTTTTTGTATATGTATACAGGCAGGTGAGTAACTGTCAGTAATGAATAAGAGGACACATACGCTGTATACTGAGCGATGGGGGATCAGTGGGTTAACCAGAATGACGTCATTGCAATCATTAGCATTTTCTGTTCTTTTAAGTGACTTGACTTCATTTTTATTTCTTCTGTTTAACGTTATATTTATCTTTTTGAAATATTAAACGTTAAATTAGCTTAAGGAGTGTTTATCTTTTTAAAATTTTAATGTTACTATTCTTAGAATATTTCATTTTTCCTTGTTTCCTTTCCTCGCTGGGCTATTTTCCCTGTTGAAGCCCATGGGCTAATAGCATCCTGCTTTATCAACTAGGGTTGTAGCTTAGCAAATGATGATAATAATAATAATAATGATAATAATAATAATAATAATAATAATAATAATAATAATAATAATAATAATAATAAAATATGACTCTTCATAATTTATAAACTTATCTGCTTTTGTTAGTGGTTTATGATAAGAAATTCTACATAAGTCTGTTCTTGTATTATTCAGTATTTTGATTCAACGCATTTCGCTTATACAATGCATAAATAAAAAAAAATTTATTAATTAAATTTAATTCACTTATGTTTCCATTAGTGGACGGAAGTTGAATTTAATTCTGACTGATTGAAATTATTATATATTCTTAGAAGCCGTGTTTAGGATACCTTTTACTTTACATTTTTTGTTTTTATTTCTCCCTTGTAAAGCAAATATGGGTATCTTTACTTGCTATAATTATTGTCATTAGTTTTGTTTTAGTCCCTTATTATTATTATTATTATTATTATTATTATTATTATCATCATCATTATTATTAGTATTATCATTATCATTATCATTATTATTATTATTATTATTATTATTATTATTATTATTTTTGTTGTTGTTATTATTATTTTCATTATTATTATTATTATTATTATTGTTATTATTATTGTTGTCATTATTATTGTTGCTGTTATTATTATTATTATTGTTATTATTATTATTATTATCATCATCATCATCATCATAATTATTATTATTATTATTCAATCCCAACTTTTCATCAGATCTTGAGAACATTTACCATTTAGGTCCCATATTCTCCAAATTATTATGATATAGGCCCATATGAATGTTCACACATCACAAAAATAGCCAGAAATCGAATGCAAATATCACTAGAATAGAAATATCGAATATGTTTTATGGAAAAGTTATGAAAGTATTTCAAATAAGTAATTTTTTTCATATCAAGTCACACAATATCACCACCATAATGACTGATACAAAGTATTTCGTAATATATTTCTTCAGTTTTTTTAAGACCGTTCCAACCGAAAAAACACGTTTGAATCGACAAAAATTACTAAAAATTTTGTCATAAATTAAGATTTAAGTCTACGGGATTTAAATGATACTTTCAAATTGTTGCAATCATGCCTGATAATCTTTCACACAACAGAAATAGTATTATTATTATTATTATTATTATTATTATTATTATTATTATTATTATTATTATTATTATTATTATTATTATTTTTATCATTTTTATTAATTATTATTGTTATTGTTATTATTTTGATTATTATTATTATTATTATTATTATTTTTATTATTATTATTCTTATCATTATTATTATTTTTATTATTTTTATTAATCATTATTAATATTATTCTTATTATCATTATTAATATTATTATCGTTATTATCTTTATTATCATAATTAATTATTATTAATATCAATATTATTATTATAATTATTCTTATTAACATCAATTTGACTCGAAATCAATGTTTTTACGGTGAATTACAACTTAATGGATTTTTGTAATAAAGTTATTATTTTATCTTTATACTGTATTTTCAATTCTATTGTAATCAATTCTATTGTAATCTTGGCCCTGCTTCATAACTATTTCTTCATACACTTGTAGTTTTCTTGAATTGGAATATTTTTAGTTTTCCTTGAACTTTTTTTCGATAAGTATCCTATTTTTTAGGCTAAACATTTATTCAATGCAAAGCTTAATAAACAACAATGAATTTGATAAATTCAGTATTGCTCGTATGGTCCAAAATTGATTTCGGAAGATAGCGAGGTAATTTGATTTTCAGAGGGTAGTGTAATAACTTTTTTTTTTAATCAAACCCTCACATTTTATTCATTTATTTAACAAAGTCCCTTTTCCCACGTTTAGGCTCAAATAACGTTCTCGTTTATGGCAACATTGTACTTGTTTTCATGTTTGATTTGACCATGGCCTTCCACTGTCTTGGATTAGAGTTCTCTTGCTTGAGGGTACACTCGGGCATGCTGTTCTATCTTATTTCTCTTCCTCTTGTCTTTTTTTCAAGTTTTTATCATTTGTATTTGAAGGATCTAATTTATGTTACTGTTCTTGAAATATTTTGTTTTGATTGTTTATTCTTCTCTTGTTGATTATGTATTTCCTTCTTTCCTTTCCTCACTGGGATATTTTTCCCTGTTGAAGCCCTTGGGCTTATAGCATCTTGCTTTTTCAACTAGGATTATAGCTTAGTTTGTAATAATAATAATAATAATAATAATTAATAAGTAATGATAATAATAATAATGTAGTGGACTGATGTTACTATAGTCTCCTTTTATGAGAATTATATCTTCAAAGTCTTTAATTAGGAAGAAAAGCTTCTATTGTTTTTGAAAGGTGATGCATTTGTAGACATCTTCCATTTAATTATTTGCCTTTTAATATATTACTTAATTCATTATCAGGTTGCATTTCTATTTGGGGTTAATCTTTAAGCGTCCATCTTCATTAGTTGCTCTTTTCTCTTTCTCTTTCATTAAAATGATTATATATATATATACATATATATATATATATATATATATATATATATATATAAATATATATATATATATTCCACTGCCTTGGGATAGAGTTCTCTTGCGTGAGGGTACACTCGTGGATACTATTTCATCTAATTTCTCTAACTTTTTTTTTTGAAGTTTTTATGATTTATAAAGGAAATATTTATTTTAATGGTGTTACTGTTCTTGAAATATTTTAATTTTCCTTGTTTCCTTTCCTCACTGTGATTATAGTATCCTGCTTTCCCAACTAGGGTTGTAGCTTAGCAAGTAATAATAATAATAATAATAATAATAATATATATGTATGTGTGTATATATATGCGTGTATATATATATATATATATATATATATATATATATATATATACACGTCTACATACATATATGTATGTGGATATGCATACACATCTATATATACATGATACATATGAGTATGCATATATATGAATATACAGGCACACACAAATGGAGAAAAGAAGAATAAGCAAATTAAAACTGGTACCCACTTATGAAATGCGTATTCAGATAGTACAGTTTTAAGAACAGTCAATTCATATATTTTTACTTGATATATTTTTCCAAACATACCCTAGTGTAATTAACCAAAAGGGAGAGATGTATGGTCTGGGTTTTGTATATAATTAACATGATTTAATAGATTTGTTCAAAATTGTTATAAGTGATGAAATCCGTTGATGTGAAAGCTCCTTTTTTTTCAAGCAATTCACTTTTGTAAAATCATCTACAAGTTTTAGCTGACGTTTGCACATATTTTTTTTATTTCATTTTTATTATTATTATTATTATTATTATTATTATAATTATTATTATTATTATTATTATTATTATTATTATTATTGTTTTTTTTATTATTATTATTGTTATTATTATTATTATCATTATTATCAGCCATGCTATTAATCTTGTTAAAAATGAGGTCTACCACAAGCCAAAGGACTATAATAGTGAAACCAGCCTTGTACGGATAAAAACACATGAATAAATGATAACCGGTTTATAAGAAATTAAAAAAAAACACTGATAACATGAAGCAGTCATTTAACTGTGAAACGAGTTTTTAGCGAGTATGTTCATCAAAATTTGCATTTTAATCGATTAGCACTTCTCAAGTTCTTCCTCTTCAACTATTCGATTGGGAGTATTAAGCCCTTGCAGTCAGAATAACAAGTTGTATGTATTTAAAAACATTATCAATGAAATGAAGAGATTGGAGAAAGAAGGGGGTGGCTGAGAACATAAAACGCTTTAGGTCTACCGATAATCATACTTTGGGTGTTATTATGGTTCAACTCCATATTTATTATTAATAATTGCTAAGGTACAATCCTAGTTGTAAAAGCAGGATGCTATAAGGCCAGGGGCCCCAACAGGAAAATAGCCCCGTGAGGAATGGAAACAAGGAAAAATAAAATATTTCAAAGACAGTAACAACATTAAAATAAATATTTCCTATATGAACTAAAAATACTTTACCAAAACAAGAGGAAGAGGAATTAGATAGAATAGTGTGCCCGATTGTACCCTCAAGCAAGCGAACTCTAACCCAAGACAGTGGAAGACCATGGCACAGAGGCTATGGCACTATCCAAGACCAGAGAATCATGGTGTCCTCCTAGAAGAGCTGCTTACTACAGCTAAAGAGTCTCTTTAAAGGCCGCTCATGAATGGCAGAGGCATGGGACAGTGACATTGCTTTAGTAAGAAGGACAATGCCCTAGAGACTGACCATACTGTATATATCATCGCCCAAGCCCCCTCTCCACCCAAGCTAGGACCAGGGAAACGACAGGCAATGGCTGCTGATAACTCAGCATATATACCTATAGGCTCCCCCAAACTTCCCATCCTTAGCTCACAAGGATGGTGAGGTTGCAGACACTAAACGAACTAACAAAGAAAACTTCAAAATAATTTACAAAATATATCATCTGTCTTTACTAAAGGCAAATGAGCAGTGCCATTTGTATCTACATCTTTATAAGCATTAGGGTGAAGTAAAAGTTTTATTTCACAGGACTGAAACATTCAACTTAGTCACTATAGCATCAAGAAACTGGTATGAGAGATAATGAGTAGCTCTTTACTCCACATTCCTTCGAAGGTTTGCCTTGTTATGTAGACGCATTCCTCCACATTCCTTCGAAGGTTTGCCTTGTTATTTGGACGCTGTATGACACAACCTTCTGATGAGTTTATCCCTAAAGGTGTAGATTTGAAGAATAGCTCACCACTCTTATTTCTGGGTTTCCTTTTTTATTAGAATTGAAAGGTTTGCCTTGTTATTTGGACGCTGTATGACACAACCATCTGATGAGTTTATCCTTAAAGGTGTAGATTTGAAGAATAGCTCACCACTCTTATTTCTGGGTTTCCTTTTTTATTAGAATTGAATTGATTTTCATCCGGTGGATAAACTCTTAGAGCCACAGTTCTTAGTTTTGTGTAATTATTCTGTGCCAAATCATTAATCAGTGTCCAGTCTTCTGTTCTCCCAGGTTTTGCCACACAACTGTATTCTTGGTTGTTGACTTATTGTACTAAGGTTCTATTTATTAAATAAATAAAACCTTAGTACAATAAGTTAATAACCAAGAATACAGTTGTGGCCAATTTAAATGTGAAGAATCTTTCAAAATTCCAATCTAGTTAGTATTAGATTTTAAGGCTGTCTTAGAAGTGGCTTCCTCCTTAACCTCTTTGGGTTAATAATTAGATAAGCACTTACAGGAAAAACTAAATAAAGATAAAAGATTGCGAGCGGTCTGAGAAAGAAGTGCAAGTTCATGAATACTCTACGTAAGTGAACAGTATTTAAAACAGGGATGATAACAGCCATCCATAGCTTTATGAACTGGGCTAAAAAGGAAAATTTGTAGCAGGTAGACACACCCATTTTTTTTTAAAGAAAATAACTTTAGAAATTCAAGATCTCTACCAATTATTTGAAGTAACCTAAATGCCCAAGATTTTTGTAGAAGGGGAAGTGTTAGTTATAATTTCATCTAAACCAATGGAGAATTTGGATAGTAGATGGGAAGAAGAAATGGGCAGAGGCTGTTTCTCGAGGTATTGACCATCACTTTGGGTGGGAATTCCTATTAAATATACATAAAGATTAGACTTAATTGAAGAAAGAGCAGTTCAAGAATGAGTATGAACAACATGAGTGGTGAATAGTAAAGGTAGATGAAATATATAAGCTTGAATCATCAGCAAAACCTTGAAAAAAAAGAGGTAGAAGTAGACAAAGGGAAGAAAAAGTGTATATATGTTGGATATGGTACCATGAACATAGCTGGAAGTGAGGAAAGGAGCAGATTTGATCTCATCAACTACAGATTAAAAATAAATGAGAATGATGTGCTTTAGTCCCCAATGTCATTTTTATCACTGAAGATTTCTAAAAATTAAAAGAGGAATTACTTTTGTTGAAATTCTTATTAACCCATTCAAAGTAATTCGCTCTAATGTATAATGTAATTCATTGGAGTTTCAGGTTGTGACGTGATTTTCTTGACAGAACGAAGCTATTCACCTCTATATTGCGTTTACTCCTGAAATTACCGAATGTTGAGGTATTTTCTTGAAATTACTGAATTTTGAGGTATTTTCTTGAAATTACTGAATGTTGAGGTATTTTCTTGAAATTACTGAATGTTGAAGTATTTTCTTGAAATTACTGAATGTTGAGGTATTTTCTTGAAATTACTGAATGTTGAGGTATTTTCTTGAAATTACTGAATGTTGAGATATTTTCTTGAAATTACTGAATGTTGAGATATTTTCTTGAAATTACTGAATGTTGAGGTATTTTCTTGAAATTACTGAATGTTGAGGTATTTTTCTTGAAATTACTGAATGTTGAAGTATTTTCTTGAAATTACTGAATGTTGAGGTATTTTCTTTCCCATATATTTTTTTTCAGTTTACCCAGCACCATCCAGATCTTCATCTCCACTTTCCCAATATCATTTCTTAAATGAGCATTCATTTCATCAAATAATCCCCCTGTCTTCTTTTCGTGTAACCAAACCATTTCTAAATATGATTTTTCACGTTTCTCCTTCACCACTTATTGTACTTAAGCATTTTATCTCAACAGCTTCAATGTTTTTTCTTTCATTTTTATTCAGTATCCACACTTCACTTGTGTTCCCATCTTACCTGCCATAGAATTTCTAATTTCTCACCTGAGTCTTTAGCCTCTACCCTACTTAACCTATACTTTAACTGCTTTTCTTATGCCCCTTTCATCCATTAATTTTACTACCAAAATACCATTGAAAATCAGCTGGTTGAATTCTTCTACCAGCCATATCAACATTCATTGTTCCCTGTTCTTGACTTTCCATATCTCTTATAACGTCATTCCGCTCCTCATCACTCTCCCAATCTGCCATGTGTTATCTGCAAACAACAAATCATCCTTCCGCCATGTATAAAACTTATTTTATACCTCAATTTTGCACCTAAATCTGTCTTTTACACCTAAGTCCATGTCTCATATCATTGAGATATTTTAAGCTCTTGTCTTAGATCCCTTTTACACCAATTCAGTCACCCTGCTGTCTACAGATGCCATCACTTGTATGGTGACACCTGTGCCGTATGTGTTCAAGAGCTTCTATTGTTCATCTTTGACTCGATTACATGCTTTCATTTAGGGCAATGTAAGCTGCATATTTTGCTATTACTCTTCCATTTCAGACATTACTGTTTATTAGTTAACATGTGTTCTACATACTCATCCTATTGTTAACCCACATTATTCTTCCCTTATCAACCCTTTTATCACAATTGTCTCACTTTTTTTCTATCAAAGTCCTAACGTAAAGGGGGCTTCTTACACCTCTACCTTTATTTAAGCACAATACAAACCTTCTCCAGGTTTTTTCTATTTTGTTCTTGTGAAGAAGCTCATAATTTTTGTAGCCCGTTTTATTTTAGTAAATAGTAATCCTGTTTCCTTAGAATATAATTCCTTCACATTCCACATTTTCAAATCCATCATGACTCAAGTTGTTATCTCAAGAGGAACAATTATCCCTTAAGCTAATACCATCAGAACCTTTCCCTCATCCAGTCATACCTTACAAACCCTGGTCTGCCTCTCAGTATATCCGTTTGTATCTTATATTTATATATATATATATATATATATATATATATATATATATATATATATATATATATATATATTCACATGTGTCTCTCGGCATTTACATCCCTATAGAATAACATCATATTCTTTTTAAGGTTTTTGTTCATCTTCTTCCCTTTATTTTGTTTAATGTTTTCCCATTTCCTCTCACTCTCTTCTTGACTAAACTATCCCGCCTCCTGTATACCTGCACATGATATTTTATCCTGCCATGTAATTGAACCTGGAATATTTTTCCCAACACTAAACGTCTCGAATTTAAATTCTATTTTTATCCATTTCTTTTACACTCCTTTACACACAGACTCTCCTTTTTTTGGAATCTTACATAATCCTCATTAATTTTTTGAAGTTCCTTGTATTTAACCGTAGCATAAATTTTGTCCGTTTTCTCCTTACATGCTCTTCTTGTTTCCTTCTTGCCACTTATTTGTCCTGATTACATATAAAATGAAACTTAAATACTTCCCTCTCCAATTTGTACTTATGAATAAGTTTATTCTTCATCTAAATATTGATCAACTATACCTTCAACCATAGCTATTTCTCTTTCATTTACTCAGCACTATTTCATTAATAAATTAACAAATTCTAGATCCTAAGACTTTTTTTTTTTTACAGTATCCACGGAGCATATGAAACTGCAATGCTCTTTCATTGAAACTCATATCACAGAGAGTATTCATAATTTAATCAATTTGTTTTCCTGGCATCCCACAGGATAAAATAGAAACGTTGCTCCTTTCCTAACGAGACGAGGTTCATCTATCATTCACAGGGCATTTTTCATACCAAGGGATCCACAGCCCTTTATCAGACTCTTGCTTTAATGTGAGTCACCATATATCTTTGTTACAAACCATTGACCCGTCTTGAGAAAGCCAGCAATGTTCATGTTGTACCACTTACTACCAATGCGGTCCTTAACTTGAATAAAACACCATGCCGTGTCTGTTGATCTTGGGTATTAAAATCCACAATTATATGCGTTATATATTAAAAAATAACTGAAGCTTTCGCACTTTTAAGAGGCACTTTTAAAAAAAAGTGTGAAAGCTCCTGCTACTTTTAAATATATAATGTATATGATTGTGGATTTTAATACCCAAAAAATCGATCCTTAGTGTAAATATGGTGACCTGATGAATGTGATTTTCGTTGACCTCGATAGAGAATAGATCACTTAATGAAAGTCTACCATAGCATACGGTGTATATGCGTTATATATTTAAAAATAACTGAAGCTTTCGCACTTTTTTCAAAGTGCCTCTTCAGCAGAAGAGGCACTTTTAAAAAAAAGTGTGAAAGCTCCTGCTACTTTTAAATATATAATGTATATGATTGTGGATTTTAATACCCAAAAAAATCGATCCTTAGTGTAAATATGGTGACCTGATGAATGTGATTTTCGTTGACCTCGATAGAGAATAGATCATGCATTTTTCACTTAATGAAAGTCTACTATCGTATACGGTGTATTGAAATCCCGAGCCATTGACACTTACTAGTGCAGCAGTGTGTGAGTTGAAGAAGAAGCTTAAACTAGCGTAATAGACGTTTTTTTTTTTTTTTTTTTTTTTTTTTTTTTTGTTTATCCTACATGAAAAATTAATTTTTTGTGGAATCTGCCTCTTGAAATAAAAAGAGTATCTTACATTTAAAGCTGTTGTCATCCTTTATTTTAGATACGTTAAAATTAATGCTTTATTCGTCATTTCCTTATATGTGAGAAACTTCTCCCATAGTAAACCGCAGCTTGGTTTTTAATATTCAGTTCAATTTAAAACAAAATTCCTTCTGATAATTGGGGAATGCTCTAGGAAGCTGGAATGAAAAACTTGACCATAAAACTACGTAAAACGAATATTTCCGTAATTCAAAATACCATTGGTAGATATGATTGATCCAAAACTGGTAGCCGACTAAACTGTTAACCAACAATATCATTGGTATTTGTCCAGAGATTTCACCTATTATTATAATTTAAACGCCATTCTTTACTTAATCTGTTTATTATTCAGTCAAATTTTAACTCTTTTTATGTATAATTTTTCCCTATAGAAATAATTCTCAGTTTTGAATAATTTGGGATTATTCTCTGAATTTTCAGTTAATCAGTTGAACAAAATATTCAAAAGAGCAATGTAAGAATTGTGATTTGAAGCTAGAAATTGTGCTTTAAGGAATATCGGTTAAGATGGCTACACTCTCGTAGATTTAAAGAAAAATAAGATTGTAGTCATGATTTTCTTTGATGTTCAAAATTATTTAATATTTCTACGGACAGAAAATAACGTAAAATCAAAATAAAAACGAATAAAGTCTTAAAGAAACTTGCGCTAATTGCTCGTTCTTTCGTTGAGCTCATGCAGACTAAAAATAAGTTTGATGCGAAAATTCGATTGCAAAAAATGAGCGGACTTTAGTGTTTAATTTCGAACTGTTAAGTGAAAGTTACGAGTATTATTCTTTTCGTTGTGGCCCACGACGTTGTACCCTGACAAGATTGGACACTTGGTTATTATTTTTTCATTAATACGTTTTATTTCTTATGTAGTTCTTACCAACTTGAGTTTTGTCTTTTTCTTATTGTGTGGAAGGATGAATGCAAAGAATTTCAGGATTAAGATCTTCAAGAAGTTGTTGTTGTTGTTGTTTTTGTTGTTGTTGATTCACAAAGGCTTCGTCTCACCTCGTTTACTCTCTCGATAGATAATTTTATGCCTGTTTTGTTATTTGGATTAATTTATCTATTTTCATCATTTGCAGGGAATTTTTACACCTTTTTTATACTTATTGCTGCTCTGATAAGTAAGTGATAATGCTAAGTTCCTTGAATTTTAAAAATCTTATGTCTGCCTTCCTGAATAAATTAGGTTTTTAATTATATAAGTGTATTGTTGGTTGTGTGTGGGTGTGTGTTGACCTACCTAAAGTAAGCTGCTTCGCAAGAATTCTTTAAGAGATTATTACAATTACGTAATAAATAAATAAATAAATATATATATATATATATATATATATATATATATATATATATATATATATATATATATTCATTTAAATTGAACAAAGTTGAACTTGAGTCTCGATCGAAGAATGTGTAGAGGGACATCTGCCGTCATGTTAGGTCTATAGGAATAAGATGATAAACAAGAAATTCCTGAGAGAAACTATATTGTCATTGAATTGTTTTTGTTTATATATTCTTCTGTTCGATTTTTTTATTATTTTCTTATTACATTTATGTTATTATTATTATTATTATTATTATTATTATTATTATTATTATTACAAGCCGAGCTACAACCCTAGTTGGAAAAGCATGGTGCTATAAGCCCAAGGGCTCCAACAAGGTAAATAGCCCAGTGAGGAAAGGAAACAACGAAATAAATAAACTACAAGAGAAGTTATGAACAATCAAAATAAAGTATTCTAAGAACAGTAACAGCATTAAATTAGATCTTATATACATAGACTATAAAAACTTGAAGAGAACCAGATGAAGAGGAACAAGATAGAATAGTGTACCCGAGTGTACCCTCGAGCAATTTTTATATTAAACTTCTGACATCAGAAGTCCAATAGAGAGAAGATGGAGATTTTGTAGAAAAAATGGGGTGTTTTATTTAGAATCTTATCTAATATTAGTCAATCGTAGCCAATGAGAATATTTAAATTTTCCAAGTTGATGGTAAATGTAGTATCCATAGGTATGGAATGAGTGGCTTGCTTTCAGCTTCACCAAGAGTAAATCAACCAGGCTAAAAAAGAGCAAGAAGTGGGACCATTATTTCTCGTAACTTACTTCAACAGGCAGTAGAGTTTTCGTGCAGAATGAACCTCAGCAAATCCATGATAGGAGTGATGTTTAATGCCTATATTTCATAATTTATTATTAATATTTAATCTTGATTTATTAAAGACCAAGGGATTAATGCAGGCTCCATACCATTAGGACGAAGGCCGATATTTAGTATAAGGCTCGCTTCGCACGAGCGGATTGATACTGCGCGGTTTTGTCCGCTTCGATTAGAAATTAATGAAGATCAATGAGGCCCTTCCGATCGGCAGTGATTTACTCAAGGTCTATATATGCATATATAAACCTTGGATTTACTAGCCGCGTACGCTGCTAACCGGGGCGGTTCAAGTGTATTGGCTTAAAGAAACTGCAAGGCCGCTCGGGAAAAATCCTCTCCTGTGGAGACATGCCTCCTAACGAGCGGAAATATTTTCGGATGGAAAAAAAATCCGCTCTTGTGGAGCAAGCATAGGTAGGTCCACACCAGACCACTCGTTCGCTTCAACGTGTTATCGCATAGACTGCCATGGTGCTAGGTTTCGTGCTGGCAAAAGGCCGGCTTAATTTTTGCTAGCGACCGGTTGATTAAGCTCAGTATTATTGACTCCCGGTTCCATAAGTTAAAAATGACTTAAAACAACGTTTCCTGAAATCTCTTTTGCGACTGAAGGCTGATGGAGGATTACGATTATCAGAAGTTTTATTTTTGTTTTGTTCCCTTGAGAAGGATTATCCCTGTGCCATTCTACTGAGCAGAAAAGGATTTTTGTTTCCGAGTCAAGTCTTTATCACGGAGAAAATAAATTTGCTTGGAATTTTTCAGCTCCGGAATACTTTGAAATTTAGGTCTTAATTGTAAAGACATCTCTTAGCACACTAAAGAATAAAGGTGTTTCACTTTTCTTATAACCATATTCTCTGTCTATATACTTAAGCACATAATTATATATATAAACATATGTTTATATATATTGTACGTGTTTTGTGTTTGCGCGAGCGGTTATTATTATTATTATTATTATTATTATTATTATTATTATTATTATTATTATTACTTGCTAACCTACAACCCTAGTTGGAAAAGCAGGATGCTATAAGCCCAGGGGTCCCAAGAAGGAAAATAGCCCAGTGAGGAAAGGAAACAAGGAAAAATAAAATATTTTAACGGTAACAACATTAAAATAAATATTCCCATTAACATGGGATTCCCTATTTCTCCTGAGAGTACATCAGTTTTTATCTTTGCCGTGAGGTTCAGAGATTTTTTATTGTCCTTTCAAAAACATCGTTTAAGTTATCTATACTGGAGAAGAATTACGATCAAACGTATCAAATACAACGCTTCTGAGTCTTTGTTTTTATTGGCTATAGGAAGATTTTTTTTTTCCTGGAGCTCTGGTATTTTTACTGGAAATTCGACGAAGAAATGTTAAGGAGTACGTTTTGAGTTTTACTGGTCACTGAATGTTTTTGTAGAGGTACATTCTATGGGCCTGGTCTTCAGTGGGGGTTTTTTCTTCCTAGTTCTCGAGAGAATAATTTTCTTGAAGGATTTAAAGATTTTCCCTATGGCAGAATTTTTAGATGCTGTTCATGGCATAAAAGTTTTTTTTAGATTATATCCATGAGAGAATTTCCTAGGTAATTTTGTAGAATTGCCTAATTTTTTCCTAATGTATAGAATTTCCAAAATAAAAAAAAATCTATTTTTGGATTATATCCATGAAAGAACTTTCTAAATATTTTTTGTAAAATTGCCTAATATTTGCCTATGGTAAAATTTCCAAAAAAAAATAAGGAAAAATAAATTATCCTAATAATGATAGAGTATACAAAGCGTGCAAGTGAAATATCATTTTTATATTTTCTTAGAAGACTTTAACGTTACCCCTCTAATGAAGATATAAAGTATCTGTTAAATACAAATGAAATAGTTTTTAATTTTTGCTTTCAATACATAGAAATTATATTTTACGTATTAAGTCTTCATTAAAAAAAATTCAGCTTCATTTTCCATTTTGGAATTCTAATCGCTTGACTCGAGATGTCTTAGTGAGTGTTGTTAATGTGACGTCATTGGAACATAAAGAATATTGACTAACTTTTCATCTTCATATTACATTGACGTCATCAGACGCAGATGTACGAGAAACTTCCCTGGGTAACTGCTAAACTTTTATAACAAGCAACTGATCCCACATGCTGACATTAAATTGAAAAAGTAGGCGAAGCAAATCTGAAATCGACACAGTATAACAGTTTAATCAGTAGATCAGTGTTAAATTATTCCTGCCATAACTCGATTTGCAGTATGTATTTATTTGAGCTCAAGATATTTCATTAATATTAATAATTTAGGATAATTATCACTGTAGATTTGTGTAATCTGCCTTTGGTTTTTGACAAACAAGAGAATCCTTTCAGCATTGGACTGTGTTGAGCTCAGCTAAATTTCTGCTGTCATTTCGACAAGAAACTGACGCATTTAAAACGATAATGGAAGACAATAAAGGTTGCGTTTTGGGGACGAGCTTAATGACTTTCTAATTGCTTATGACTAGGCTTTATTGAAGAGAGAGAGAGAGAGAGAGAGAGAGAGAGAGAGAGAGAGAGAGAGAGAGAGAGAGAGAGAGAGAGAGAGAGAGAGAGTATTTTTCATTACGTCATGAAGCAATTAGAACTTCAGCCTTTATTAACCCCAGAGAGAATTTTTTTCCCATCAGAATTTTCTGGATGAAAATAGGAAACATTAATACCAACCAATAACAGCAACTAGATTGTCTTTCACTCTCCATGTAATCTTCGTTGTATACAATACAGTGTTGTAGGATAAAGGTAGATTTGAATGATGAGGCAGCCGGAGAAGAGGAGCCAGTAATAACAAACCTTTTTCATTGTTAGACGACAAAGATCTCTTATTTAGCCCCTAAATGTTAGATGTTCTCTGATTGCATTTCAGTGTTGTTGGTGTGTGCGTGTGTGTGTTTATACTTGAACATGTGTTTTTTTTTTCTTTTTTTTTTTTTTTTACTGTGCCCTCACTCAGAATTAATCCAACAATGTGTTTGCCGTTTTCTTTTCTTTCAGTGGTAGTTGGCAGTTGCTTATATTCACTACTTCTCTCAAGTCAAGTCTTGAAAAATCATCCTTCGACGCATTCTTATTAAAACGAATGTCACACATGTATTTGCTGTTATCATCACTGGCCTTCCTTCGGAAAGCCTTCACTTATATCCTCTTTCAGTCATCTTGTTATTCTCCTTTTTTTCCTTTCCTTCTTCTTCTTCTTCTTAACTATGACAGGAAAATCATCAGCAGGAATTTTAGTAATTTTATCTACGGACATTTCTCAATATAGGTAAATTCCTTACACACTGGTTTGACATTTGACTTGAGTAGGTAAGGCACTGTTATTTGGGACTGCATATTGAAACTTTAATCTTCATGTACTTCCACAAATCTTTTCTTCTCAGTTTCTCAATTCTTATTCTATTCTGGAACTTTTTACCCAGAAGTGCGTACAAATAAACAAAGAGACATATTATGATTTGTTGCTTGTCAAACGTCTTCAGTCAGAACATAATGATAATCTTGCTATCATTTCCATACAGATGCTGTACCAAGATGAGGAGGTAAACATTGAATAGATTACTCTATTTCACTATTCAGGTCAAGAATAAAGATTGTTTTAAAATTTTGATAAGTAACTCTTACACATATTGTTCTTTACTGTTCATTTTCCCACTAACTTACGAGGCCTCTCATTCCGACCTAACAGCGAAACTCCGCATTATACATTATACATCTACTCTCATGATTTATCATTTGCCATCCACCACCAGCACCGTATATTCACATAGATATATATAGAATAAATTCCCCTGCTTACCTCACACTCTTCTCTCCTCCTGCTCGAGTCTCTCTCCTCACACTATGCCCATCACTTCAGAGCGGAGGGTCGGGGGTGCGCAGACGGTGCTAGTCGCGGTAGTGGCGGCGTGGATGACTCTGGGGTGGTGGTGTCTTCAGGCTCAGGTGCGCTTATAGACGGGATCCCAAAACCCCCAGATCCGCCCCACAGCCGCAGAACACCAGACCATGACGAAGACCAGGAGAGTGATCATGCGCATGGTGAGTTTTGTAAGGATAGGCATTTGGTGATGCTGCTGATGGTGTGGTGATTGATGGTGATTACGATGGTTTAGGCTGATCGTGGTGATGATGCTTAGAGATATGGTTGTTGGTGTAGGAGTGGGTGTGTGGATTGGATGGTGGGAACTGGAAAGGAGCTTTTTGATATACCTGTGGAGGAAGGTGAGTGCAAGGAAATGTCTAGTTCGTAAGTAGGTGGGGGTATTCACTGTCAAACACTGAGGTACAGTAGTCAAGATTTCTTTGTCTAGGTTCTGTGGCTAGATGGCATGTAATAATGAATTCCATTCTTAAAAAAGATAACACTGTTGCTGTGCTTTATGGTAAAGACAGGGTATAGAGGGTATAGAAATTTAAAAAAATAGGAAAAACTAATATATTGTGTTTTGGGGATATTTGAAGCAAACAAGTACCCCTTATTTTTACTCAAGGAATGGAAAGGATCGTTTAGTTTCATAAAGCAGTGTTACTAAAGACAGATATTTATGAAATGAAAAAGAAGAAATCATTCATTTAAAAAGTGTTTCCATGTTCTAGATCAGTGTGAGGCTGTGTTTTTAAGCATGCCAGTCAAGAACGAATTGTAAGAAGAGGTGTATTCCAGATGAATAACCTGATGTACTGAGCTATATAGAAATTAACAAACCTAGTTTTTATAAGCATTCCTTAAGGCACAGAAAATAAAGATCTTGTCATTTCATGAAGTAATCAGTCCAGAGGCTGATACTAATAAATACATGAGATGGATGTACAGTTGAATTCAATAGTTATGAAACATCTACTGACCATTACTCTCCTAATATAGAGAGTGAGTTTAGGTTCACTGATGTAGGAGAGTGGTTGCGGAATTTTGAATTTGACTGTGCATAGTATTGGGTCCAATTGGCCTGTAGCTAGGTGCCTGAATATTTAGGAAAGCACAGCTCGTTACGATATGAAGTCAAATTCTGGAGAGCAAGATGATATATGGATATTGGGCATAGGGGTAAAGTTGAAGCTTGGAAAGTGGGTGAAACATATGACCAAATAGAAGCTGCTGCAAAGGCCTTACAGTGTCCCGCAAGAGGTACAATGTAGGCGCAAAGCCCATTCGGGATTAAGATTAAAAAATCAGAAAACATCTTGATAGAAAACCAGCAGAGTGAATACACCCATAATGGGATTGTATGATTGATTGTCAGCAAATGGTAGAAGATTGAAGCTTCAGAGGTAGTTTAGGGAAATAATCTTAGCCGAGCTTAGATGAGAATATTTTACTCTTAGATTATTTATTAAGGTTTTTTGATACATTTACTCTAGATGACCAAAATGACCTTCTCTGTTTCTGTTTCTCTTTTTTTATTGTCATATCTTGAGAACTGACGCTGTGATATAAACATAGATTTGTTGGTGTTTTACGTGCATGAATAGTGTCTTAAAAAAACCACTTCTCCGTTGTATTCATGTTCCTCGTTTCTGTTAAGATAAGCATTTGTACCATTGTACCCTCACTATGTCGTAGATATCAGCTTATTTGTTTAAAAAATGACAGGCTATAGTATACAGTTCAGAAGACCATCGGTACACTAAACTTCCAACACATTGATACAATCACAGAGTTTATTCATACTTATGTGTCCTCTTATATTTAAAAAAGGATAAATATGCATAAATATAAAAAAAAAAATCATGTTATATTCCTTATATATCTGAATCAATAATTTGTAAACCTTTCAATTATATAATGTTGTAAACACATCAATATTCGCATCTAAATGTAAACTACATCTGAGCCGGCGAAGCTTCAATATGGCAATCCTTACATATAATACATTTCGCTCTGTAATTGGATATAATCTTCTTATAGCTCATTACGTGGATAATCTGGGATTTGTACGACGTGATGTCTGGTATACTGTGCTTCTTTGCGTATGATTTCGTTATGAGAACCGTTTGGAAGTCTGACTTTCAGCTATGCACCAGGCCTGTTTAAATACTGAGCATAATTAAAGCTATGTTGAGTATTTTATTTTCCAAATGCTTCTGAAATGTTTAATATAATTTTCGACTATTTTGTGATAGAAATAGATTCTTAACAATTAATCAAAGCTTACAGCTCTTTCTTTATATATATGAGGCTTATTGGAAAATTTACTTTTTGGGCGTTAAAGAATTTTCTTAATAATCAAAACGAATTGTTTTTATATTGGACGTCATGAAAAAAACCGTTGTGACCTATTATATGGTGTATTGGATTTTTTTTTTTTTTTTTTTTTTAGTCATTAATCATTTCTGTATATCCTTTTAGTATTGAAACAAACATTCAAATCGGCATGGATTATGACCTGATATTGAGATTGAAAGAACTAAAGTTATTGAACGTTATTTTTGCAATAAACTTTTTTTTTAATTTCCTTTTGCTTATGAATTGCTTAATTTGCATAGTAAGGCTCTCAATAAATGATCCGCACGAGGTAATTGCCATATTGGTTAATGGCTTCCCTTTAAAAAGAGGCTCATAAGTATTTACAAACAGTGAACATCTGTCCAAAAATCTCAATATTACTTCAACACTGAACACTTATGTTCTCAGATATTCTTAAAGTGCTGCAACTCTTAACACTTTCCCACTTTAAATATTGAAATAATTCAAACAATGAACACCTTATTTTACTAGAAATTCCAATACTGTTGCAACACTTAACTACACTATCTCCCAAATACTGTAACTGTTTCAGTAATTATCTTATTTTTATCCTAGAAATTCCAATACCGTTGCAACACTTGACACCTTTTCCCCTGAAATGCTAAAAGCTTTACCAACTCTGAACACCCATTTTCACACAAATTCTAATACTTTTCCAACACTTGACACTTCTTTCCCACCATTATCCCTACATTACGGGGTTCGGTTTCCCTGATGCACCCTCTCCAATGCTTTTTATTAAAGGTATCCTCTTCCACCAAACCTCTTCTCTCCATATCATCCTTCACCTTACCATCTTTCCCACCATTATCCCTACATTACGGGGTTCGGTTTCCCTGATGCACCCTCTCCAATGCTTTTTATTAAAGGTATCCTCTTCCACCAAACCTCTTCTCTCCATATCATCCTTCACCTTATCTAGCTATTTAAAATTCTCTACTTCCCTTTCGATCTTTCCTCTTAATTATTATTATTATTATTACTATCCAAGCTACAACCCTAATTGGAAAAGCAAAATGCTATAAGCCCAGGGGCTCCAATAGGGAAAAATAGCCCAGTGAGGAAAGGAAATAAGGAAATAAATAACTGAAGAGAACAAATTAACAGTAAATCATTCTAAAAAAAGTAACAACGTCATAACAGATATGTCATATATAAACTATGAACAACTTCAAAAACAAATATGTCATATATAAACTATAAAAAGACTCATGTCCGCCTGGTCAACAAAAAAGCATTTGCTCCAACTTTGAACTTTTGAAGTTCTACTGATTCAACAACCCGATTAGGAAGATCATTCCACAACTTGGTAACAGCTGGAATAAAACTTCTAGAGTACTGCGTGGTATTGAGTCTTATGATGGAAAAGGCCTGGCTATTAGAATTAACTGCCAGCCTAGTATTACGAACAGGATAGAATTGTCCAGGGAGATCTGAATGTAAAAGATGGTCAGAGTTATGAAAAATCTTATGCAACATGCATAATGAACTAATTGAACGAACAGATTCCTCCAATAACCCTCCTCACTCCTCTCACACCATGCATCTTTAATAGTGCCTACACCATCTCAGCCGTGATAGTCTTATCACCTCCGTAATCCTTACTACGCCTGCACTATATTTTAAGTAAATACTTTCTGACTTGATGATATTCTTTTATTACTGATGAATTATTTCAATTACAAAGTTTTAGCCGATTTGTTGATTCCTAAAACAACTTTTGTATGTCTAAAATAACAAATATTTGAACTATTTGTAAGATGATTTTACTAATTGTAGCTTTATATTTTATGAATACCCAATGTAAATATTGGAAATGAAGAATTATTATTATTATTATTATTATTATTATTATTATTATTATTATTATTATGCTATTCTTCTTATCTCATAATTCTCCCATCTTTCAAGCAGTGATCTTCCCAAAATCCACCTCAGCATTATCATCTCTTTTCGTCTTAAACTCCACGTTTCAGATCCTTACATTAACACAGGTCTTATAACTGTGCTATAGATCGTGACTTTCAGCTTAGTTTGCATTTCCTTATCCCATACTACTCCTGCTACGTCCCTCCACTTCCCCCAAGCTGCTTTTATCCTATTCTCAACTCCAGCTTCACATCCGCCATCCTGACTTATAGTAGATCCTAAGGATCTAAATTGTTTCACCTTTCAATTGTTATTCTAACCAATGACACCTTACTCTTTAGATACTGAAACTCTCAACACAACACATTTTTAAAAAAAAAAAAAATCCAATACTGTTACAATAATTACCAAATTTTCCTGAAATTTTAATACTGTTGCAGCCTTTAATACACTTCCCCAGAAATTTCTACACTTGTAATATTTAACACTTATGTGTATGAAATTTCTCTAATACTTCAATACATGACGCCATTTTCCAAAAAAAAAAAAAAAAAAAAAATCATGCTGTCCTAGCATTTAGCTCCTATTTCCACGAATTTCTGATATTCCTATAATACGTTTGTTCTGAAATACGACATTTGCTCCAACACTGAACACCCTTTTCCTTGAAATTCTGATATTGTTCCAACACATATCCATTTTAATCGCAAAACTCCAGTATTTTTGCAACATGCCAAACATTCAAAACAAGCTCAATGATGACTAGAAAGATGAAGATCATTAAAAGAATGGCTGTTCTTCGCTGCTGCCTGTAAAGTGGAATGCCTAACGGTGTATTCATGTGGCATGGAATCCTAAAACAAGGAATATGTTGACTGTGGCATCATTGTGTAGTTTCAGCCAATGTGTTTATGTTGCAATAAAGTTTTACACGCTACTAAGAACACTTTGAGATAAATTTTGCTTTTTAACGATTCATGTGGAATTATAGATGACTAAAGATTGTTTTTTGCGTTTATTTGATATTTTCTTTATTAAAAAAGGCATCATGATCATCAAATCCATATGCTTTATCAAAAACAAAAAAATGCTCGTGTTGTCTCAATGCGTATAAATCATTAGATGAATTTTTTACCTGCCCGAAGATTTTATAAAAAATGTGGTTTTCAGAGGTTTAAACTTTTAAGTTTTAGTTTCGTAGTTGTTTTATTTTCTTCTGTTCATATACTTGGATGCAAGATGATTTTGGGGACCTTAAAGGGTAATAAATGAAATACTTTATTGAGCAGTCCTTAGGCGACTTGTTTACTAGTCTACATCAGACAAAGCTTGTTTGTTCTGCATGAATGTTGATACAAATTTCTGTGAGCAAGCGTACTTAAGGTGAAAGGTGATTAGGTTTGCAAGTAATTTTTGCAAGGGCATTTTCATTTTGCATAAATCGTACTAGGCATGCATGGTAAAGTTTTAGAATTACTTTTTTTCAAGTATGTGAAGAGTTCAGGTATTCAATATGGTTCAATCATGAGGAAAGAATAGAGCCTAGCTTCACTTTCAGTGTTATATTTACATTTTTGCTTATAATCCCAACAAGTGTATGGATAACAGTTTTTCTTTATTTTCAGAAGATTTTAGCGGAGAGCTCAACCAAAGAAGTACCGGTATTTTATTACTTGTACTACTTTTAACCAGCAAGAAATGTAGTTTTAGTGAAATACTGTCATGCCTAACAAAGTATAAGTTCTGTGCAACTAAAACTCATTAGGTGTTATGGTTAAAAATTGAATTTAGCTGTCAAATTAAGGAAACTATTGATGATATGATTCTTTTTGATGTATAAGACATTCCTAAATTTGCAGAGCTTATAGAGACCAGAGTAAGCAGCCATATGTCTTCCTATCCAAATCCTATATTCCCTCCCATTCCACCTTCCCTGTAGATAGAGCGGCGCCAACTGACGCCCGATTGACAGGCTTGTGTTTCAGGCTTCTCTCCAGGGCCGGGCTCAGGCCGGGCAGATCCGGCCCACCCCACTAGAGAGGGCGATAAATATCGAGGGCCAGTGTCCCCAGCATCATCCATGGCGTCGACGTTGGCGTCCTCTGTTATAGGTGGTTCCTACTTGGAAGTCCGCAAACCAGACAGGGCTGTGCGACGCAAACGTCAGAACAGTGAAGGTGACTCTTTGGTGTGGGAGCGCCATCGAGGCTGCGAAAGTGAGAGTGAGATGGTTTCGTCCACGTCCTCTCTAAGGATCAACCAGCGCCGTGGCTCAGAAGGGAGCGACGTAGAGGAGGTCAAGAAGGGAGTGTTTATGCAGCTACTTGAAAAGGTCCGTCTGCGCGATGACAAGAAGAAACATGAATATGAGAGTGATGCCGACGAGGGTCGAGCTTCGTCTCGAGAAAGAGGTCCTGTTGGACGCGTTGTGCACAGGATTTCCAGAGGGAAAATCTTACCAGATCATCAAACTGACCACTACTTAGACCTCGCAGCGGCAGTCTTCGACGCTTCAGCAGTCCCAGAGAGGCCAAAGTCTGCCTGTGATAACACCTTGTTGAGAGCAGCCGAGAAGCTTTATTCAGGCCTTGGCTCTGTTCGTGCCCTTAGTGGTGAACCAGAACCTACTAATCGCATCAGTGCTGAACGCCTGGATGAACTTCGTCTGGCACAAGCAAGAGCTGTTGCTGAAGCAGTCTCTCGATCACGAGAGAGTTCATTAGGTCGAGCTCGTTCAGCTGAACGGGAAGATGGTATTAGGACACCTAAGGCAGTTCCAGTGCCAAAGGTGCCCCAAGGGATACAGGGACGTTCAGGGGAATTCAGCCTAGGGGAAGTCAAAGCCATAGTACACGCTGAGCAACTGGGGGGTCCCAGTCGCAAATCACCTGGCCGGAAGGATATGGAGACTATCTATGCTGTAGCTACAGTGCCACGGAAGACGTCCTCCAAAAAGGAGAACATTTACGAGAATGTGCCAATATCGAGTGAGCAGTTTGGACAGCTATTCAGGGATGACTCCCGTCACTCCCGGCCAGTTTTTAAAAAACAGAACTCCCTTGACGCCCTGCCCTCGGAGGCACGCAAAAGTAGTGGTTTTATGAGAAAGGGAGACAGTAGTGGACTTGCCGAGGGATCCGTCAGGCATGGAACCTTAAGAAAAGCCGATAGTTTTGAGGGCCATGAAGAAGCAGTGAAGACTTTGGTGGCAGCGGTCCAGGAAACCAGAATACTTAGGCGGAAGAAAACTAAATGATTATCAGTCATGGTCATAATATTTTTTAAAATACTTTCCTTGTTAAAACTTGTCTTTTGCAGCTTACCATTGCCTACAGCTGAAAATAGAAAACAGTTTTTATCTAGTTCGTTTCCAATTGTAGACAAATCGAAGGAGAAAGGGTCAAGTGTTTGAGGATCTGCCTTCTGTATAGAAATGATCATAAGTGAAGTGATTCTGAAAACTAATATAGACGCAATGTTAGAACCCATGTTTGAATTGCGGTAATCACCAAAGAGTTTTATGTTGACTAGAACAATATTTAGGTGTAAAAGAAAAGTGAAATGTGTAAGTCGTTGTATGCTTACAGAAAACGTGAAATATACAATGCACAGGCCAAACGTAAATGAGTATTAGTACCCTTTTACAATGAAGAATTCTGACACAGTGAATGTGAAAGAAAATCCCATGTAATACACTTAAAAAAAGGTTGTGATTTATATGCGATAGTGAAAGAGAGTGACATACACACACATACACACACCCACACCTTAAAGGAATAAGGCTGCAGTTCGCCCGACTGTCTTAATAATCTCTTGAGAAAACCAAAATAAAGAAGAAGCTCAGTATCTCTTGGTACTCCATCTCATCTCACCAACAACACGAACTGTATCCCATCATGGCTGGTTCTCATTGTTATCATATGTCGTGAATAACTCGTTCTTTTTTTTTCATCAGGGGTTTAATTATTAATCATTATTGTAAGAGATTGTATTTGTACACCATGCTCCAGGCTGGGTAGCTCATGCCCGTTACAGCCAGTGTCTCATGTTAGGAATAAAAACACATTGTTACGTACCTTCATAATCATGGGATGATTATGGTGATGAGGTTAATTAGTCTTTTATACCAGTGGAGGTTTCCATATGAATGATGCGAGATCATTGATATATATGTGTATATATATACATATTTATATGTATACATATACATCTTTTCCTCCAACAGAATCATCTGCCAAGTTTTGAATATAAAAAAAAATAAAGCTGCCAATTGTAGGTTATAAAAATGAATCTTAAACTCAGTTGCTATTAGATCATGGCTTTCCTGTAGCTCAACCATTAGTGTGCATTTAAGGTAAACGGCCCATCTGATGAACTTTGAACCCCCCTCCCCCCTCCAAACACAGAAATAAAATTATAAGTCTTTGAATTTCAACCCTTCAAAACGTAGAATAGTGAAATGTATTCAATGAATTGCATTCATGAATAATCCTTCAATGTTACAATCACCCGAGGGCCAGTACTCATCTTAATCAAAAAGTCTCGAAGCACCAAGCAAGCAAGCAAGCAAGCAAAGCAATCAATCAAAAAGAGATCATCCAATTCTAGTCCTAGAGGTGTCAAAATATTGTAGTTTTAACTCTCCCCTCCCCCCAACCCAACCACCCAGCCTTCTCCCCTTCAGTATTCAAGATAAATTGAAGGTAGCTGTCATTTCCTGTTTCATGAAAATCATAAATAAATGTATATATATATATATGTATATATATATATATATATATATATATATATATATATATATATATATATATATATATATGTATGTATATACAGTATGTATGTATATATATATGTATATTTATATATATAATTATATATATGTGTGTATGATATATATACATATATATACAGTGTATATATATATATATATATATATATATATATATATATATATATATATATATATATATATACATATATATATATACATATATATATATATATATATATATATATATATATATATATATATCCATTTTAAAAAAAATAAGAAAATATGTCTGTATCTGTCAGTATTTTAGTTTACATTTTTTTTTTCCTCCGGATGATTATTTGATGTCAACCTTGAGAAGATGACACTCACAGTTTAAGGCTTCTGTATCAACCCTTGCTTTGATCAGCATACGTTTCGCTCAATCTTTTTGCCGTATTTGTGTCTCGTTCTTCTGCTCGTCGTATCTCTCTCTCTCTCTCTCTCTCTCTCCTCTCTCTCTCTCTCTCTCTCTCTCTCTCTCTCTCTCGTTTCCTTTGGTTTCTCTCAAATATTACGTTTCAAGCTTAATCCTTTTTCGGATACTTACCCTTCATCTCTCTCTCTCTCTCTCTCTCTCTCTCTCTCTCTCTCTCTCTCTCTATAATCATGTTACTAGCTCAGTGTTTTTGACATTTTGAGCCTGCATCTCTCTCTCTCTCTCTCTCTCTCTCTCTCTCTCTCTCTCTCTCTCTCTCTCTCTCTCTCTCTTTATAATCATGTTACTAGCTCAGTGTTTTTGACATTTTGAGCCTGCATCTCTCTCTCTCTCTCTCTCTCTCTCTCTCTCTCTCTCTCTCTCTCTCTCTCTCCTCTCTCTCTCTCTCGTTTCCTCTGATTTCTCTCACACAATACGTTTCAAGCTTAAACCTTTTTAAGATATTGAACCTTCATCTCTCTCTCTCTCTCTCTCTCTCTCTCTCTCTCTCTCTCTCTCTCATACGATGCCCGCACATATAGGACCTGTACACAGGTATTAAAGAAACATAATCGCCATGGAACAAACAGTGTATGATTCTGTTCGTAAGAAGCATTTCGTTTGCCTCACATAGTTTCTTATTTTAATAGTTTTATAAAGGAAAATAATCTTAGTGTTAGAGTTTGACCGTTATTGATGAAATGTGTTTACTACGGATTTAAAGTTCACGCAAATTCTGATATGGTTACTTGAATGTAAGCTCCCAACCTAGGTCTATATTTCAGCCTACTTAGGAGACAAGCATGTATTCCCCCCCTTTTTATGTAGATGAGAATTTAAAAAAAAAAAAACGTAACGTGTAGATTTCTAGTGATTAAAAATTATGTATATGGCATAAACAGATATTTGTAAGAGGAATGATTTCTTTATTTTTATTTTGGGTTTTAAAAAGTGACAACTTAAGAAAATTAAGAACATGAAAACTGGGAGTTTACTATTTCATTGGCTCCTTCTGCCACTGCTCCTGCTGTAGTAGATATTCGTCAAGTGTCTCATTGTTCGTCAACACGAAATAAAGACAAACGAAAGGAAGAAAGAATAAGGAAGAATATTTAAAAAGAAGTCCTATAGTTGATGATGCTGTGGAAAACGAAAGCGAGAAAAAGAGTATTTCCATTTTGCTTATTCACAAGACTAAGGTGATATTTCGTAGTCTTTATTTCCTGTTCGGTGATAGAAAAAAAAAAAAACAATTTCGCATATGTTTGTGAGCGTTTTCTAAGCACTGTCCTTGTTTTTTTTGTTTTTATTTTATGTATTCACATCACCCGATTAACCCTCTTTTCAGCTTCTTACGTTATCTCTTCAGATGTCTTCATATTTTGCAAGTTTCATGAAATGACCTTTGAGATGGCAGACATTTCATGACTCCTCCCTCCCACCAAACCTCCATGCGCTGCTCCTCACATATACGCACGCAGGGGTACATGAAGTCTCACGTATTATCAGGGTAATAATAAAAGCGTTCATGTCTGTTTCATGCTCTATGCTATGCACAAGGACAATTCTTAGAGTACGGTTCTTTTCTATTGTTTCTTTCCATAATATGAGCAGTGAATCTAATTGTTTTTACTAAAGTCTATTGGTATGAAGGAAAACATGCATATTTTTATTCATTTTTTCATTTCCTAGATGAAAAATGAACCATCGGTTATATTGAGGAAATCATTCATTTTGTATTTTCCTTCACTAAATTCATGAAACAAATCTAAAATTTACTCTGTCCCCTCTACCAGTCACAACCCTCCGTCATTTTCATACAAATAGACTATGCATTTGGGAAATTCATCCTTATTTGGTTGTACCACAAGGGTGAAAACCCCCCCCCCTATCGAGTCGGAAAGACTTTTTTTTTTTTTTTTTTTTGCTTTTGTATTGTCTTTCTGTCTCGGTTCAGATAAAGAAGGGAGGCTGAGCAGTGACTAAAAACTTGTGTTTCGCTTCATCTTTTATATATATATATATATATATATATATATATATATATATATATATATATATATATATATATATACATATATATATATATATATATATATATATATATATATATAATATATATGAAACTTTTTTCCAAGGTTATTTTAATCATTATTACTAGGATCGATGTCAGAGAGAGAGTGACTGTATAGCAATAAGAACTTAACTTTTATTTATTTATTATTTTTTTCCGATTTCAGATTTTGAGTGTTAAATTCGAAATTTTAATTACCTTTCCTAAGATAATTTTTCTCATTATGATATGTATTTTATCAATCAATGGTGTTATGTTAAGTGCTGTTAATTAAGAATGATTTTGACATATATTAATATTTTATATGAAAACCCACCTTTTAATCTCTCTCTCTCTCTCTCTCTCTCTCTCTCTCTCTCTCTCTCTCTCTCTCTCTCTCTCTCTCTCTCTCTCTCTCTCTCTCTCTCTCTCTCTCTCCCTTTGTTTGTTTTCATTTCTAATAACGCTCATATTGATTCTGATAAAAGGAATTATCAATTTATATAAGTTTATAGAAAAGATAAAAAGTAAAATCTAATGTAGGTTTCCCTTGTGTTTATTGTCTCGTATTGTAATTGGGTATATATACTTTATATACGTTTAATCATGTGTGTACTTTTATTATTATTGATATAATTATTATTATTCTTACTATTAATATTATTATGATTATTATTATTTTTATTATATTTTTTCCTAATTTGCCATTTTATCCTTCAGAGTAAAAATTGGAACAAAGTTTCAACATAGCAAAAGAAAACCTGGTTTCTAAATATTTTAAAACAAACCAATAGTTTTGGGTGTACAGTGTGTTGACTTTTGTATAATATTCAATAAAAATCATCAACGCTCTGGAAATACAGTGG
>NC_090761.1:63746143-63761143 GCF_036898095.1 Palaemon carinicauda | reverse complement strand
TTGCCTGACCAATAAACAATAAGCATTTGCTTGTCTTAAAACTTAGTTATATTGAATTTCATTGATAAAAGAATCCTTTGCACTTTAAGCTTCATTGAATAGCCTTCAGTCTTTGAAACAGATATCGAAAAAGGTTAATACAGGGTCAGGCAAAATGATCTGACACATTTGTAGGTTTAATATAAGGCAAATGAGGTAAAGAAACAAAAAAAAAGCTTTTTTAATTTTGAAAAGTACATATAATGCCATTCAGTTTTATGTTTTAAAAATCAAAAAAGTGTTTTTAATTTTGAAAAGTACATATAATGCCATTCTGTTTTATGTTTTAAAAATCAAAAAAGTGTTTTTAATTTTGAAAAGTACATATAATGCCATTCTGTTTTATGTTTTAAAAATCAAAAAAGTGTTTTTAATTTTGAAAAGTACATATAATGCCATTCTGTTTTATGTTTTGAAAATCAAATCAGTCAAATGGGATCCATTAGTGTCCACACACTGTCGAAGGCGTTCACGAATGTTAGATCATTTTTCCATACCCTGTATTTGCATCAGAAAAAAAAAATGGACCTCTTTCTAAAATCCCATCCTTTAAAAGAAAAAGTTTACAGAATTTTATTGAGGTAAGGGATTTATGGCGATGAATTCAAAGATCTCATTATTTCAGCATTATCCCAAAAGAACTGAACTCTCAGCTCTGCATATATAATGAGAAATGCACATGGGAAATGGGGAATTTGAATTTCGAATAAATAAAATGCTTATGCTTTCTGCATAGGCGTATAATTATTCATTTTTATATTCATATGATCATCATTTTTTTTTTTAGCTTGGTCATTATCTTTTTCGTTTTTTCTTCTCATCATTTTTCGTATTTATTCGGGATTTTGTGAAATTTTTGTTAATATTATTATTATTATTATTATTATTATTATTATTATTACTTGCTAAGCTACAAGCCTAGTTGGAAAAGCGAGGTGCTATAAGCCCAAGGGCTCCAACAGGGAAAATAGCCCAGTGAGGATAGGAGATAAATAAACTACAAGAGAATTAATAAACAATCAAGATAAAATATTTTAAGAACAGTAACAACAGTTATTGATTCCATCAGGTACAGACCCGGTCATTATAAAAATTCCATCATTATCATAAAAGTGTCACTTATGATAACTGATAATTTATATTGAATTTAAGACTTAACTATTTCTTGGGGACATCAGAACTATTTCTATGCAATAATAACTGCCATATTGATGTTATAATTATTCTTTTTATAACTTCAATCTTTCTTTCTTTTCTATTTTTTTATAGCTTTTATATCAGGTTTGTTGAAGAAATATAAAAAATTATAGGGTTTTTTCCTTTGAAACGCTTCGATGTTGTCTAATAACAGATTTTTTAATTCTTTGAATGTAAGTGAATTTCAAATAATTATTATATGTTAGTTATTGTCTCCGTTGTTTTTACTAAAACAGCAATTTTTTATAAAGTGGGCTTTTTATTACTCTGAATAGATGAAGACTTTAAAAGCTTCGAAGAAGTAAGCAATCTTCTAGGAACAAACATTAGAAAATTTAGAGCTGAAAATCGCTGTTCCAAAACAGGCAGTGTCTCGAAATTAAGTTCAGTGAGGGGGTTCTGACGTTTTCAGATCCACATGTATTCAAATCTTTGAATCTTTCTAGACTGGGGTATTAGTTCCAAAGGAATTAAGCTCTTGGTTCTCTTTTATTTTCAAGTGGTTGAACTGTTTCTATCGCCAATCCAGTCCAATGCTTCTCCACCATCTCTTGACTGTTCTACGCATTACAAAATCCATGAGGAGGATAAACAACATAGGTGACAACACATTCCCCTTGAATTACTCCGCTGTTCAATGGGAATTCATTTGATAAGACTACATTAACTTTGCACTTGCTATGCTCATGATGATGAACTGTTTCAGTTCCTTCTTCATCGGCTTTTAAAGAAACTCCTTTTCATGTAATATTTATTTCTTAAATTCTTATGAAGGAGTTGCCTTCGTTTTTTTTCTTTTCATTCTCTATCACCGCCAAGTTGGTTTAAGGAAAATAATTAAAATAAACGCCCTAGTACCACGAATAGACATCAATTAGTTTTGTAGTATGTTACTATGATAAATAGGGTTAATTTTTATCAAAGAGGTTAAATCTTAACTTTAACATCCAAGTAATTATTTTATAATTATTTGTTTGTACTACTGCATCATTATTTTCCTTGAGGAATCTATCTTTCAATTCTCTTGTAACAGGAAACTGATTATTATTATTATTATTATTATTATTATCACTAGCTAAGCTACAATCCTAGTTGGAAAAGCAGAATGCTATAAGCCTAAGGGCTCCAACAGGGGAAAATAGCTTAGTGAAGAAAGGAAATAAATAAATAAACTATATGAAAAGTAATAAACAATTTAAAAAAAAAATATTTTAAGAACAGTAACAACATTAAAACACACCTTTCATATATAAACCATAAAAAAAAGACTTATGTCAGTCTGTTTAACGTTAAAATAGTTGCTGCTATTAGTTGCTATTTATTTTGGTACAGAAGCAAACTTGTTGTATAAACATTTTTGTTTATACAAGATAGTATACAGATTGTCGCACCTTTGGAGATTTCCCTTTCATTCATGTATGTTTTCTATAAAATAGTTTCCTAACGAAAATTCCAAGTCCAGGATTGGAAGCTTGAAGAGTTACAAAAATTATTGCGCCGTGTATATATATATATATATATATATATATATATATATATATATATATATATATATATATATATATATATATACAGTATGTATATATACATATATACAGTATGTATATACATATATATATATATATATATATATGTATATATATATATACAGTATGTATATACATATATATATATGTATATATATATATATATATATATATATATATATATATATATATATATATATATATATATATATACATATATATATATATATAGTGTATGATAACATCGACATAACATGTCTTTGATCCTCCTTAATTCCACCATTTAACAAGAGTCCATCTTGATACATTAATAAAAGTCTTATAAAAAACCCACGCGTTATATCCCAGGCAAAAATGGTTTCCCTAAACTTTGCTCTTGACCCCCTTAAGTATTGTGAAATTAGTCAAAATAAATTGTGTTCATTATAATTTCAATTCCGATTACATAATTACATATTTATTAATTTATCATTTTACTCATTTACGACTCCACATCTTTATTTGACTTTCCAAGGAAGGTGGCAAACTGTAGTCGGAATTTTTGTGCTGTTCGTATGCTATAGTAAAAAGGTGAAATTGTTCCAGTGTGCATTTGTCTAGCTTTGTTCATAGAAGTAATCTTTTCTGAGAAATATGATTTCCTTGTTGCTCAAACTGTATGAATTTGCTCAAAGTGAAGGTTAATGCAACAGTTAATCCTTAAGCATACAGTATATTCATGAACTGTTTCTACGAGACTCATTGTATGGCCGTATGTGTTTGCGTGCGTATGCTTCATGTGTACAAACTGGAATATTTACATACATGCTTATGTATGTATATGTGTACATGAATACTGTATGCACATACACATGCATTTGATGTATGATGTCTTTATTGCATAGCTTTCTTCTCGTTGATCGAGTTTCAAGCTTTGGTTTTTTATATATTTCTGTCTCTATAGTTTTAAGTGACTGTGTTATTTTAATTCTAAGTCCTAATCTATATATCCCTGCAGATGACATTATAAAGAAAGGCTTTTATTCATTCTTGAAGATATGTAAGTTATTTTTTTCTTTTATCTATTTCGTTCTTGACAACACGAGAAGGAAGGAAGATCAATTGAATGAGATATTTTATTTCTAACTTTTTTTTTTTTTTTGATAGAGAACCCAATGACGACTTTGGTTGGTGTGAAAAAAAAAAGATTGTAAAATGGTTTCGACATGACTGAAAGATTACTTAGGAAAATGTTAACAGCTCTGAACCGAAATAGAAGTTAATTACTCAAATATTCTGATTAAAAAGTCCCATACTTATTTCCTGCAATTTATGATAAACAATACCATTCAAATTTGAACTGACGATGACATAATTCATATTCATCCGACTCATTCCATACACAGAGCTTAATAAAGTACTTCTGTCCAAGGCTGTCAACCTTCCAACAATCTTTCGGTAATGTGAGAACGATGTATACTTGTGTATACATTATAATATATATACATATATTTTTGTCTGCTGCTTGAGCATAATTTGACGTTTTGTTGTGTAGCATATTGTGGACATGGAACCAAATGTGAAGATGTTGTGAACAATATTTTATAAGGTTAAGCATTGGTGTAAGTTACGAAGTTTGACGACATTGTCTTTTTTTTTTTTTTTTTAATTCTTGTTTTTCTTTCCGTCTCTAATTTCATCCGTAGTAGACAAAGTGTTTTATATTGATGCGCAAGTATAGAAAACTAAAAAAAAAAATATATATACAAAGACATAATCTTTTTTGGAATACCCATTTCTCTTGGAAGGAAAAAAAAATATGCCATTAATGGGTCTTGTTAACTTTCTTACCTGTTGACTCAAGTTTTTTGGATGACAAAGAAAAAATAAAACAAAGGCTGGATGAAATGTGTCATTTGTTTGTTTGTAGTTGTTTTTGTTACTCTCTCTCTCTCTCTCTCTCTCTCTCTCTCTCTCTCTCTCTCTCTCTCTCTCTCTCTCTACGTTCTGTTGTATACCAACTTGACAATCTGAGACTAATTCTCTCTCTCTCTCTCTCTCTCTCTCTCTCTCTCTCTCTCTCTCTCTCTCTCTCTCTCCGTTCCGTTGTATACCAACTTGACAATCTGAGACTAATTCTCTCTCTCTCTCTCTCTCTCTCTCTCTCTCTCTCTCTCTCTCTCTCTCTCTCTCTCTCTCTCTCTCTCTCTCTCCGTTCCGTTGTATACCAACTTGACAATCTGAGACTTGACTTTCTCTTTTCCTTTCTAATCGTTTCTTCCTCTTTAGCCCTGTTAAACCTCTCTTTCGGTCTTACTTTCCCTCGCTTCTATTATTCTCCTTTACTCTCCTACTCTGATATTGTGTAAATCACTGTAAAAAGACAAAAAACTGTAAAAGAAGACCAAATAAAATATAATGATACTTTTCAGAAATGGATATTTCATTTGTTTCCCTATTTCTACAAGTCTCTTGATTCCCATCAATTTTGAGTGGAGTGACATGTTCATGTTTCAACTTCATTCATTATTTTAGCTTCTAAGTCGTAGTAATTCATGATTTTGGTGGATTGGATATAGTAGCAATGTGGAGGGTTTCAACTTCATTCATTATTTTATCTCTTAAGTCGTAGTAATTCATGATTTTGGTGGATTGGGTATAGTAGCAATGTGGAGGGTTTCAACTTCATTCATTATTTTATCTCTTAAGTCGTAGTAATTCACGATTTTGGTGGATTGGGTATAGTAGCAATGTGGAGGGTTTCAACTTCATTCATTATTTTATCTATTAAGTCCTAGTAATTCAATGATTTTGATGGAATCGGTATAGTAGCAATGTGGAGGGTTTCAACTTCATTCATTATTTTATCCATTCAGTCGTAGTAATTCAATGATTTTGATGGAATCAGTATTTTAGCTATGTGGAGGGTATTATGAACGTTAGCTTTATGTAATATCTTATTGAGTGTGATTAAGAGTATTTTGGAGTTAAGTGAATTTTAGTGAGTATATAAAAGAGTGGCTGGTTAGATATTAAATTTATTCTGAGATAAGTGTTTCTTATGTCTACAGCGCAGTTCAGTATATTTATGGATATAGATCAGAGAATGGACAATGGATATTGGCTCGAATTTGTAATACAAGAATATTTTTGCGTGAATTTGATGAAGTATGGTTGAATTTTGTAGATGGTATTATGGTAATTATGGATAGTGAATAAAAACTTCAGAAACTGGTAAGAAAGTTAAAAAGTGGTTGCAAGAGGCGAAATTTAAGAGTAAATGCAAGTTAGAATAAGATGGTGAGAATGAATGGTGGTGAAGAAGCTATACTAATGAATAATATTATTGATGATAGAAGAATAAAATTTTTTGCTTTTTTGATATCATGGAGTGAATATAGTAGATGAAGGCAATATGAAAAGTAATTTAGAAGCAGTTTAAAATAAGTCGTCTTCGGGATGTGTGTGGAAACCAAGACAAGAATATACGAATAGATTGTTTAACCGTCTCTCCTTTATGGTAGTAAAGTTTGAAGCTGATGAACTGTTTCAATAGTATATTCAGTATAATGCCGCTTGAGGTTTGAATAGATTATAGAAAAGCCATAGTGCAAATGAAGCTTAAGAGTGCTTTCAAGAAATGGTTGATTAACTTACGTGTAGTCTTATGTTTTGTAGCACATGGATTCATCCATGATTAAGCTGCTAAGCGGTGAATGTGGCAGTGATTTATGTTGTTCTCTGGAGCCACCCCCTCTTAGGGGAAATATCTTAGGTTCAAAGTATGTATACTATATATATATATATATATATATATATATATATATATATATATATATATATGTGTGTGTGTGTGTGTGTGTGTGTGTGTGTGTGTGTGTGTGTGATAAAATCAACGTGGTGAAAAGGTTTGAGTATCACCATAATCAGCAAAGCTACTGTATATACTACTCAGGATCATCCATAATAGGATGGTTTGCTGTGAGCGATCAGACGAAAATCTCCGACCATCACCAATCCGTGATGGCCAGCATGGTGATGAAAACGGGCCAAACCCCAGACAGTAATTAACATGTCCGAGGCCTTTGTACTGCAGTGGACTATAAACTGCTGCATTTGTTGTTGTTGTTGTTGTTGTTGTTGTTGTGTGTGTGTGTAATGATCTGGTATTGCCGGAAGGACACAGACTTCCAGTTTCTCAGACAATCTTCTTCATGTCCCCAGAAGTCACTGGTACAAATTTAAAATTGAGTAGAATGGAAGGCGGTAGGTCAAAAAGCATTCACTCTAAGGACCTAGCAAACGTGAATCGATCGCTACGGCACTCTACCACATCACCCATTTTGGCTTATTAAACCTTCCAAATGTGTAATGTGGGTCTCCACGCTTCTATTTGAAATACCGGGATTCTTTTGAAAGAAATCGTGAAGCTAAGCTTTTTCTTTCTTTCTTTTTTTTTTTTTTTTTTTGTGATGGATAATTTGAATTCCAAATTAGCTTTGACGGACAAGGTTAGAAATTTACATCTTTATTATTATTATTATTATTAATATTATTATTATTGTTGTTGTTGTTGTTGTTGTTATTATTATTAATCGCTAAGCTACAACCCTAATTGGAAAAACAGGAGGCTATAAGCCCAAGGGTTCCAACAGGGAAAATAGCCCAGTGAGGAAAGTAAATAATAAAAAAAAACTACAAGAGAAATTTAAGAACAATAACAACATTAGAATAAATCTTACATATATAAACTATAAAAACTTGAAAGTAACGAGAGGAAGAGAAACCAGAAAATAGTGTGCCCGAGTGTACCCTCAAGCAAGAGATCTCTTTTTGATCTATTACATTTTTTTTTATCAATTCCTGATATAAAACTGTCAAAGAAACCTTTAGTTGATGTCTGCCTGATAATATCATCCACTTAGGTGAAAAATATCCCCAAGAAGTCCTAAGCCATTTGGATGAAGATACAAATGCCTTATCAATTATTTTGTTCAGTCTTGATTCCTTTCTGACAAATTCATGACTTTTTTTCCTTTTTGTTTTCTATATGTCTTTCTAAGTGGAAACTAAATGACTGTGCATGTCATAAAAAAAGGTTGTTTGAGTCTTAATTCCAACAAATATGGGTCAGCCTTCAACCTTTCACTGCTCTATAAGTATATTGAAAAATTGCCATATGAACTAATATTCCAGATACTTTACTTAATTTTCAAGAGTCAGTAGGCACTGGGAACTTTTTAAGAGTCAGTAAGCAATAGAATGTTTTTAAGAGTCGGTAAGCAATAGGAAGTTTTTAAGAGCCAGTAAGCAATGGGAACTTTTTAAGAGACAGTAAGCAATAGAATGTTTTTAAGAGTCAGTAAGCAATAGGAAGTTTTTAAGAACCAGTAAGCAATGGGAAGTTTTTAAGAGTCAGTAAGCAATAGGAAGTTTTCTAGAGTCAGTAAGCAATGTGAAGATTTTAAGAGTCAGTAAGCAATAGGAAGTTTTTAAGAACCAGTAAGCAATGGGAAGTTTTTAAGAGACAGTAAGCAATAGAATGTTTTTAAGAGTCAGTAAGCAATAGGAAGTTTTTAAGAACCAGTAAGCAATGGGAAGTTTTTAAGAGCCAGTAAGCAATGGGAACTTTTTAAGAGACAGTAAGCAATAGAATGTTTTTAAGAGTCAGTAAGCAATAGGAAGTTTTCAAGAACCAGTAAGCAATGGAAAGTTTTTAAGAACCAGTAAGCAATGGGAAGTTTTTAAGAGACAGTAAGCAATAGAATGTTTTTAAGAGTCGGTAAGCAATAGGAAGTTTTTAAGAACCAGTAAGCAATGGGAAGTTTTTAAGAGTCAGTAAGCAATAGGAAGTTTTCTAGAGTCAGTAAGCAATGTGAAGATTTTAAGAGTCAGTAAGCAATAGGAAATTTTCAAGAGTCAGTAAGCAATGTGAAGATTTTAAGAGTCAGTAAGCAATAGGAACATTTTAAGAATCAGTGAGCAATAGGAAGCAATAAGCTATGGGAACTTTTAATCTAAGAGTCAGTAAGCAATAGGAAGTTTTTTAAGAGTCAGTAAGAAATAGGAAGTTTTTAAGAGTCAGTAAGTAGTAGGAAGGTTTTAAGAGTCAGTAAGCAATGGGAACTTTTTATGAGTCAGTATGCAATGGGAAGTTTTCAAGTCAATAAGCAATGGGAAGTTTTTTAAGTCAGTAAACAATAGTAAGTTATTAAGAGTCAGTAAGCAATAGGAAGTTTTCTAAGAGTCAGTAAGCAATAGGAACGTTTTAAGAATCAGTAAGCAATAGGGAGTATTTTAAGTCAGTAAACAATAGGAAGTTATTAAGAGTCGGTAAACAATAGGAAACAATGGGACACTTGCTATCTTTTAGCTTCAATTGGTTACATCCAAGATATCCTTGGCAATGAATATGAGTCCAGACACGCTCAGATGGATTTCGCTTCCACCTGGCCAAAGCACCAGCCACCCGTTGAGATACTTCCTCTAGAGAGTTATGGGGTCCTTTGACTGGCCAGACAGTACTACATTGGATCCTTCTATCTGGTTACGGTTCAATTTCTCTTTGCCTACACATTTACCGAATAGTCTGGCCTATTCTTTACAGATTCTCCTCTGTCCTCATACATCTGACAACACTGAGATTACCAGACAATTCTTCTTTCACCCAAGGGGTTAACTACCGCACTGTAATTGTGCAGTGACTACTTTCCTCTTGTTAAGGGTAGAAGAGACTCTTCAGCTATGGTAAGCATCTCTTCTAGGAGAAGGACCCTCCAAAATCAAACCATTGTTCTCTAGTCTCGGGTAGTGCCATAACCTTTGTAGCATAGTCTTCCACTGTCTTGGGTTGGAGTTCTCTTGCTTGAGGGTACACTCGGGCACACTGTTCTATTTAATTTCTTTTCCTCTTGTTTTGTTAAAGTTTTTATAGTTTATAAAGGAAATATTTATTTTGGTGTTGTTACTGTTCTTGAAATACTTTATTTTTCCCCTTGTTTTCCTTTCCTCACCGGGCTATTTTCCCTGTTGGGCCCCTGGTCTTATAACATCCTGCTTTTCCAACGAGGGTTGTAGCTTAGCAAGTAATAATAATAATAATAATAATAATAATAATAATAATAATAATATACTTGTTAAATATAATCTGTATTGACTGGTGTTCCACGAAAGTGTTCTGGCATCATTGGTATGTAGAATTATTTCTATACAAACTGTGTTGGAGCTCAAAAATCAGTACCACAGTATATTTTAATGGTACTGTTTGAAGTTTATGTTAGCCCCTAAAGAGTTGAGGGCAAATGACAACAAAGCTAAGATTTTACTGTGCACTGTGCTCCTATTGTATTATTATTATTATTATTATTATTATTATTATTATTATTATTAGCCAAGCTACAACCCTAGTTGGAAAAGCAAGATGCTATAAGCCGAAGGGCTCCAACAGGGAAAAATAGACCAGTGAGGAAAGGAAATAAGGAAATAAATAAATGATGAGAATAAATTAACAATATATCATTCTAAAAACAGTAACAGCGTCAAAACATATGTCCTACATAATCTATTAACAACGTGAAAAACAGATATGTCATATATAAATAATAAAAAGACTCATGTCAGCGTGGTCAACATAAAAACATTTGCTCCAACTTTGAACTTTTGACGTTCTACTGATTCAACTACCCGATTAGGAAGATCATTCGGCAACTTGGTAACAGCTGGAATAAAACTTCTAGAATACTGTGTAGTATTGAGCCTCATGATGGAGAAGGCCTGGCTATTAGAATTAACTGCCTGCCTAGTATTACGAACAGGATAGAATTGTCCAGGGAGATCTGAATGTAAAGGATAACTCGCTTTACATCATTAGGAAGATCATTCCACAACTTGGTAACAGCTGGAATAAAACTTCTAGAATACTGTGTAGTATTGAGCCTCATGATGGAAAAGGCCTGGCTATAAGAACTATCTGCCTGCCTAGTATTACGAACAAGATAGAATTGTCCAGGGAGATCTGAATGTACGTTTCCTTATTGGTCCTAAGAATTCTCATATACCTGGTGTTGCCTCTGAATTTATGTTTATTTTCCCACCACGTGAAAAACTGATTATAGTATGCAATCAGAAAACCTAAAAGTGTTTTTAAGACTTATATGTCTGCTTAAATAATGACATTAATGCTATAGGATTCAAATCCATTATGTCGTTGACAAAATATTTATTATTTTATCCTATGGTCCTATGGAAAAATAGTAGAACATTCTTTCTATGGATGTTATTGCCACTGATCCTCCTAGGCCTATGAAGGAACTTTATGCTACTTTGAAATTCCATACACCATAGCCGTGGTTTTCCTTATTTATTCTCATTCATTAGTACTTGAATTTACTTATTTATTGGTTAGTTTACCTTTATCTTACGGTGTTAGTTTCTTCAATGCATTTTTCGTTTTCACATGTGACTACTATTTTCAGTGGAACTTTGTAAATTACGCTTTGCTTGCTTTCCTATGATTTTAGACTCATCGTCTATGGAGAGGAAATCATTTATTATTACGCGGATCATTATTACTAAATACCAGTGGCTACGATGCTCACCTCAACAGCGAGAAGAGGATTCCCAGTCGAGTTGGAACTCATTGCGGTAGGCCTATTGAAAACGTCCCTGCCTGGCGATCTGCTGGACTGGGGTTGGAAGGATGATCTCCAGTCGGATTCGAGTTGTGATAGCATATAGGAAACGTCCCTGTATGGCGATCTATTGGTCTGGGGTTCGAGTTACGCTCAAATTCGATAGTTTCTTCTCGTGCCTGCGACCACACCATCCTTGTAAGCTAGGGATGGAGTTCTACCTGCCGAATCATCATCAGCCATTTCCTGGCCCTCCTTGGTCGTAGCTTGAGTGGAGAGGGGTCTTGGGCGCTGATCATATGTATGTATGGTCAATCTCTAGGGCAATGTCACTGTTCTTTGCTTAAGCCATTTATAAGTGACCTTTCAGCATTCTGTTTAATCTCAGTGTCTCTTCAATTGCCAAAGCAGTAAATTATGTATCTGGATGCTAATGAACTGCGGTAGGTCGCAACCACTGGGGTTATCAACCTTATCTTAAATCATTCACTATAAAACGAACAAATATTCCTCGCCAAATTCTTCCCAGAGAAGAGAATGCGTCAACAGACGTTGAAGTCGGCATCCGTGTTTTAACTTGCGGTCGTTTCGAAGGTAAGGGTTAGTGTCCGTGTGCACTTAGCCATCACGTGCGCTTACGCATTTGAAATGCATTGGTGTATTAAAATGAAATCCTTAAGTGGTACTCGATGCGTAAAACATTGTACTTGAGTAAATTCCGTCCGGTATTCCACATTGAATCGTCATAATGACTATAATTTGCGCTACTTATGAATGGAGTGTAGATAGGAAACTCTTATTATTATTATTATTATTATTATTATTATTATTATTATTATTGCTTGTTAAGCTACAACCCTAGTTAGAAAAGTACGATGCTATAAGCCCAAACGTTCCAACCAGGAAAAATAGCCCTGTGAAGAAAGGAAACAAGGAAAAATAAAATATTTTAAGAACAGCAAGAACATTGAAATAAATATTTTCTATGTAAACTTTAAAAAAAAAATTTAAAAAAAAACAAGAGGAAGAGAAATAAGATAGAATAGTGTGCCTGAATGTACCCTCAAGCTATAGAACTCTACCCAAAGACAGTGGAAGACTATGGTACAGAGGCTATGACATTACCCAAGACTAGAGAACAATAGTTTGATTTTGGAGTGTCCTATCAGTAACTGTGTTCCTTTACCACGTGTGGCTTATCCTTTATATTCGGCTCTTTAAAGGCTTAAAGGCCACTCATGAAGGGCAGAGGCAAGGGACAGTGACATTGCCCTATAAAGCAGGACAATGCCCTAGAGACTAACCATATATACATATGATCAGCGCCCAAGCCCCATCTCCACCCAAGTTAGGACCAAAGAGGGCCAGGCAATGGCTGCTGATGACTCAGCAGATAGTCCTATAGGCTCCCCCAAACCCCCCATTCTTAGCTCACAATGATGGTGAAGTGCCATCAACCAAAGAAACTAACGAGTTTTGAGCAGGACTCAAACCCCAGTTTGGCGTTCACCAGTCAGGGACGTTACCACATCGGCCACTATAACTCTTGGATTACCTGTCCGATGACCGTGCACTAGTGTCAGTGCAGACCGGAAATAACTTTTTACTCGTCTTCATGGGTTTAGTTATCAATCACTGCCTTCAGTTACGCAAGCCCTTGTCACTGCAGTTTCTTGTCCAATTTCCAAGTAATTATGATTATATGGTCTAGAGGATTCCCCAAGGGAGATTAGTTCACCAAATGTTCAACTCGGCTCCACAAGGGACTATAGTCAATTCTTTTTAGTGAGGCAGATTTGCACCGACTCGCAGGGGTGTCCTTTTCGCTCGGAAAAGTTTCCTGATCGCTGATTGGTTGGACAAGATCATTCTAACCAATCAGATAACAGGAAAATTTTCCAAGCTAAAAGGGCACCGCTGTGAGTCTGTGCAAATGCACCTCAATAAAAAAAAAATTACTATAGAAGAGTTGGAAGACCCAGACCTACATGGCTGAGGACTAGAAATTGTGGATGTAGTCTCCTGATAACGTTACTTCATTTCATTGAAGATCTTCTTTTCTATAATTGGTATAAAATATAAGGATGAATATTATTTCTAATTTACTTATAGTTTTGATTTCGTGTCAATAAAGCTCTTTCGTTCAACGGACTTACAAAGTGGCGTATTTCGCATTGATATTAGTTGAGCTGGCCGATGATAAAGTGGGTTTTTATATTGCACTTTGTGGAATTGAGCCAAATCATGTAGTGCCAATGAACCATGTTCAAATCGTGTTATTTTGGATGAAGTCATGGACAGAAAAAAGCGGCAGCCAAACGATTATTATTATTATTATTAGTAGTAGTAGTAGTAGTAGTAGTAGTAGTTGTTGTTGTTGTTGTTGTTGTTGTTGTTGTTGTTGTTGTAGTAGTAGTTATTATTATTATTATTATTATTATTATTATTATTATTACTAGTTAAGCTACAATCTTAGTTGGAAAAGCAAGATATATATATATATATATATATATATATATATATATATATATATATATATATATGTATATATATGTATGTATGTATATATATACAGTATATATATATATATATATATATATATATATATATATATATATGCCTTGGTAGATAGATAGATAAACTTTCCTTGATAACGTTAATAATTAGATTGTTTATATACACAGACTTAGATCTTAATCAGCTCTTCCAGACACTTGCTTTTATTATATAGGGGAGATGTCCCAGGGCCCTTGGACAGAGACAAGTCCGTGCTTACAGGCATAAATGACACGTTGTTACACTTCCACAGTAAGGAACCCTCTGGCATAAGACTGGTTCCCATTACTTCCGTCATCATGAGGCAAGGATAGTTTTCCACCTCACCTAATATGCTGACACTACTAAATTGGTGGCGATCTCAATCATGAATAATTTCCCGTTTTCTATCACGTTAGTTTTACGCTATCTACTCGAGTGTCATTTTCCAGATCCATGTTACGAATTTGGTACTCTTTCGTACTCGCTTTACGAAATGTAAAGTACATAAATTACATCATTTGTCTCTATCCATGGGCCTGGGAGCTCCCCTATATAATAGAGCAAATGTCCGGCTATATATATATATATATATATATATATATATATATATATATATATATATATATATATATATATATATATATATATATATATATATATATATACACACTTTCGGTCACGCCCAGCTCTCCCCGTCCATGAGATAGGGGAGAGGGAGTAGTCGTACCCTGATGCGAGGAGGTGATGCGTGTGTGGGCATATCTATCTGAATATTTAGCCCTCCTTTTTGACGGGTTGCATGTATATATATATATATATATATATATATATATATATATATATATATATATATATATATATATATATATACATACAGTATATACAGACTAATCATTATGTAGCATTTGATATTTTAGTTTTATTGTTAAATCTGCCATCTGAATGTACTTCGTAGCCGTTAGGCTAATTCCTCTACTTTTATAAAATTCTGTCTCACAAAACACATGATCTGGATATATTGTTGAATCACTGCCTACCAGTATCAATATAAAGTTGATTTTACTTAGTCAAATATTTCTTGGGTGCGTTTA
>NC_090761.1:63728643-63741143 GCF_036898095.1 Palaemon carinicauda | reverse complement strand
TCTTAAAGGTAATTATTGTTAATTAAAGGTAATTATTGTTAATTAAAGGTAATTATTGTTAATTTAAGGTAATTATTGTTAATTTTCTCTTAATTACCTCCGCCAACGAAGTTTGAAGGAGGTTATGTTTTCGCCCGTGTGTGTGTGTGTGTGTTTCTTTGTGAATAGCTTCCTGGCCATACTTTTAATCATAGAGTAATGAAACTTGCAGGGATTAACTGTTATGTAAAAATCTGGAAATGATTAAATTTTGGAAGGTCAAAGTCAAGGTCAAGCAAAATGTCCAATTCACGTAACCAGCCATAAGTTTGGACATAGTTGTCACAGAGACTTCGAACTTGGTTCATATTTGAGTGTATGAAAATCCACGCCAATTAATTCATTTTAAGGTCAAAGGTCAAGGTCATGGTTAAGTAAAATGTTCAATTCACATAAACAGCCATAAGTTTATACATCGTTGTCACAGAGACTTCGAACTTGGTTCATATTTGAGTGTATGAAAATCCTCGCCAATTAATATAAGTTAAGGTCAAAGTTCAAGGTCGAGAAATCACCTGCCGCGGCGGAGGTCTGCGCTCTACTGAGTGCCCCTCTTGTTATATAAGTATGGGTAGTTGAAGTTGATGAACATCCCCTAACTTCTAGAAGTTTTATTCCACCTGTGGCCAGATTGTGGAATGGTATTCCTAATCAGGCAGTTGAATCAGCGGAACTTCAGAAGTTCAAACTTGCAGCGAATGTTTTGATGTTGAACAGGCTACCATAAGTCTCTTTAAAGTTTATATAATATAGAACTATTTAAACGTTGTTACTGATCTTAAGATATTTTATCCTAAGTATTACTTCTTTTGTAGTTTATTTTCTTCAATATTTTTTTTGCTCATTGGGTAATTTTCCCCGGTTGGAGCCTTTGGGCTTATTGCATCCTGCTTTTCCAACTACAGCTGTAGTTTGGCTAGTAGTAATGATAATAACAATAACAACAACAACAACAACAATAATAATAATAATAATAATAATAATATTGATCAAAATAATAATAGTAATAATAATAATAACAATATTGATCAAAATAATAATAATAATAATAATAATAATAATAATAATAATATCTATGAATGACAATGACGAAGGATATAAATCTCCAATATTGGAGTCGAGTTGTATCATGTCACGTGGTACTCACCGTATAGTCCATCAAATTCCCAGCGAGTCACTTCATCTGGGAGCATCCTGCCATTTCTTACTGAATTATACTGAATTACTACACTAAGGCAGATTTGTATCCGGCAAGTACAGGTGTGCGACTGCGCTCAACACCTCAACACATGACAGCTGACTTCCGGTAATAGTAAGGTGGTCAGCTGATCGCTGCAAAAAAAAAAAAAAAAAAAAAAAAAAAAAACACTTTCTTGGCATTTATTCACATAGCCATGATTATCGTTTTATAGCACGGTACGTTTCACAAATATTTTGTTAACGTTTAGAAAATAAAATGTAACATCCAAATATGTTGATGTAAACATTGTTTTGAAAATGTTACAAATCTGAATATCAGGACCTTTAGTAGGTATTGTTTATGTACATGCACACACACACACACATATATATATTTATATATATATATATATATATATATATATATATGTATATATATATATATATATATATATATATATATATATATATATATGTGTGTGTGTGTGTGTGTGTGTGTATATATGTGTGTATATGTATATATATGTATATATATATATATATATATATATATATATATATATATATATATATATATATATATATATATATATGTGTGTGTGTGTGTGTGTGTGTGTATATATATATATGTATATATATATTTGTGTGTGTATGTAATTATGCATGTATATAGGTATGCGCTTACTGTGTTGTGAATAGTTTACATGAAATGTATCTTTTTATGTTTCTTGGTTATTGCTTTGCCCAAATTTGGATATCCTACAAGGATGTCATCAGTACACCCCATGTTGTGCACTGTAGGCATTATATAAGGGCTAACGTAGCTTTCCTAAGATCGCACCCACTTTTTCCTCTTCTACTCCACCTTCCTTTCTTCCACGTATAGGTGTGAGGGTATACCCGGCCCCAACACCAATCCGTATGGTCGAAATTCTTGTTTCCATTCATTGACCCGTTGAAATGACATGATGCTCTCCCTCATGCAATCCCTCAAAACAATTTATTATTATTATTATTATTATTATTATTATTATTATTATTATTATTATTAGGTATGCTACAACTCTAGTTGGGAAAGCAAGATGCTATAAGCCTAAGGGTTCCAACAGGGAAAAATAGCCCAGTGAGGAAAGGAAATAAGGAAATAGATAAACGATATAAGAAGTAATGAAAATTAGAATAAAATATTTAGAAAAACGTTAACAACATTAAAACAGGTATTTGATATAAACTATAAAAGGACTTGAACTTAATTGCTGAGACTCGTATGCCCTCCTATCAGCTATCTGGGTATATTTCAAAAAACGAAATCATCATCTTTTTCTCTTCTGCAGGAAACGTGCATTGGATTCTCAAGCGAATTGGTAGTAGATCACAAGACAATGGTCGTGTGCAAGCTTCCAGTCAAACCACTTCCTGGAAGGATGGCTGGAAGTTATGGAAAGAAGAACAGGAGAACCGTCAGAATGTCCTTAAAGAAGTGTGTGGAAGGTCTGGCTTAACCCAAGAGGAGTTACAAGACATTCTGATGCTTCGATCGCAAGTCTTTCTCCAAAACCTTCTGGTCGATGACAAGAGAAAAGCTATTTATTGTTTTATATTCAAGGTACGGTGAGACTTTGGTGTGTTTTTTTTTTTAATTACCATAACTTGTTGTTGACTTTGTTGAGTAACTTTGCATTAATTAAAAAGAAAAAAAAATTCAGAAATATGATTTGATCTAGATATTTATTTGTCTTTTTCCGAATCTCATACGTCTTCCAGGTAGCATCTAGCAATTGGAAGAAACTCTGGATGGCCTTAACTGGATTGGCTGATGTCAAAAACTTCACTTCGGTGCCTCTGAAGCTCGCTCATGAATCTACGTCAAGAATGAAGCTTGTGACAAACACAAAAGTAAATTCAGTCACTTTCTCTTAAGTATGATGTAATGATTCAAACTACTGTTTATCATTAACTTTAAATGATTTCTTTAATAGAAAAATTAATCTTGCTAGTGTGTGCTAGTGTTTTTTAGTATCTATGCTTTTCAAATGAAGATAACCTAACCTCGTATATCCTGAAGCAATCTAACTATACAGGGGATGTTTGTTGGAGATGCATGCGATCAAAGTGCAAGTCCCTTCTCTGCCCAAGCCAGGACCAGGGGGACGAGGCAGTAACTATTTATGACTCGGTTGCTAGATCTATTCTCCCTTCAAAAAATATATCGTCCTAAGCTGCAGGGACAGTAAGGTCCTTGTATTCAGTAAATTTTGTCAGGGTGTGAGCGCAGTTTGAACTTGTTGTCCACAGACTGAGTCACCAACGTTCCAACTAGTTTAATCAAGCTGAAGCTCGATAGTTTCTTGTAGTGTTTGCAACCTCACTATCCTTGTAAGCTAAGGGGGTGCCTATAGGTCTTCTTGTTGAATAATTAGCAGCCATTGCCTGGCCCTCCCTGGTAGTAGCTTGGCTGGAGGGGAAGGGGGTTTGGGCGCTCATCACACGTATATATGGTCAGTTTCTAGGGCATTGTCACTGTCCCTTGCCTCTGCCATTCACGAGCAACCTTTAGACCTGTGTGTGCTTGGTAATCAGATCACTGCAGTGATAAACCACTAGTTGGGTATATCACTATGTAAGCCTTTATAGTCAGACCAACTAAAGACAACAGCGATCTTGAGTAAGGCTTGTGTTTATATTCCATTTAGCTGATAACAATTAGCATCAAAATAAGTTCCATATGAATGAGGAAGGGTTATATTTCAGGAGTGATTCTCGACAGCAAATTTACTTTTGAGAAACACATTAGGTCTGTGTCTTCTTCAATTGCCTCCCAAAAATTGGCTTAATAAGAAAGTCAAGATTTTCGGTGGTCCATCTACTCTGAAGAAGTGTTTCAATTCTTTCATTCTACCTTATTTCGATTATTGTTCTCCTGTCTGGTCTTCAGCTGCTGATTCTCATCTTAATTTGTTGGAGAGGAACTTACGGTCTATTAAATTTCTTATTCCTGGTCTAGATATTAATCTCTGGTATCGTCGTTCAATTGGTTTATTGTGCATGTTGCATAAGATTTTTTATAATTCTGACCATCCTTTACATTCAGATCTTCCCGGACAGTTCCATCCTGTTCGTAATACTAGGCAGGCAGTTAATTCTAATAGTCAAGCCTTCTCCATCATAAGGTTCAAAACTACACAGTATTTTAGAAGTTTTATTCCAGCTGTGACCAAGTTGTGGAATGATCTTCCTAATCGGGTAGTTGAATCAGTGGAACTTCAAAAGTTCAAACTTGCAGCAAATGTTTTTATGTTGGACAGGCTGACATAAGTCTTTTTATAGTTTATATATGAAATATCTGTTTTAATGTTGTTAATATTTTTAAAATATTTTCTTAATAGTTCATTATATATGAAATATCTGTTTTAATGTTAATATTTTTAAAATATTTTTTCTAATAGTTCATTACTTCTTCTATCATATATTTATTTCCTTATTTCCTTTCCTTACTGGGCTATTTTTCCGTATTGGAGCCCTTGGACTTATAGTATCTTGCTTTTAAATTGAAAGACCTGATTTTTTTCTCAGATTTAATACTTGTAAAAGGATAAAAGGAAAGTAATTACGACGTACAAATCAGAAAAGTCTAGATTAAGACACCTGTTTCTTATTTTCTCAGATTTAATACTTGTAAAAGGAAAGTGATTACGACGTATGAATTATAAAAGTCTAGACTAAGACACCTTTTTCTTATTTTCTCAGATTTAACCCTTGTATATAGTATATAGTATATAGTATATAGCCGTGTAGTCTAGATTGAAAGGCCTAATTTCTATCTCATTCACTTTCCCAGATTGAATACTTGCAAACCAAACTGCAAACGTACACCAAACTCATCGTCGTTCGGAATCCCTTCCATAGAATCGCCTCTGCCTACAGAGACAAAATCCAGGGCGACTTCGGAGCGACATTCACGCAAAAGGAGGTTCTCCCATACGTCATGAAACGGAAATATGGAGCCAATCTAACCAACATAGAGTGGACTGAATTTGTAGATTTCCTCACGTTCGGAAAAGGACAGAACCGCGAACACCACTGGAAGTCTTACACGTCTCTGTGTCATCCTTGCGCTATTAACTACGACGTCATAGCCAAATTCGAGACCCTCGAAGAGGATTCAGAAAGGTTCTTGAGACTCATAAATGCTCCAGAAGATCTGCATTTTCCAAATACATCGAGAACTGCCAGGAGGATTGACAGCGCCTTATGGAAGGATTACCAGAAACAACTTACCAAGAAGCAGGTTGATGCTTTGTATAAGGCATATCAAAAAGATTTCCAGATGTTTGAATATGATTAGCAAACACTAAAAAAAAAATACTTCGTTTTTGGTTTTGTGATGTAAACAAATCCTATTTTTTCTGTTCCCTCTTTGTAACCTCAATTATTTTTATATTTTTATCCAACTAACCACAGTGAAAAGTGGCTGATAAAACTCTCACTATTAAGAACATTATTTTTAATTTCTTGTAAACTTTACCGTACGACTTTCCTATTTCTTCTCACAGAAAACAACAAGTGACAGAAACGTGTCATACAATCTTTATTATCTCAGGAACACTAAAATAGCCTTATGTTGACATTTTATAATAGTTATTATAATGCACCTGTTTACTAGGTTAACCTCCAGACACAATAGATATAAATGGGAAAAATATATACAAAATCGATCAGTTACTTTAATCGGAACAAACTATAAACTACGTCCAAACATCTCTGGTTCTAGCTTGATGAAGAAGAGGTTTGGGCACTGATCATATTTGTATATAGACTGTCTCTAGGACATTTTACCATCTCTTGCCTCTGCCATTCATGGACGACCTTTAAACCTTTAAATGTGGTAGATTCAACTCCTTCCCTAACAAAACAAGTGGTCATTCATTAGTATTCTGATTAATGCAACAGTGGAGCATATAAAGTCCCACATTTTTAAAGGCAGAAGAATATATTTGACAAACATAATCAAGCTTGGAATCACACAGTTAATGTTGGGTATACACGGTTTGATTTAAACTTCATCCTAGGTGGTGAAGGTACTTCGATTTTTGCTTGAACAATTTAGGAATGAAGTTTGGCCTATGATCTTAAGAGATTTTAAGGTTTAAAGGTTACTTGTGAGCGGAAGAGATAAGGGACAGTTGATTGCATCGCCACTCATGTCCTTGAGATCCACCAAAACAATAGGATCCCATGCCCACCTACCCCTCGCTAGAGCTAGGGCAGGACCAGTAATGGCTGTTGATGTCTGCGTCAGATAGACCTATGCCCATACAAACATTAAGGTCATGAATTTACACGTGGAATATATCTCAGCAAGAACGTGGTTTTAATTTGCGGCCTATATATTTCAAGTGGGCGACATTTCTACTTGGTAATTGAAGGTTTTATTCGCCCTGAGAAGTGGCTTTTATATTTGAAGTAAGGCATTTCACATGCATAAAAAAGGAATTGGATGATAGAGTGGTTTTAGTATATTAAGGCATGACAAGCTTTACATAATACTTATTACTGGGAAATATGAAATCGTCCATACTTTTAATTTTTTTGAACTGCTAGATTGTACTTTTATTTTTTTTCATTTTTTTATTTTTTTATTTTTTTTTTTTGGGGGGGGGGTATCCCAGGATAGCAGGTAGTAACTCACCTGAATTAAATTCCATTTGTATGTAGTTTCCATCCTCCTCCCCTATCTCCTGTCGGGTAATGATCCGGAGATATACAGGAAGGATTTTGTTCAGCAAAAGTAAATTTGTTTTTCAATATACCGATAGGTGGAAAACCAGGATAAGAGATCTTCCAACCTAACTAGCTATATAAAACATTTGAAATTCTAGTTGTGATTCTTGATTGCAAAATTTACTTTTGAGAAGCACATGACTCTCCTCTTCTGGACAAAAAAAATCTTGGTCTGTTAAATCAGATTTCGGATCCGGATCATCTCCAAACTTTAATGGGGTCGTCCATGATCTATAGATGTATATTTGGGTGGTGAAAATTTCGTCAAAATCCGTCGAGTAGTTTTGACGTTATCTTTAAAATGGCGAAAAATGTATATCCGGATCTGGATCCGGGTCATCTCCAAATTTTAAGGGGGTTGTCCATGACCTTAGAACTATCTTTGGTGACAATTACGTCAAAATCCTTCAAGTAGTTTTGACGTTATCTTTAAAATGGCGAAAAATGCAAATCTGGATCTAGAATCCGGATCATCTCCAAAATTTAATAGAGTCGTCCATCACCTTTTATCTATCTGTGGTGAAAATTTCGTCAAAATTCATCGAGCAGTTTTGACATCTTTTAAATGGCGAAAAATGGAAATCCGGATCTAGAATCCGGATCCGGATCCCAATCATCTTCAAAAGTTAATGGGGTCCTCCATGACCTAAGATCTATCTGTGGTAAAAATTTCGTCAAAATTCATCGAGCATTTGGACGTTATCTTTTAAATGGCGAAAAGGGGGTCATCCATGACCTAAGATCTATCTGTGGTGAAAATTTCGTCAAAATTCATCGTGCAGTTTTGACATCTTTTAAATGGCGAAAAATAGAAATCCGGATCTAGAATCCGGATCCGGATCCCAATCATCTTCAAAAGTTAATGGGGTCCTCCATGACCTAAGATCTATCTGTGGTGAAAATTTCGTCAAAATCCGTCAAGTAGGTTTAACGTAATCCTGTCCACAGACAAAGAAACTGACTTAATCGCATAACCTCCTTAGCAGATGTGATTAAAAGGGCGAGAAGTGTGAAGGTAAGAAAAGGTGTCAAGATTAGTGACGATGAAAATTCTAAACAGGTTAAGAGATGAATGGAGAACGATGGGTAAGTAAAATCTATGTGTAACTTAAGAGTGTTGTGAGGAGAGAAAAGCCTAGAAATCGAAAGGCTGGTATAATGGAATAGATATGGGAAGCAAGAGAGTCTATGCAAGATACAGCTGATTGCAGCAATGTTTAGAAAGGCTGGATACACTGCTGGTCAGCTTTTTATGGAAGCACCACCTCTGTCATCTCTCCCTACGGGCTCAGCCAGACCAAGCGCGGCTAGCGGCGAGGTTAGCGGCAAGAGGTTCCAGCTGATAATTGAAACCTTAGGTATCTTATGTAAGTGGCCAGATAGGAGTCGCGAGGCTTCCTGCGACTCCTATCTGGCCACCTACCTAAGATACCTAAGGTTTCAATTATCAGCTGGAACCTCTTGCCGCTAACCTCGCCGCTAGCCGCGCAGGTCTGGCCGGGCCCTACCAGCGTTTTACGAAAGCGCGGATTGGCACATCAAAAGCGCGGAAAGCATTATTTATTGCTATCAAAAGCGGTGCAGAATATGAAGACAAAAGTGTGTTTTATCACATCCCTCTAAGTCCGATTGTTCATATGTTCCTTAACGATCGCTCTCCTCTTCCGTTTCTCAGAATAAGTCATCTGTTAAAGAAACTTAGGACAACATTTAAAAGTTTATTGTCAAATAATTTCTTTTGTTCAATTCCAATTGACCTTGAAGGCCTTGCCGTCAAGTCGTCAGTTGCCTTCCTTTTACAGGTGCGTGTATTAGCTGTCTTTCTATTATTTTCATCCTTATCTCGATGGCGTTCACGGTATATTGAAGTAAATACTTCAGTCATTTGCTGTTTATTTTAAATTGACCTTTATATATTCTGTTCGTACATCAAAATGCACAGCCAGCACAGGATAAAAATAACGAACTAACCAACCATTAAGGTGTAATTAACAGACTACAACAGTAAGCACTTTATGAATCATTAAGAAACACTAAACGAAATTTAATGAAATACCGAGTCAAACGGGAATAATCATGGCGCGTTTTTGTAACGTCTGTTTGGTTACTCACCGGGCAGTAAGGTCGTGACTGAGTGCACATCTTCAGAGCAAGGTGTGCCAGGGAATCCTGTGTCCAACTGTACATTGGATAAGCATCACTGTGATTCCTCCTATTGCAGAAAGATGCAATAACAATGGAATATCATTTGACCCTTAACCCTTTTACCCCCCCCCCCATAAGGTTAAATTTCGAGCACATTTTGCTATATAATTTTTTTAAATTGCTCTAAAAAGCTTAATTTTTGTCTTAGAGAGGTCAGGTTGGTCTCATTCTTTTGGAAAATGCCTGAAGTTTCTCATTAAATTATCAAAAATATGTAAAAATATGTAATTAACAGTGTTTTGCAAGAACGTACCGGTACGTCCTTCGGGGGTGAAAGGGTTAATATCATTTCGTTGAATCTGGAGGGATTTCGAAGGTCGAATGATGCCTAAGACGTTATAGTCTGTAATTAATTGTTGAAATGCAAAGCAGCCTAAGTGATGAACTGGGCCAGATGGTAATTAGTATAGACTTAGGGGGTTAATTATCTTTCAACCACGAGTCAAACCGAGGTTTCTGACAGGGCTCATTATTTGGTTGATTTTATTCATTTACTCAGTTGACCCACACATATAAACACACACATACACACACACACACACACACACACACACACACACACACATATATATATATATATATATATATATATATATATATATATATATATATATATATATACACTAGTTTATGCGACCCGTCACAAATGACAGCTAAATATTTAGATATGTACACATGCACACCCCTCTCACCAGGGTATGACTGTTACCTCTACACCTACCCAAGGGATGAGGAGAGACTGAGTAGTTATACGTCTGGCAATACCACTAAGTGTAACTGGAAAGATATATATGTATATATATATATAAATATATATATATATATGTGTGTGTGTGTGTGTGTATTTATATATATATATATATATACATATATATATACATATATACTCATATATATAGATATATATATATGTATATATATATATATCTATATATATATATATATATATATATATATATATATATATATATATATATACACACACACAAACAGGCCTTTCAATAGAATTTTGACGTTTTATTTATATGGTTAAATGTGCCACCTGAATATGCTTCGTAGCCATTGATTCCTCTACTTTCATAAAAGTCTATCTCACAAAACACATGATCTGGATATTGTTGAATTACTGCCTACCAGTATCAATATAAAGTTGATTTTACTTAGTCAAATAATTCTTGGATACATTTATTACGTGACCAAGTTTGTATATTGAGTAGATTATTATTATTATTATTATTATTATTATTATTATTATTATTTGCTAAGCTACAACCCTAGTTGGAAAAGCAGGATGCTATTAGCCCGGGGGCTCCAACAGGGAAAATAGCCCAGTGAAAAGGAAAAAAGGAAAAATAGAATATTTTTAGAAGAGTTGTTAACAACTTGCTTGATAGCCCGTGCCTGGCATAAGGCTAGGTAATCAATCAGGCAAGTTGCATGTTGTGTGTATGTATATATTTCAATTGTCTTGTTAGCCTCTCGCTTCATCTCGTCGATTGCATTGTAGGTTATCTTCTCAAATTTGGAAGTATCAACCAGTACAAGGTCGAGTTTACGGTGCTATTATTCTGGAAGCGTTTTACGCTGTTAAAAACCCTAATTTCAATCGGAAAATCTCCGTAAAAATATACCGTTCTCCGCCGTATATCAGTAAAATACGGGCGACCGTGTTTTGTACCCTACTTTGTTATTATCTTTTACGGGTTGATGACCGCAATATCACTTGTTTACGTCATTATATCCGTTTTTAAAACGGTAAATGCCTGGCAACATTTATTCCAGGATTTTTACCGTTTTTTACGGGAAATTTTTAACAGTGCATGTTGCAGAGGCTAAGCAGTTAAAGCAAGTGATGGTGTAGCCAGCAATTTTAGCCATCTGGCTGCATAACATTTACAACTCTTCCAGAAAGCGAAAATCACTGGCTACACTACCACGGGATCAGATTGTATACTGCGAGCTCTGGTATATGAGCTGTGCAAAGGCATGGTGGAATAAAGATGATTCCTCACAGACATAATTATAGCCTATTCTTGGTGGATACATATTTATGACCCATTTACTTCATAGATAAAATTTCCCTGGTAACTTTAAGGATTAGATAAGAGAGATTACTCGAGTGACATATGTGGATGAGATCATGATGAGAGATTAGTTCACCAAACTTTCAATTGGGCTCCACAAGGCACTAGAAGAGTTGGAAGACCCAGGCTTACATTGCTGAGGACTATGAAGCGTGAAGTCGGAGATGATACATGGAGAAGTATTGAATTAAAAGCTCAAGATAGAGAAGACTGGCGAAATCTAACCGAGGCCCTTTGCGTCAATAGGCGTAGGAAGAGATCATGATGATAATAATAATGATATACGCATACTTAAAACTTAATGAAGTCATAATGTGTGTATATGATACTCGTCTAACCAGTAGGAATTTCTATAATTGATAACTGCCTTTTGATGGAATGTTCTCCGGGAAATATAAAACTTCATGATAACAGGAAAGGCCCATATGTTAGTATTTTAAAGGTTTAAAGGTCGCTCATGAATGGCGGAGACAAGGGACAGTAGAAATGCTCTAGCAGGAAAATGCTCTAGACTGACCATATATACATTATGATCAGTCCACAAGATCCCTCACCATCCAATCTAGGACCAAGGAGGGCCAGGCAATGGCTGCTGATGATTCAGCAGGTAGACCTATAGGCTCCCCAAGCTCCCAATCCTTAGCTCGCAAGGATAGCGATGTTGCAGACACTACAAGAAACTATCGAACTTGAGCGGGTCTCGAACCCCAATCCAGCAAATCGCCCTCAAATCAGTCAATCAATCAAACAATCAACCAGGCAGGAACGTTTCTAATAGGCAACCACAGCTCTAAAGATCCCAGTGTTTATATGGAGGTTGTTAAATGGAAGCTATTAATGCCAATAAATCAATATCTATATTTACAAAGGAGAATATTTGTACATAAAACAAGTGTTATTATAATTACACTTAAGAGTACATGTGTAAAATTTCTTCTTTTTGTTGTTTTGTAAAACGGCCCCTTTAATATAACATTTGCTCTTTCAACAAACGTAAATCCTTTAAAAAAATATAAAAATATTTGTCAACTTTGTTATTAAACAAGATAAAATGTGTCTTAGTATGTAACAGAAAATATATAATGTATTAGAAAACTGAGCTCTCGCAATACACCAGAAACGAGATTCATCTTGGCTAACGGGTGTTTGCTAACAACGTCAGATCATTACGCAGAACAAAGTTTTCATTAAAACACGCCAACCCACAGAAAT
>NC_090761.1:63458643-63723643 GCF_036898095.1 Palaemon carinicauda | reverse complement strand
TTTAGATCAGGGGTCGGCAACCTTTTGAACACATTGTTCCACTTTATAATTATTACCATTTCTTTTTACTACCTTGCGTGCCAGTTGTTATTTTTTAGCACTAAATAAGAAAATTAAAAATTACAATTTTACAGTATTTAGTGATCATTTTAATCTTAATGTGTTTTCCTGAACATGCATAACATAAACTTAATAATTGTGTTGCATATAGGGGATTCATCATTATGAAGCTTCATCTGTGGTGGATAGTGTGGGAGGGTGGGCTGTGACACCCTAGCAGTACCAGCTGAACTCGGTTGAGTCCCTTGTTAGGCTGGGAGGAACGTAGAGTAGAGGTCCCCTTTTTGTTTTTGTTTCTTTGTTGATGTCGGCTACCCCCCAAAATTGGGGGAAGTGCCTTGGTATATGTATGTATGTATAGTATTCTTTGTAACAGAAATCTTATATTTTAAGTTTATACCTCTCGATATCAATGCAATTCTTGCCTTTGCTTTCCAAAGGCCAAAGTTAAAATTTCAGATGAATATTTAGACACCTTGAGTTTTAATCCTGCTGCGATGGGGCCTGAGGGTGTGCTTTATATAAGTTTGAATATATCTGCTCACACTGATATGTGGATCTTTATGATGGTAGCAAAGCAGAAGCTACTTTTTTTCATGCAGTTGAATTTATCAGGCAGTGATGGCTAGGACCTTAAAATGGAAGCTGCATGATCATATTTTTACTAGTTTCTAATATTTCTCGAAGATCTTAGAATTTAGTTGACTACGATGATGAGGCCTGAAAGTCACCAGACTACGTTTCTAACTGCTCAGTTTCCACCCACTCAAAGAGAGTCATATCTAAATCACTCCAATTAATGGTTTCTGGTCTGATTAAAAATGACAACACTGGGCCCATGTATTGGAAATCTTGAAATCTGATTGAGAACTCGGACACTAATTCTTGCTTGTACAACTGAAGGTCAGTATTGTTGAAGGATGAATTGCAGATAAGTTCTTTAGGTTTTTTAAATATTGGAAAGAACTAGTTTTGATATCTGCTGGGTAAACTTCAAGCTTTGCAACAATTGCTTTCCAAGTAACATACAAATCCATCAATGTTTTTCCTGCATTTATATGTTTGGTGATGTCTGATAAAAGCAAATTTCACAATCCAATCTGTCCTCCAGCTCATGACAGTCTTGGCCTTTTTCTGATAAGAAAATTTTGATTTCATTAAAGCATCCCACAAATCTCTCCAATACCTTTACATGGCATAACCACCTAACGCTATACTGAAATGGTATTTCTTTGTACACACTGTCCACTCTTAAAGGAAAATCGAAACTGTCTGTACGTAAGAGAAGAGTGTGCAATAAGAAAATTTACTACTTTTGTAGCAGTATTTATCACTCTGAGAACAGAGCTCGAGATCTTGGGACAAAAAATTTCTTGGTGAACTATGCAATGTAATTTCAGAATGGGATGCCCAATTTTATCCTCAGTCATTTTGTAAAGGCCTTTGTTTGTGGGTTGTTTGTTTGGTGGTTTGAAGCAAAGACTATATACTGAAGGAAGATAGGAAGGCTCAGGCTTTTAACACACAAATGAGTGTGCTATGAAAAGATGCCAGATACTCCCATGCAAAACGAATGGCTCCATTTGATGAGCGAGCAGCCAAACATTCAGAGCGGTAATGCTTACAGGTATATAGGATGGAATTCGATTGTAAATTTTGCGACATATTTGTACATAATTTGCATTACTATGTCAGTATATCTTACGCATATATTCATGATATTCTTAAATTTTAGGTAACTAAATTGCAAATTATTTTCTCGGTCTATTTTTTAGAAATTCAATAGCTATATCTCTTATGATTTAGTTAATTTTCTTGCAAATTTAAGTATTGTACAGTATATTAAAACCATTTTTAAATGTTCTATACAATACCACATTCGAATAAATTAAAACATACTGTATATCTGATTTGTTAAACTTAGCCACAAATGCTTATGTGTAGGCATACATTTAATTACAGTTTGTAGGCCACTGTAAGATGGAGAGATATTAGGTGTATAAAAACACAATTGTATTTTATTTTTTATTGAAATGGAAAAGCATGATGCACTCATGTATAGTTTAGTATTATAAACTAATAAATGTACAATCAAAAGGATCAAAATAACACAAAATTGTATCAAACACAAAAATAAACAAAAGGGGGTTGGAAATAGAAATAAGGTAGCATACAAGCCAACAAAAAATGAAAAACAAAAGAGATTTACTGTGGATGCCTTGCCTTAATCTTACATCCAATATCAGTGGGGCTTACTCATTAGCAGCACATACTGCATATATCATACTGTTTGTACTCACCATTCTTTGTCCTGTGAAATACCAAATGAGGATCGGTTTCTTTTTGTTTATAGCACACAAACACACTTGTGTGACTTCTTTACTGTCGGCGCCATGATTTCGTTTGAGTCAGCTGTCAAATTCTGAATATAAACAAACAGACGACAAACGAAGTATACCTACAACGCCATCTGAAATCGGAGCAACCAAACTATTGTGTTCACTTTGGAGTTGCCAGCTAGCGTATTAACATTCTATTTTGAGCCTTCCTATCTTCCTTCAGTATATAGTCTTTGGTGGTAGTGCTTTATTTTTAGCTGCGTTTTCTGTGGAGGATTGTTTCATAAAGTGGACCATTGTGCGAATAGTGTATAGCCTAATTATTTAAAGTGTGGATATTGAGTTTTTTGGTGCTAACCTTATAGACCTGAGCTGGTTGCATTGATGTTGATTTCATGGTTGAGGTTAGGCTGGGCTAGGTCTAATTGTGTTGTTGTTTGCTGTAGTGTTAGGCTACGTTTACACCAGGCGAATCGAATCAATTCAATTCATGGAGAATCATCCCAATTCATGATTCGCCACGTTAAATTCAATGGAATCGTTTACACTAAGCGAATCGAGTCAATTCAAATCATGGAGATTCATGGCGATTCAGAATCACTGATGCGCGTGGTCCCATTTTTTCATCAGTCAAGGCGAGTCAGGTCGAATTGCAAGACGGTAATTGGTATTCTGCTTCTTGAATGAGGGTCCCATCAACTCAACCAACATCTTGAATTGTTCTGTGGTCATCCTAAAGAAGTCATAAAACTTCTCCGGATTATTGACTAAATCTGGGAACAAATGTCCAAAGCTCCCAAATTCAGGTCTTCTGGAATTTATTGGATGCACCCATATTCATTGTCTCCGCCTCCGTCTACACTTTCTCAGCCACAGCAACAATGCTATTTCTGCAACAGCAAAGACGTCCATACCCCTCGAAGGCTGCCTTGGTACTGAATGATTTGTTAATCAGATTTAGTAGGTTGGAACTATACTGATTCAAAATGACTCGAGTCAAATGATTCTCCATGAATTGAATCAATTCGATTCGCTTGGTGTAAACGCAGCCTTAAGGTGTTAAGTGAACAGATTTTTTGTGATTTAGGTGACTTAGGCTTAACTGTATTATTGTGTTGAGATGGCGACTGGTAAAATTCCACTTCCACAATTTAGGAGAGATAAAAATTATTCTCTGTTTAAGAAAGAAGTAGAGGCTTGGCAAGTGGTAACAGATGTTAAAGAGGAGAAACGGGGTATTGTCTTGGCTTTGAGTTTGCCCGAGACTGATGATTTTAATTTGAGCGAGAAAGTTTTTGAGAATCTAAGCTTGGATACGCTAAAGGGTGTTGATGGTGTTAGGGATTTGATTACATTTCTAGATGAACAGTTTGGGAAGGATGAGTTGGAGGATAATTTGCAAAAGTTTGAAGATTTCGGGGACTATTGCAGAGGTTCTAGTGAGGATATTGGTCAATTTATCACTAATTTTGATCTCGAGTACAATCGAATTAAAACTGACACTCTTAAATTGCCATCTGAAATTCTTGCATTCAAATTGCTGAGGAAGGCAAGGTTGAATAAAGCAGAGAAATTGCTAGTCATCTCTGGTATGAATTATCAAGAGAAAAGCACATTGTATGAGCAGGCCAAGAGATCTCTAAAAAAATTCATAGGAGAGGGAATAGGCTTAGCCAGGATTCGGAGGTTATTAAGTTAGAACCGACCTATATAGCTTCTGAACAAAGGAATTTTAGACCATGGAATGATGACACAAAGACTGGGCGTGGCAGGGGTGTAAGTAGATACTCTGGTTTTGGCAAGCGTGGGGAGAAGCCTGTGAACCCAACTGGACCAGATGGTCGACCTTTAACTTGCAAAAGTTGCGGTTCTTTTAGACATTTTGTGAAACTGCCCAGATAGTTGGGAAAGATTAAACCGTGTACACATAACTAGTCAGGGTGAAGGGTCTGATGAAGTTATTAATGAGTGTGGAGTGGGTGCTAGTGCTGATGAGAGTATAGTGTTATTCGCGGGATTTGATAAATCCAAGATTGCAAGATTTGGGATTGAGGCAGGTAGCTGTGCTGTTTTAGACAGTGCATGTTCAAGTACCGTTTGTGGTAAAACATGGCTTCAGGGTTATTTGAGTACATTGAGTGAGGAGGATAGGTTGTTAGTCGAGACCACAGATAGTAATAGGGTGTTCAAATTTGGAGGGGGTACTCAGATGAAGTCTCTTGGGGAGTGTAGTCTACCGGCTTCCTTAGTTGGGAATAAGGTAACAATTAAAACTGACACAGTTGATTCTGACATTCCTTTGTTGCTATCAAGGCAGGCTATGAAAACTGCCAAGGTAAAGATGGATATCGAAAACGACTCTGCGGAGATTTTAGGCAAACCAATAGTTTTGAATATTACTTCTTGTGGACATTATTGTATTCCTCTTGATAATGATGTCAATGTTGAGTATGTAAACTCGGTAAAACTTGATGAGCTTTCAGATTCTGAAAGATTAAAGACCCTATTAAAGTTGCATAGACAGTTTGCTCACCCGAGGCAGAGCAAGCTGGAAGCTTTGTTGAGGGATGCGGGGATCTGGCGGGAACAGTATGCCCGTGATTTGGAGAGAATTGAGAATAACTGTGTTTTGTGGGTATTATTACAGTTTCAACCATTATGGGAAATCTATTATAATAATATATTTCCCGAGTAAAGCAAGTCTTTTGTAGTATTTCTGTATATTATCTGTCGCAAATGCCTAGTTCTTTATATATCGACGATCAAACTCACGCTACTCATGTCTTCCTCCCAGATTTTTTCTAATTCTGTTGTTATTGTTGATTGTGTCTTGTTTTTGCTCAAATGAGCCCTGTAACCACTATAATCCGCAGAGAAACTAGTCCACTATGAAGTCTTACACGTTTGGCCAATCACAGCGCCTATCCACTATGACGTCATACATGTTTGGCCAATCACAGCGCGACAATACATTATTTTACCCAGGCATTTCATTTCGTTCTTAGACATGGAGGCCAAAGCAAGCATGTCATCTCATGTTGCACAAGAAGTTGAAATTCCATCTTCTTGTCCTGACTGTTTCCTAACTTACAATGAATTTGTTGTAACTTATTCGGGGAATATTGAAAAACTAGTGGATTTGTGCCAGAGAGACAATTTAATTTTACAAAATAAAAATTGTCCTGCATGTCAAGGAACCTTCGCAACGGCTTCACGTTTTCCTCAAAGCAGCAGCACATCTTTATGAACCAACAGTTTAAGGTAAGCTTCATTAATTTATAGAGTATATTATAATGGTGATAGTATAATGATGTATACAGCAGTACAATCACTTTGGATTTGGTTTGATGGATGTGTTAGGTAGTGGCCGTAAGGGGGGGGGGGGGGGGTCGCAGGGGGGGCGGAGCCCCCCCCCCCCCCCCCCCCCGGTAGGCCTAGGTAGGGGTACAGGGCCCCTAGGCTAGGTTAGGTGGGTTTATTAGGTTCAGTAGTGCCCCGGTAGGGCTAGGTAGGGGTATGGGGGGAGGGGTGGTGGAAGGATAAGTATTCATTTATTGCAAATATCATTTGATGCCCCCCCCCCACCCAAAACCCCGGTTCCCACCTGGTGTCCCCCATAATTGTTGGGATGAAGTAGGGTCTTTCTGCATTCTGGAACAACTTGTTGTTTTAACTCCAATTACATAGTAAATCTCTAAATCGGATGGATTGCCGTCAAATTAAACGTTACATCCGTTGGAACTACACTTTTTAAACACAAGACTTACCCGGTAGTTATATATATAGCTTACGTCAACGGCAGAAAATTCGAAACTCGCGCCAACCGCCAGTTGGATAGCCAGGTGTACCACCCCTGCACCCTAGCGAGGTACCTGGGAACCATTCCAGTGACCCTCATATATTCCCTGCCGTCGCTAGCGGTGACACGTGAATTCTACTCCGTCATTACTGATCGTTTTTTTGGTGAAGTACAAATCTTTGGTTATTGACTCCCGCTTGTTTTTTATCTCGCTTTGGATATTTCTTGGTTTTGTTTGGATTAGATGATTTTTGACCTTTGCTTGTCTGAATTCTCTTAAAATTTTCAAAATGGCCACCCCCCCCCCCCCCCCCCCCCTATTACTTTTAGGTTATGCGTGACTAGTGGGTGTAAGACCCGTATGGATAAAGCCTCTCTTGACCCCCATTCTCTCTGTGTTGCATGTAGGGGTAAAGAGTGTGATTTAGGTGATCGCTGTGACGAATGTGTTTTGCTGTCAGAGCATGAATGGATTGATTTTGATAAATACAGGCGTAGTTCTTCTCGCTCTTCTAAAGATATTTCCTCCTCCCATGTCATTGATCCTATTCCTTCACCTGTAGTGGTAGATCCTGATCCCACTATTGCAATTGCTAATGAACCTTCACTAAAGGATATGTTAGTGGCGATTCAAGCTCTTGGCGCTAAAGTTGAATCTTTGGCTGCGGACAGGACACAGTTGATGTCCGATGTGCGTCTTTTGAAAGGTGAAGGTACAAGTGCAAGTGCAGTGGAGGGTGCGCCTGCTCGTGTCTGTCGTCCTCCTAGTCCTAGACCTCTTCCAAGCTCCCCAACCCCTGGGAGAAGGAATGTCGAAAGGCGAAAGGAGACGAGAGGCTTTAACAAACGAGCAGACGTCCCCTCGAACATACCTGTGGGCGCCTCCAAGGACGTTCGCCCTCACCATCGGAAAGGTGAGGTTAAGTGTTTTTCGTCGTCTTCGGATGACCCCTTACCTAAAAGAGGTTGGAAGCTCGCTTCCAGGCCTCTTAAGAGATCCTATGATACGGCCTATTGACGTCCTGCTAGTTCTAAGCCTGGATGCAGTCATTGGGATTCTCCAGAGCCTTTTGAAAGCCCCCCGACCAAACGTCCTTTTAGGACTCTGGACGTTTCCAAGGATCCTTCTGGGCACCCAGGTCCAGGCTTTACCTCATTCCAAGCTCCCAAGTAGCCTTCAGACTGGATTTCGCCTTCTAGGCGCTCTATTCCGTTTAGCGGTGAGGAGAACGTTATGCCCTCATCGCCGATTTCACAACGTTCGGATCCTGACTTTGTTTTTTTCAAGACATGCAAAGCAGGCTCTCTTCCTTTATGCAATCATACCAGCGCAGCGACAAATCTCGTATCAGCGATCGTGATCGGAGAAGTGAGTCAGGACATGTTTCAGAGCGGCCTCGTATTCGGGGTTCGAAGCTTCCTGCTAGCCGATTCGAACGGCCTTTAGGAAGCGATCGTGATCGTTGTCCTAAGTCCGCAGTCCACGGTTCTTTTATTGAACGTGATCGAGACTGTGTGCCTGTGCGTTCTTCTAAGAAAGACGTCGGACGTCCTGTTAAACAGGTTTTTGATCGCCCTTCGACTCAGGTATCTGAACTTCCTACTGAACAGGCTGCCGATCCTCAGGTTCAGACTGCCGAACGTCCTTGCAAACAGGCTACCGAACGTCCTTTTAAACAGGCTGCCAAACGTCCTATCCTTCAGGAAGTTTCCCTCTCTGCCAATTACTTTAGTGAGTGTCCTTCAGGTCGCATTTCTGGGATGGTTACAGTTGAACGAGTCGCTGAACAACGAGCGATTCGTAGTACCGATTGCTTGCCAGTAGTTGACGGCAAGCGTGTTTCTGAATATGATCCTGAAAGTCCTTTCCCTGGTCATATTTCGGATGTTAGTTTGGATTACGAGGAGGAACCTTATCCTTTTCAAGACATCGATGCGGTTCATGTACAGGAACTTCTCGTCTCTGATCGGGCTGATCGCGAGCGTTCCGTTGAGCTGCACGCGACTCTGCCGCCTGTTACTGTTCGCAATGAGCCTATTTCTGTTGCGGTTGGCACTCAGATTTTTTCTGATATTGATACCGCTCTTAACCCTACTGCTCCCGGAGGAACGTCGCTGGAGAAGGAAGTAGAAGCACAGCTTTCTCCTTTGGAGTTTGATGACGTTTCAGAAGACGAGGACTCTGTTTCTTTCCGTCATTCGGCTGATCTTAAAAAACTTATGAAAGTTTTTACGGAAGAGTTTTCGGACTTTTATGTGCCTATAGCTCCGCGCTCTCCTCCGTCTGAGTTTACTCTAGGCAAAGCCTCTAAGAAAGCCCATTTTACTAAGATGGTTCTGTCACGTTCGTCCAAGAGAGCTCTGAAATTAATGGGTGACTGGTTACAGTCTAAGAAGGCCTTAGGAAAGACGTCTTTTTCCTTTCCTCCAGCTAGACTGGCTTCGAGGTCGAGCATCTGGTACGAGACGGGAGAAGTTCTCGGCTTGGGGATTCCTGCTTCTGCCCAGGGAGATTTCTCAAGCCTCGTAGACGCTCCTCGTCGGTCGGCCATGAGGAAGACCAAAATTTTTTGGTCCACTTCAGAAATGGACCACCTTCTCAAAGGAATTTTTCGGGCCTTTGAAGTTTTTAACTTCCTAGACTGGACGCTGGGGGCCTTGGGTAAAAAAGTTGAGGCTTTTTAAGAGGGGGATACCTCTGCCCTGGTCCATTTGATGTCGTGCATGGACAAGGCCTTAAGGGATGGCGCTAATGAGCTTGCAGCTCTTTTTTTCCGCAGGCATCCTTAAGAAAAGAGACCAACTTTGCTCTTTTCTTTCGCCGGGGGTGACTCCCTTCCAGAAGTCCGAACTCTTATATGCTCCTCTTTCTCCATTACTGTTTCCGCAAGAACTTATCAGGGAGATCTCTGCAGCTTTAGCTCAGAAGGCCACTCAGGATCTTGTCTCCAAGTCCACTAGAAAGGCTTTACCTTCCTCTTTTGTCAGCCGCAAGTCTAAGGAAGATACTTTTCCTAAGTTTTCCCAGCCCTTTCGAGGAAGATCTTCTAGTAGGGGTAGCTCCAGACCTGATGCTAGAAGGAGTAAGAGAAGAGGTTTCAGGGCAGGGCGAAGCAGAGTCTGACTGCTTTCGCCTTCAGGCAGTGGGTGCCAGACTCCTCAAATTCTGGCAAGCGTGGGAGAAGAGAGGGGCAGACCAATGGTCTATTCAGATCTTGAGGGAGGGTTACAAGATCCCCTTTCAAGGGAGCCCTCCCCTGGTCTCAGTGCCCGTGGATCTCTCTCCCAGATACAGAGAGGAGGCAAAGAGACAAGCTCTTTCGAACCAAGTGTCTCTTATGTTAGAGAAGGGGACCATAGAGAAGGTTCAGGATATCCGTTCACCTGGTTTCTACAATCGGCTATTCCTGGTACCCAAGAACTCGGGGGGATGGCGTCCAGTTCTGGACGTAAGTGCACTGAACAGGTTCATCATCAAAACAAAGTTCACCATGGAGACTTCGAAGTCAGTGTTAGCAGCAGTAAGGAGGGACGACTGGATGGTCTCATTGGACCTTCGGGACGCCTACTTCCACATCCCCATCCATCCGAGCTTCAGACCCTACCTCAGGTTCGTTTTCATGGGAGACATTTTCCAATTCAGAGCCCTATGCTTCGGTCTTTGCACAGCGCCTCAGATCTTTACGAAGCTCATGCTGAATGTAGCAAAGATCTTACATTCAAGGGGCATAAGAGCCTCCCTGTATCTCGACGACTGGCTTCTCAGAGCGCACTCTTACGATCACTGCCTGAAGGATCTTCAGACAACCTTGGACCTTGCGGAAGAACTAGGTCTCCTGGTAAACAAGGAAAAGTCTCTCTTGGTTCCATCTCAAGAGATTCTATATTTGGGGATGACGATACGGAGTTAGATTTTTCGGGCTTTTCCGTCTCCCTCAAGGATAGAGCAAGCCAAGTTGAAACTGAGTTCGTTTCAAAGCAAGGAAGTTTGCTCGGCAAGGAAATGGATGAGTCTGATTGGAACCCTCTCCTCCTTGGAGCAGTTCATCCCACTGGGAAGGCTGAACCTTCGTCCTCTCCAGTTCCATCTCAACAGCCATTGGGACAAGGAGAGGGACTTAGAATCGATGTCCATTCCTATCACGAACCCCATCAAAGTCTGCCTTCGGTGGTGGGAGGAATCAGACAAGTTCCAGGAGGGTCTCGATTTGTCAATGAAAAGCCCAGATCTTGTGTTATGCTCCAACGCCTCGGACACGGGATGGGGAGCAACCCTAGACAAATTAGAAGTCTCGGGTCTTTGGACAGAACCCCAGAAATCTTTGCATATCAACCACAAGGAGTTATTGGCAGTTCTTTTAGCCCTCAGAGGTTTCGAGGCTTTAGTCACCAACAAAGTAGTTCAGGTCAATGCGGACAACACGACAGCATTGGCGTACATCTCGAAGCAAGGGGGAACGCACTCGATATCTCTGTACGAGACGTCAAGGAATCTCCTGATGTGGGCAAGAGAGAAACATTATTCTTCTCACGCGTTTCATTCAAGGGGAGAAAAACGTTATGGCAGACAGTCTCAGCAGACGGAATCAGATCCTTCCAACAGAGTGGACCCTCAACCTTCAGGTGTGCAAGAGCCTGTGGCGTCTTTGGGGTCGTCCTTGCATAGACCTCTTCGCAACCTCAAAGACGAAGAGGCTAGAGGCTTATTGCTCCCCTGTTCCAGATGCAGAAGCAGTCCATATAAACGCGTTTCTTTTGGACTGGTCCAATCTAGATCTCTATGCATTCCCTCCTTACAAGATCCTGTACAGGGTAATACAGAAATTTGTGACATCCAAAGGAACCAGGATGACCCTTGTGGCTCCCTATTGGCCATCAAGAGAATGGTTCACAGAGGTACTGGAATGGGTGATAGACACCCCAAGAATTCTAACTCTAAGAGCAGATCTTCTCAGACAACCCCACTTGGAAAGATTGCATCAAAATCTCCACGCTCTTCAGCTGACTGCCTTCAGACTATCGAGAGACTCGCTAGATCTAGAGGCTTTTCGAAGGAGGCAGCTCAGGCTATTGCGAGAGCAAGAAGGACTTCAACCATCAAGGTCTATCAATCTAAGTGGAAGGTTTTCAGAGAGTGGTGTAGAGTCAACTCTCTTTCCTCATCCAGTACCTCTGTAGCTCAAATTGCAGATTTCCTGCTTTATCTTCGAAGGAAATGCAATTTCTCCTCCTCTACTATCAAAGGCTATAGGAGTATGTTAGCTACTGTGTTTAGGCATAGAAGCCTTGACCTCTCTGGCAATAAGGATCTACAAGAGCTTCTCAAGTCTTTCGAGACTTCAAAATGTTGGAACCAAGATTCGCCAACCTGGAATCTGGATATTGTTTTGAAATTTCTCATGAGCGACAGGTTTGAGCCACTGGGTTCAACTGCCTTGAAAGACCTCACTATGAAGACTTTATTTTTGGTCAGTTTTGCGACGGCCAAAAGAGTGAGCGAGATTCATGCGTTTAGCAAAAACGTTGGATTTCGTAATGGCAAAGCTGTCTGTTCTTTGCAGTTAGGCTTTCTTGCCAAAAACGAACGCCCTTCTCAACCTTGGCCTAAAGCATTCGAGATTCCAAATCTTACGGATCTGGTTGGAGATGAGGTAGAAAGAGTCTTGTGCCCAGTTAGAGCTCTAAGATGCTACTTGGAGAGAACAAGAGATTTACGAGGCAAGTCTGAATCTTTGTGGTGTTCAGTCAAGAAGCCCTCTTTACAGATGTCTAAAAATGCCTTGTCTTATTTCGTCAGGCTTTTAATTAGGGAAGCTCATATTCATTGTAATGAATCAGACCTTGGGCTTTTAAAGGTCAAGTCGCATGAGGTCAGAGCGGTAGCAACGTCGGCTGCATTCAGGCAGAACAGATCTCTACAAAGCATAATGGACACGACCTTCTGGAGGAGCAAATCCGTGTTCGCGTCGTATTATTTGAAAGGTGTTCAGACTTGTTATGAGGACTGTTTCACTCTGGGTCCATTCGTAGCAGCGAGTGCAATAGTGGGTGAAGGATCCACCACTATGTTCCCATAATCCCAATAACCTTTTCTTCTCTTGGTACTTTTAATTGTTTTTATGGTTGTTTGTGGAGATTGTGTCAGTCTTCCACAATCATTGATTTTGTCAGGTGGTCATGTTTGTGCCCTGAGAGCACCCAGAATTGGTTATTGGAGGAGGTTCTGTCATGATGAGGTTTTGACACCGGTTTGACAGTCCCTTCGAGATCTTCAGCCCCCTGGGAGGATCGCTGGGTCTCATAAGGCTAGCAGACATAATGAGGCAGAGTATCATTGAAGTCAGCTTCCTTATCAGGTACGAACCCTTAAGTTTTGTTTTAATTAACTCTTAAGTAGAATTCCAGATATGCTAGCTGTCTCTAACCCTCCACCAAAGGTGTTAATCAGCTATATATATAACTACCGGGTAAGTCTTGTGTTTAAAAATGATATTTTCATTAATAAAATAAATTTTTGAACATACCCGGTAGTTATATATAATTTTAGTCCCACCCTCCTCCCCTCTAGAGACTAGAGGCATGGAATATATGAGGGTCACTGGAATGGTTCCCAGGTACCTCGCTAGGGTGCAGGGGTGGTACACCTGGCTATCCAACTGGCGGTTGGCGCGAGTTTCGAATTTTCTGCCGTTGACGTCGGGGACGTAAGCTATATATATAACTATCGGGTAAGTATGTTCAAAAATTTATTTTATTAATGAAAATATCATATTTCTGATGCAACAAATATATGTTTATTCCAGTTTCCCTATAATGGTTGAAACTGTAATTTTACCGTTTTGTGTAAGCAATTTAAGAGAACTCCACCGAGACCAGTGGTTGCTTTGCCCATGGCAAAAAAATTTAATCAGGTTGTTTGCCTTGGATTTGAAACATTGGCTGGAGGGAAAATGGATTCTTTATCTTATAGATATGTGGTCTCGATACACACAGTCAGCTTTCATAGATAGGAAGAAAACCACTAATGTGATTGATCAGATAATGAAACTTTGGGTGGGAACTTTTGGGGTTATGGAGGGTGTATTGCATGATAATGGTGGGGAATTCAGTTCAGATGAGATGAGGGATGTAGCTTCAGTTTTAGATGTAAGGATTAACGCAACAGCTGCGGAAAGTCCGTTTCAGAATGGGTTGTGTGAGCGAATACATGCAGTTACTGACATGATGCTTGTTAAATTAAAAGTTCAATATCCTCGAACTCCTATAGATGTGTTGTTGAAGTGGTCAAATATGGCAAGAAATTCCCTCCAGATGTGAAATGGCTTTAGCAGTCACCAGTTGGTTTTTGGGGAAAACCCTAACCTTCCAAACATTATGACTGATAAGGTTCCTGCATTAGAGGGCAAGACCACCAGTGAGGTTTTTGCAAGGCATCTTAGTGCTCTACATTCATCTAGGCAGGCCTTTATACAGACAGAAGCCGAGGAGAGAGTGAGGAGGGCTCTGAGGAGTAAGGTTAGGGTGGCAGAGCAAATTTTCCAGCCTGGTGATTGTGTGTTTTATAAACGGGAGGGTCATGATCGTTGGCTTGGGCCTGGGAAGGTGATTTGTCAGAATGGTAGGTTGATCTTTGTAAGGCATGGGGGTGCAATTGTCAGAGTATCACCAAATAGACTTATTAAGCAGGGGTTGGAGTTCAGTGTGGAATTTAAATCTGATGGTGCTGGGAACTTAAGTAATAAAGATGGGGAGTTAGATGGTGATGTTGATGTGGAGTGGGACTTGACATAGTCTGCTCAGTCAGATTTGAGGGAAGCCGATACTACTGATAATGGGGTTGAAAGCAGAGAGGTGCAGTCAGAGGTACCAGTTGGAGCAGAAAACGAAAGTGAGAATCGTTCAGTTCCTAAGATTAGACTTCGAAGGCAAGAGAATGATTGTTGAAAAATATATGCTACAACTCTTACTAAAGCCAAACAGAACACGTCGGAGTGTCAGGAAGAAAAGCAAGCAGAGTTGAAAAGACTACCTGACTTTGGCACTTATGAGGAGGTACCTTTTTGGGGTCAGAAGTGTATTTCAACCAGGTGGATTCTGACTAGGAAGGATTCTGGGATAAAAGCACGTTTGGTGGCGAGGGGTTTTGAGGAAGAAAGTACTTTTCAGAGCGATTCCCCAACAGTGGGTAAGAGTGCCATCAGATTATTTTTGACAGTGGTAGCTAGTTTGGGGTGGGAAATAAGAACTACGGATATTAAATCCGCTTTTCTTCAGGGAAGGGACCTCGAGAGGGATGTATACATTCATCCTCCTTGTGAGGTGAGAGTGGAGGGTGTGGTGTGGAAACTAAAAAAGTGCCTCTATGGTTTGGGAGATGCTTCCAGACAATTTTATTTGAGTGTTAGGGAGGAGATGCAAAGATTAGGATGTCAACAGTGTGTTATTGAGCCAAGTTTATTTTACAAATTGTCTGGAAAGGGAAAACTTGAAGGCATTTTGGTTACTCACATAGATGACTTTTTGCATGCGGGTACGAGTGTTTTTAGGGAGGAAGTTATGGAACCATTGAGAGAGAGGTTTCTTGCCGGTAGGGTTGAGGGAGGTAATTTTTCTTATGTGGGTTTTAGAATAGTGCAAAGTAAACAGGGTATTTTGTTTGATCAAAGTAGTTATGTTGATAGTGTGGAGATGGAAGGATTAGATCAAGAAAGGCTTTCGCAAAGGGGTGCGGAACTTTCAGCACTTGAGAAGACAAGTTATCGGTCTATTGTAGGTGCAATCAATTGGATTGTGTTGGGTTCAAGACCTGATATGGCTTTCGATATGGTGTAGCTTTCAACTAGAGTAAATCATGCAACCGTGGAGGATTTAGTTAAGGCTAGAAATGTTTTGAGAAGACTACAAGAGAGTGAGTCTTATATTCTGTTCCCATGCATAGATAATCCTTGGTCTTTGTATGTTTTTACTGATGCATCATTGGCTAATTTACCTGATGGGGTTAGTAGTTCTTTGGGTATTGTTATTTTTATTACTGATGGGAATAGATCAAGCCCTCTTACCTGGCATGCAAATAAGATAAAGAGGGTAGTTAGATCGACCTTGGCGGTTGAGACTTTAGCATTGTTGGAAGGATTGGAGGAGGCACTTTATCTTAGATCAATGTTGATGAAAATTGACACCAGTGCTGTAGTTCCTGTTGTCGGTTATGTGGATAATAAGAGTTTGGTGGAGGCTATTTATTCTACTAAACTGCTAAGTGATAGAAGATTGAGAATTGATCTTGGGGCAATAAAGGAGATGTTAAAAAATGACGTAAAACAAGTCAAATGGTTACCAGGATGATAGAAGATTGAGAATTGATCTTGGGGCAATAAAGGAGATGTTAAAAAATGACGTAAAACAAGTCAAATGGTTACCAGGATAATCCCAGCTTGCTAATTGCCTGACAAAAAGGGGGGTATCAGGTGATCAGTTGCTTACTGTATTTCGTACCGGTCGTTTTGGGAATATTGAGATCTAAATGTTGTTGCTTGGTTGAGTGTTGTCTTGTTGGTGTGTTCACTCACAGATTTTATGATTGATGGATCTTTATTTTAGATGTCTTGTGTGAACAAGAAAGTCTAGGTTTTAAACGTGGCTGATTTTGTCTTGAAATTTTATGGAATTGTAGTTATAAAGGTTTTGGTTTTAGATATTGCTAGTTTTGAGTGACCTTTTTAATATGGCATTGTATGTTTTATTGGAAGAAAAGAAAAGAGAGAGGGGAATGTTTGTGGGTTGTTTGTTTGGTGGTTTGAAGTGTCGGTCGTGTGTGGTGGTGGTGGAGAGGTGAGGCCGGGGGTTGGAGAGCAGGTGGTCACTCATTAGCGTGGATCAAGGTGTCACAGTGGGAGCGCTCCCGGGACAGGTCGACCAGCAATATACTGTGAGTATACCCTCAATCAGCCTTGTCAGTAGGACTTCAAAAATTCAATGTTGGAGCAAATGTTTTCATGTTGACCAGGCTGACATGAGTCTTTTTATAGTTTATATATGGCACATCCGTTTTTGACGTTGTTAATAGTTTATATAGGACATATCTGTTTTGATGTTGTTACTGTTTTTAGAATGATTAATTGTTAATTTATTCTCATCATTTATTTATTTCCTTTCCTCACTCGGCTATTTTTCCCTGTTGGGGCCCTTGGGCTTATAGCATCTTGCTTTTCCAACTAGGATTGTAGCTTGGCTAGTAATAATAATAATAATAATAATAATAATAATAATAATAATAATAATGATAATTACAGTGGAACCTCTACACACGAACTTATCTACATCCGAATTTTCCAACATCTAAAGTAAAATTCGAGCAATTTTTCGACTCTACACCCAAATTTTATTTCGACACGAAGTTAGCAATTTTCGTCGTACCGGTTATATCCGAATTTTTCGACACGCGAAGTACAATTCGAACACGTTCCTACTCTACACCCGAATTTTTTTTTGACACCCGAAGCAAACAATACCCGTACGCGTAGATGGTACTCATAGCGCCGGATGTATTTTTTATTTCCGCCGATAGAAGGCAGCACTTCGACCTCGGAGGGACCCTCAATTAGCGTGGCTTGGGTCATTCCTCTATTCTCGTCGGCTTCGTGTGGTTGTGCCCTGTGCGTTCTGCTATTAACTGTATTTTAATCGTGATTTTTTACGTACATCCTTTTACGGTTATTTACGTAAAGCATGGGTCCTAAAAGGCTTAGTCTCGCAAGTGGTAGTGGTAGTGGTGAGAAAAGGAAGAAGGAAATGCTTTCTTTAGAAGTAAAGCAAGAAATTATTGAAAAGCATGAGCGTGGCGTCTGCGTGAGTGAACTTGCAGAAGAATATGGCCGAAATATGTCGACGATCTCGACAATCTTAAAACAGAAAGAAGCCATTAAAGCAGTGAAACCTTCTAAGGGGATCACCATCATTTCAAAACGTCGTAGCCCTGTCATAGAAGAGATGGAACGACTTCTGCTAATCTGGATCAAGGACAGAGAGATTGTTGGCGACACCATCACCGAAACTATCATCTGCGAGAAGGCGCACGCCATCTTCACTGACTTGAAGGAGGCGAGCTCTGGGGGTGATGCTGGGGAGAGTTCAACCAAACCTTCCTCAGACGATTTCAAGGCATCTCGTGGCTGGTTTGAAAAATTTAAGAAACGGTCCGGGATTCATTCAGTTGTTCGCCACGGAGAGGCTGCTAGTGCGGACACAAAGGCTGCAGCTGACTTTGTGAAGAGCTTTGAAAGGACCGTGCAGGAAGAAGGCTACGTAGAGCAGCAGGTGTTCAATTGTGATGAAACCGGGCTGTTTTGGAAGAAGATGCCCAGTCGAACCTACATCACCGCCAGAGAGAAGAAATTGCCTGGGCATAAGCCAATGAAGGATCAGTTGACTCTTGCCCTATGTGCCAACGCTAGCGGGGACTTTAAAGTCAAGCCCTTATTGGTTTACCATTCGAAGAACCCTAGGGCCTTTAAGGCACAGAATGTGGATAAGGACCAGCTTCATGTTTTCTGGCGATCCAACTCGAAGGCCTGGGTCACTAGGCAGTCCCTTGTCCAATGGGTTAACCAAGTTTCCGGTCCTTCTGTGAAGAAGTATCTTCATGAGCAGAAATTGCCTTTGAAGTGCCTGCTATGCCTTGACAATGCACCCGCTCCCCCCCCCCCCCCCCCCCCCCCCCCCCGGACTTGAAGATGATTTCTTCGAAGAATTCAAGTTCATAAAGGTGCTGTATCTTCCACCGAATACCACCTCTATCCTCCAGCCCCTGGACCAGCAAGTCATCTTGAACTTCAAGAAGCTCTACACCAAGCGCCTATTCAAGCAGTGCTTTAATGTCACGCAAAGCACAAACTTAACTTTGCGTGAATTTTGGAAAAGCCACTTTAACATCGTGCACTGCTTGAAGATCATAGATCAGGCTTGGGTGGGATTAACTCGACGAACCCTCAATTCTGCCTGGAAGAAGCTTTGGCCTGATGCAGTTTCTCCCCGAGATTTCGAGGGTTTTTGACCCTGAACCTGATCCCGTGGTGGGTACAGCGGAAGACGTAGAGGAAATAGTCTCCCTTGGCAAGTCCATGGGTCTGGAGGTCTACGCAGATGACATCACGGAACTCGTCGCCGAACATCACGACGAACTTACTACAGAGGAGCTCAAGGAACTCCATGCTATGTCTGAGCACATGAGTGATGACGAGGAAGGGATCAAGGAGGTAGAACATGTGTTAGATTCGGAGCAAATAAGAGATGTTAGGAAAATATCAAGACGTGGTCGACTTCATCGACAAATACCATCCAAAAAAATTGCAGGTTTGTCGTGTAGTTGCGCAGTTCGATGATGTTTGCCTAACTCATTTTCGAAACATTCTGAAAAGCTGTACCAAGCAACTTTCTATCAATAGCTTCTTTAAAAAAAATACGAAGCAAACTCGTGATGAAGAGGAAGGAAGTGGTTCAAAGAAAATGGCAAAGAGTGAAGAGAAAAAAATTCAATCAATTTTAAGTGTAGAGAGTGAAAGTGATTAAAATTAATTATAAAAAAGAAAAAATAAAATGTAAAAAAAATATAAAATATAAAAATAAAAAGAAATAAATAAGCTAAGTTAGGTTAAAGTTCACTTAGTGTAAGTTAGAATAAGTTACGGTAGTGTACGTTTATCGTAGTCACCCTCTCTACCTCCTCGCCGCCCGTCCGTCTCCTCTCTGCGTAGCAAGACCGACACCTGCGCTGGACTTTCTAAGGTAAAGTGACGCTAAAAACCTGTTTCTTATTTATTATTTCTTGATAATTATTCTTTTTTACATGTCTATTATCTAATTTAGAGTGCATATTGTCATGTGTAATTATGTGTAGTAATTTATTAAGGAGTTATCATAGGTTTTTGGGCTCAACCACAGATTAATCCTATTTCAATATATTCTTATGGGAAAATTCGTTTCTACATCCAAACATTTTCGACACCCGAAGTCAGTTGTGGAACGGATTAAATTCGTATGTAGAGGTACCACTGTATATTAATAATAATAATAATAATACATAACAGGAGCACCATCTGTTGTAATTGTAAGATCTTTCCCATGTCTACACCTATGTTTTCAAAATGGTTACAGAAACCTTCAGTATGTCTTGTCTCTCGGTGGTGCCATGCATAGATTTTAGACAGCTCAGCTCCTAGTGTACCTCTGTGTCACTATACCTGGCAAAGACAGCCAAGCAGGGAATACCATTGATATCCAGGCTTTCATCCAGGGTCACACTGAGCACAGGTGTACTTGTTAAAGTAACCGTTTGCTGCTGACTTACATTATTGTCAATTTCGAAAATACATCTCTCGCGGTTCTAGCTGAGACAGGCATGTCTTTTATCCTTAAGAATAACGTATTTGTTTCTCTTAGTCTCAGCGTTATCAGAACTAGTATTGAAAGCCTGCTTATGTTTTTTTGCAAATTGTGGCTTAATACACGATGTGTGACATACGACATTCCCGAGGCAGAGAGCTCAGACAGTACGACAATTTTGCTGAATAAATTCAAAGTCATTTGTCCATGATTACTGAAATAGGCAGACATCAAGCTTGAGTTTTTTTTTTTTTTTGCAGTAGCCATAGTGACAATTAATTAGAAAGAATATTACGTACTGCGACTAAAGACTCACTGAAACAACAGGGACCACACTCAGGTATCGTAATTAACATCTCAAGGAAATATAAATGGGACCATACTCAAGTACCCAATAAGACCTGATCGGGAAAATTACTTGATCCAGGATTATGGCATCCAATATCGTAATTGTGCTGACTGGCACATATAATGGGGAAGGAAATGTAGTCAGATACATATATATATATATATATACTGTATATATATATATATATATATATATATATATATATATATATATATATATATATATATATATATATATATATATATATAGCTGGTAATTCAAATTCTAAAGTAAAGCATAAAGATACAATTAATGATGCACAATACTCTCTCTCTCTCTCTCTGGGTATCTTTTTAGATTTTTTCTTTGCTCCTTCAAATCAAATGACGTGCCATAGACTAGCACTACGCGTGCCATAGGTTGCCGACCCCTGTATTAGATGCTCAATATTAATAATAAAGGAAGTTTCTATTAGATTTATTCTCACAGACCACGAGTTATAATTCTGCCATTTGTATGTTTATTTTGCACAAGTTGCTTCGAATATCTCAAATTATTTAAAATACTACTTTAAATGTGCAGTAGAAATTTTTATTTAACGTCATCTTGCAAGGCTGAACAAATTTAGCTTTGAAATTCCTACTAGCACATCTTGTAAGAGGAAGATAATTACGACTGGTATAAATCCTATAAGCCTGATTTTTATATAATTTTCTCAGATTTAATACTTGAAAGAGGAAAGTAATTACAACATATTAAATCTTATAGTCTACATTGAAAGACCTGATGTCTTTATTCATTTTCTCATGTTTAATACATGTAAGAAGAAAGTGATTATCACATGCAAATCTTATAGCATAAATTAAAAGACCAGATCTTTTTATTTCCTCAGATTTAATATTTATAAAAGGAAAGTTTTTACAAAGTTTAAATTAGTCTAGATTGGAAGACCTTATTTCTTTTTTTTTCTTTTTTTCTCAGACTGAATATTTGAAAACCAAACTACAAACTTACACCAAACTCATGGTCGTTCGCCACCCCTTCCATAGACTCGCCTCTGCCTACAGAGACAAAATCAAAGGCGACATTGGCATGGCATTCGCACAAAAGGAGGTTCTCCCTTACGTCAAGAAACGGAGATATGGAGCAAATCTAACCAACATCGAGTGGACTGAATTTGTAGATTTCCTCACGTTTGGGAAAGGACAAACCAGCGAAGACCACTGGAGGTCTTACACTTCTCTGTGTCATCCTTGCGCTATTAACTACGACGTCGTAGCCAAATTCGAGACCCTCGAAGAAGATTCAGAAAGGTTCTTGAGACTCATAAATGCTCCAGAAGATCTGCATTTTCCAAATACTTCGAGAACTGCCAGGAGGATTGACAGCACCTTATGGGAGGATTACCAGAAACAGCTTACTAAGAGGCAGGTTGATGCTTTGTATAAGGCGTATCAAAAAGATTTCCAGATGTTTGAATATGATTAGCAAACAAAAAAAAAGTACTTAGTTTTTAGTTTTGAGATGTAAACATATATTTTTTATCTAATCTCTCATTGTAAAAGCAATTTTGTTCCGTAACCGAAATACAAACCACGCTATTTACATTGGGTTTACCTTTTAGCGCAGCTGAAATGGCGAGCCATTAGAATTTAACGAGGGTGTATTACCCCCGCGCTAGTTAGCGGGGGGTAGGGGAGTGGTAGCTAGCTACCCCTCCCCCCCCCCTTCACACACAGATGAATGCTCACTTTCACTTTTGGCTCAGACTGTGACAGACGTCTCTGTCTTGGTCCTCTCTTGGCAGCCATTGTTTGTTTTGTCTTTACTTAATTGCTTACTTTTCTTTTACTCAGTATATATGTAAACATGTTTTCATGTTTGTATATAGATTTGAGTATAGAAATCAGTAAGTTTCCTTTTCAGATTTGTGTGTGTAGTGTACGATATCTACGTGGTGTCCTCGGCAGTTTGGCCACCACGGCGTATTTTATGGGTGGCGATCGAGTTTGACTTCGGTCTTTCTCTCTCTCTCTCTCTTGAGGTCGTTCACCCTTTTACTGCGTGTTACTACGCCCTTGTAGCTTCCTTTCCGTGTGGGGGGGTTGCTACGCCGTACGTTTGTCTCGATTAGTTTATGAATCTAATTGTAGTTGTTTTTTTCAGCTTGTAGAACGATTCCTTTCGGGGTTTTCGTTCTTTCTTTAGTGTTCATTCATTTTTAAATTACATAATTACATAGTTACATAATTATAATTGTTATAATTCTGTTTTGGTTACAGCTATCCTTCCATTAGTGTAAGTGGTTGTGAGGGCACGTGCCTGTTGTGTAATTCTTGTTTCCTTTCCCTCGGGATTCCTCTTCGGAGCCTTTCCGGGGGAATGAATGTGTACTAATGATTTTTGTTTTATTTTTTTCCAGTTACCGATCTAGTTCGTTTCTGTAATATGGCAACGGTGTGAGCTGTCTTGTTGAGGCCTGGGGATTCGGCTGTTGCTGCCTCCCCCCTTGTATTTTCGTCAGGGGCGTGTCTCCTTCGACTGGAAGTACTCCCGTGACGACGGACAGCTCTCCAGTTCATTTTAGAACTCTCTGGAGGCTTGCCTCCTTGGGCGGGTAACTTTCCTTCCGAGGGAAGTTTTTCCTGTCCAGGCTTGAGTTTTTCCCCTTTTGGGGGGTTCTTCTCTTGCCTTTTTTTTTCGTGCGACTATGCTCTCGGTGCTGAGCGGTCACACCTGCAGTTTCGCTCAATGGGCTGGGCAACTGCAGGAGCTCCTCTTCGGAGGATTGCTCCTTTTAGGTCACTGGCTGACCAGTCTCTTCTACTAAGTGTTTCTCTTTCGTTCGCGAGAGAGTACACTCATAGAGACTCCTCTTCGGAGGATTCTTCTGCTGCTGTTGCTGTTGGCCTCCCTCGCCGTAAGGCCCACCGTCCGCCTCGTCGTAAGGGCCTCTCATCTCCCTATAAGGGTGCTAAGAGGCGCCTTTTTGAATCTCCTTTTGCAGCCTACAAATCCTTTTTCTTTGATCTTCCGCCTTGGTGCAGATGGACAGCAGTCTGATCTCGTCTTCCGACGGGCAACGGTCTTCCTGACGGACAACGGTCTTCCGACGGACATCAGTCTCCCGGCGGACAGACAACGGTCTTCCGACGGACATCAGTCTCCCGACGGACAACGATCCCTTCGGGGCAAAGGGTTGCCTCCCACGGGGGTTCTTCCCTTGCGTGTCAGGGTTCCCCTGCGTGCCCTTCTGCTATGTTCTCTCCTGCTCCTGCTCAGTGTTAGCGCACAGGCGCTCTCCTGCTCATCAGCGCTCTCCTGTTCGTCAGCGCTCTCATGATGATCATCCCTGCTGTTCCTGTTGGTTCCTGTTCCGCGCCCTGTGCGCCCACGTTCGCCCTCGGGATCTAGAACTTCGGTTCAGGTCTGGGTCAAGGACTCTTCTTCTATGCGCAGGCTTCCATGCGTTGCCTTCTGCTTGTTAGCGATCATCAGCTCGCCAGCAATCATCAGCTCGCCAGCGATCACCTGTCTCTCGGCGATCTCCGGATCGCCCGCTTGTGTTACAGCCGGCATGCCAACGTTCTCCAACACTTCTGAAGGAACATGGTTCGCCAGCTATCGCCCACCTGCAGATGCTGCTCGCCATCGCGCGATTGCCCACCTGCGGATGCTGCTCGCCATCGCGCGACCGCCCACCTGCGCATGAGGCTCGCCATCGCGCGACCGCCCACCTGCGCGCGACCGCCCACCTGCGCGCGACCGCCCACCTGCGCGCGACCGCCCACCTGCGCGCGACCGCCCACCTGCGCATGCTGCTCGCCATCGCGCGACCGCCCACCTGCGCATGCTGCTCGCCATCGCGCGACCGCCCACCTGCGCATGCTGCTCGCCATCGCGCGACCGCCCACCTGCGCATGCTGCTCGCCATCGCGCGACCGCCCACCTGCGCATGCTGCTCGCCATCGCGCGACCGCCCACCTGCGCATGCTGCTCGCCATCGCGCGACCGCCCACCTGCGCATGCTGCTCGCCATCGCGTCGACATGCCACAACGTGCCATTGCCAACCTGCACGTTAGCACCGCTGATCGCCTGTTGATCCATATCGCCAGCGGTCTTCCTCGCCCACGCGGCAGCGCGTTTCCTCGCCATCGCGCTAACGCTTGCGTTCGCCGCCTCGGACTCGCGCTCATTCACCTGCCTACCCTCGCGACCGTTTGCCTGTGCGCCTGCGCGCCCACACGCCCACGTGCCTGCACGTCTACGCTCATGGGCGTCCGCGCCCATGCTCTCCAATGTTCGCCCGCGCGCGAACCGACGGTGTTCCATCGCGCGGACGGACGGTGTTCCATCGCGCGGACGGACGGTGTTCCATCGCGCGGACGGACGGTGTTCCATCGCGCGGACGGACGGTGTTCCATCGCGCGGACGGACGGTGTTCCATCGCGCGGACGGACGGTGTTCCATCGCGCGGACGGACGGTGTTCCATCGCGCGGACGGACGGTGTTCCATCGCGCGGACGGACGGTGTTCCATCGCTCGAACCTAAAGTGTTTCTTCGCACAAACGTCGGCTTAATTCTTGCAGTATCCATTGCTCGTCTGTGGGTTATCGCTCGCCGACCACCAGCTCTCGCCCTTCCTACCACGCTCGCCCTCCTTCTGCGCTCCTTCGCTCACCTTCGTTTGCGTTCCTGCGTGACAGCGCATGGGCGCTTCCACGTTCGCCCACGCGCAAATCTTTGAATTACCATCGCGCGAGCTCCAGGGCAAATGCGACCACGATTCCCATTGGGGTTTTCGCAGCATGGCCAGCCTGGCGAGTTCTTCTGGAGCGTATTTCCAGAACACGGCCTCACCCCGTAAACGCAGAGCATGGCACTTGCATAAGAAGAAACTTCAGGGAGGTCTGAGCAACACTCCTCTTTCCAGAACCTGGGTTAGCCCTTCCCCGTCATTCCCTGGAAGGATTTTTGCCGGGGGGGCTTTCCGTTCGAGATTTCTCCATCGGACAAGGGGTGACTGCTTACCCCTTCCTCTGAGGGCTTACCAGGTCCTTTCCCTCCTCGGTTATGGCCCGAGGTTTGGTTCAAGGAACTACAGGAAGATTATGGGTACTTTCCTCCTCTCGAGCTCAGGCACCTTGGCCTTTCGTCGTTAAGTATCTAACTTGCGGACAAGCTCGATGTTGTACCATCTAGACGTGCTGACTGAGGGCTTCCTTCGGGTGTCTCATCTGTGGAGGTCAACGACCTCAGACACCCTTCCATCCTTGAGAAGAGTTTGTTTATGCCCAAGGACAGAGACTTAGACAGCGGCTGTGCGGAGGAAATCGACTTCCGTTTTCACTCCTCCAAGGCGCTTTGTTCCAGACTCTGCAGGGCCCCAGCGCCCTTTTCTTTCAACCACGTCGGCCTAAGTTATCGGCTACGACAACTGGGACAAGGTGTCCAATTGCAGTTTCTTCCTGTCAGGAACAGATGGCACGGGAGGCTCCCCCTGGGGGGGCATAGTCCTAGAAGGAGCGGCAGAGTTCAAGAACTCTAGGATTGCAGGATTCTCGCTGGGAGGATGCTTTAGGTTACTCATCCGGATGACAGCTTCCCGATGCCCATTCCCGCACAATCTCTGTGATCAGCCAAGGATATCGCGCCTGCCGTCTCTGTCAGCGAATTCAGTGTCTCTGAACCTCTATGCCATAGCGTCGGCAAGAGTTGCCCGGTTGGGCAGAATGATCCATACCTTAGGCGAAGGTCCTCCATAGGATCATCGACGGCTTCACCCCCGGCCTCTTCAGTCGATCCTTTCTTGTTGGGAAGGATCTGAGGGGGGAGTTCGACCTCTCAGCCCTGATCAAGTTTGTCGAACAAACTTCGGCCAGCGTAGAACAGCAGAATCGATCAGACTGGTAACGAGGCGACAGGACTCCTTAAACCCTGGTTCGGAAAGATGGGTACTTTCAGTTTCCATTCCATCCATCTTCCAGGGAGCTCGTCGAATTCAGCCTAGACTGCAAGTATTCCTGCTTATGATGCAGTGTGGCTATCCCGCCGTGGCATAGCAGGTTTTTTCCCCAGAGAACTCTCCCTGCTTTCCTCATGACCGCTCAGGTGCAGGCTTCTGCCTCCTCTGCTTTTTGGAGGGCTGGTCAACTCCGGTAGGCTCGGGTTCGACCTTCTTCAGCGCCGGGACAAGCTTCCGGATGCTTACCATGAGTGTGGGTTCATGGTACTTTGCTTGGAGCCTTCTCTTCTGCCTCAACATCTGGAGTATCTGGCCATGATATTGAGTCAACAGCCTTACCACGTTGGAAACCCCGCTTCTCGTCCGTCCAGCGAGGTTAAGCAACGTCGGTTCTGGTCGGTACTTGGATGGGTGACCACCTGGGGACGCCAGATTCTGTTGCCACATCCTCCGAGCCTTCCTTTCAGTTGACTGCGGCAAGACTGAGGAGAGTCGCAGTACCTGTTCTCAGTCAAGCAGAGCTTTCAGCCCTACCTTGGAACGTTTCCTAGTTCTCCTTTCCTCATTGACCCTTCTATAGTCCGAACGGTCGCCTCAGGATAAGTTCCATGTGGGGCGGTCCAAGTTCCGGTGGTTTCAGGCAACGTTTAACCGGACTTCCTGGCCCCTATGGGACCAGCGGAACTATTAGACCTGCAATGGGTGATGACCTATGGAACCTCTTGATGGTAGTGGATATTCTCGTCCTTTCCCCACATTCTTGATGCTGTTCTCGGACTCGTCAAAGGAATGGGGGGGGGGGCATGTTCCGGTCCAGGCCTATGGTCAAGACCTGAAGGATACCTCTCCATCATTCAGGCAGGCTTAGGGGCCGTAGTCTGGCCCCTCTACAGATCCTACAGCTCCTGCCGAGTAGCCCCGTGAGCGTCGACTTCATGATTCTGGCGTGTTCTAACCAGCAGGGGACGCTTTTTCACACCTTCACATCTTGCAGTAGAGATACCGGGATGATTAAGATTATCTCAATACCACCATCGGCTCTCTCATTCCAGGCAGAGGAATGTTCTCTCCGACTATCCGAGCAGAGCCTCGTAGAAAGAGTGTACCTGGGGGTCTTTGACCTTGAGTAACCAGCAAGTCCTGGTCTGGGGGACCTGATCGCGACAGCTTGGAACCTCAAGCTTCCGCTGTTCTTCCCCCCAGTCTCAGACCTGAGACTCTGGCAAGATGCATTCCGGTGATGGTGGGACAACTTCGACGCCTGCGTCTTCCCTCCTTTTTGTCTGTGGACAATGGGTCTCAACAAGACCAGGTTGTCTTTCAACCTTTCAATGGGAGAGCTCCACTGGGACTATGCGCAGAACGGTTTCTGGACCCTCTGCTTCCCCTGACGGAACTCCCGGGAGAGCTTCTCCCACGGCGCAGACTACTCAAACAACCACGCTGCGACATCTCTCCCGAACCGGGGCGTCGTTTCGGCTTCATGCCTGGAGACACTACGCCTCCTCCTCAAGAAGAGACAACCCGCTACAGTCGCGGTACGGAGGTCGCGTCATCTGCGATAGTCATCCGCAGGGGTCTTCCAGGCAAAGTGAAGAGTCTTCGGTGGTTGGTGCCGTGGGAGATATACCTCTTCCCTTGAGGCCTCTTCTCCAGCAATAACGGTCTTATTGCCTTTCGGCGGGAGGAAACTCCTTTCCGCTCTCGGCAATGAAGCCTGTCGCTCAGCCTTTCCCTGACCTTCAGGCTTAAAGGAATAACTTTTTCCTGCCCGCTGGATCTTTCCTCGCTCATGCGAAGCTACGATCGTCCCTGCCCTAGTCGGAGGAAGACCTCCAACTTGGAGCATGGCTCGGACTTTTAGTCCTTTAAGAGATCTTCTCAAGACCCTTTACGAAAGTCCTCGGATTGTATTCCGCCTTGGGTCTCCTGCTCACTCTGGCCACGGCCAGTGTGTAAGCAATTTTCTTGGTCTCGTACGACTCCGCCCTTTCTAAGGAAGAGGGGAAGGCAACATTCAGGTTCGCTCCTGAGTTGTTGGCTAGACTCAGAATCTTGGGGTCCCGGCCCTTCGGTCCAATTCCTTCAAGATTTCGAGTCTCCATTCTGTATCTGATGTCCCAAGACCTTCTCTTTCTTGCCAGTAAAGGAATCGAGAGGTTAGCTTTGGGAACAGCTGCAGTTTGTCCTCAGTTGCAGCCGATTTGGGAGCACAAGGAGGACACGGGGGAGAGTCACCAGTATACCTCTTCAGCCCGGACTCAAGGACATTCATCTCGACCTGTCTCCAGACCCTCCCCCGTCACGTCGCCCTACAGCACGATGTTGGATACATCGCAACGTCCCTCGCCTTCGAGTAATACTACTCTGTGACGCAGGTGCTACAAGCTGGAGTCTGGAAGCGTCTAATGACCTTCGCATCCCGCTTCCTGCAGGGCGTGACCCACAGGAGTCTCGATACGTTTTCTATCGCTCTGTGGTGGCTACACAACAGCTGGTCTAACCTCAGGCTCCTTTTTGGACAGGTAGCAGAAGGTCGAGGCCATTGATATCAGGTTTTAGTCTGCATGAACGAAAGAATTATGTCTGGCCCTTATTTCTTTCTTCATCATCCCCTCTACAGGGAAGCAGCATCCTGGTCTCTGCATAGCTGACCTCGAACCTCTGCAGGTAAACCATGCTTCCTTGTGTTCCGAGTATTGAGTCAATACTGTCGCGTCCCCCATACCCTGACGAGGTGGTATTGGGAACGTCCTAACCCAGAGTTCCTTCTGGAACTCCAGGTCAACTGCCTAGGACGGGTCACACTTCTTCCTTCACACACAAGCTTAGTAGGCCACACGGTTCCTTGCGGAGCAAGGAACTTGTGAGGTGCAGGGACTCCTTTTCTCGAGTGCGACTCACTCGGATTCTGAGTCCCCGGGTAAAGCCAAAGCCAGTATGGCTGGGGACTTTCCACCCTACCTAATGGGTAAGTCACCCAATGTAAATAGCATGGTTTGTATTTCGGTTATGGAACAAATGACAAATTCGAAGATAATTTGTATTTTTCCTAACCATACAAACCTTAGCTATTTACACATATTTACCCGCCAGCCCTGTCCCCCAAGACAAGTCCTACCTCTAAGTGAAAGTGAGCATTCATCTGTGTGTGAGGGGGGGAGGGGTAGCTAGCTACCACTCCCCTACCCCCCGCTAACTAGCGCGGGGGTAATACACCCTCGTTAAATTCTAATGGCTCGCCATTTCAGCTGCGCTAAAAGGTAAACCCAATCTAAATAGCTAAGGTTTGTATGGTTAGGAAAAATACAAATTATCTTCGAATGTCATATTTTTATAGTTTTATCCAGGTATCGTGGCTGATAAAACTCACTTTTAAGAACATTATTTTTAATTTTCACCGCACAACTTTACCATTTCTTCTGACAGAAAACGTCAGTGATAGAAACGTGTCCTATAATCAATTACATGCCAGAAACACTTCTAAATTGCCTTATAATGACATTCTATAATACTTTATGATAATGCACCTGCTTACTATTTGTTAACCTCCAGAAACAGTAGATATAATTGGGAAAAAATAGATCCAAAATCGATCCGTTACTTCAATCCGAACAAACTACATACTATGTCCAAACATCTGATATGGGGATGGTATTCCTGTGGGACTGTGAAAGTAATTTAGCTATAGTAAGATTTCTTTGTTCCGACACCGACGCTGTTTATTAGGGATTATCTTTCGGAGAAGTTGGAAGACTAGCCATCATCAAAACTTTGGCAAGGTGGCAAACTCCCCAACCTGCTAGTTAGCAGGGAGGGGAGGGTAGGGAGGTTGCCATCTACCCCCTCACAAACCAATGTTGTATCCGAGGCAATTTTTCATTTGGCTTTGAGGAGAACGGACTTGTCCAATCTCTGCTCCCTCAAAAGACTTTAGACCCTTTTTTTCAGACTTATTCTCTTTCAGGTGTGTTTGTTCCTTCTTCTGCATCCTCATGCAGACTTTTCCAGGCCTTGCAGGACCTTGATGTCCTCTGTCGAGACGCACCCCCATTCGTTGTGTCCGACCTGGAGAGGACGCCGTTGTGAGCAAGGTAACACCTATGAGGAGTGTAGGGAGTGGTCTGCCTCCCAGTGGGAGGTATTTGGGCATTGGCACAAGAAAAAGCCCAGGAGGGATTCTTTGCCTTCAGGGTCTTCAAGGGCGAATAAACCTCAGGCATCTTCCTTGACCCCCGGTTTCTTTCCGAAGCTCCTGCTCGCTCGAACTCCCGAGGGGCAGTCGAATAGGAGCGTAGACCAGCAAACTCCAGAGCAACTGGGGATCTGGGGACATAGCTGCTTCCCCTAAAGAAGCAACTTTGCCCCCGCCCTCAGGAGAGTCCTCGCTTTCTGATCTTTTGCAGGCTTGGCCATCACTCAGTGTTGCAGGCCTTTTAAGGACGTCTTGGCAGTATCCTTCTCCGGGGTCCTCCGAAGTGAAAGGCCTTTCTCCAGCGGGTGTGGTGATTGATGCTATTGCTGTCTGCAAGGTCCATTTTTCACCTTTACCTGCTCCTGCTAGTCCTACACTCGGACGAGACCAGTACTCCTGCTCGCCACTCCAACGCCGACCTTTTGCTGACAGAGACTTCACACCAACTTAGGATCTCTTCGTCCTCCAGGGACCATAGTCCTTTGCGCTTGTCTAGACGTTCACCCTCACCCTCCGTCAGGCAGTGCTCCAGGTCCAGAGACCGACAATCTTCTGGCCATTCTCCTGCTTGTGATCGGTGCTTCCCTCCAACAATTCTTTGCTGGTCACTCTGTGATACTGATGAGCGAGAACACTACAGTAATGGCTTATGGAAACAAACAAGGCGGTACCTCTTTGCAGCCCCTATGCCATCTAGCAGTGGAGATGTTAAGATGTTCCTATCAGCTCACTTCATTCCAGGAAAGAGGAATGTGCTCGCGGAGAATTTGAGCAGAGCAACTCGGATAGTGGGCTCCAAATGGTCTTTGAATCATCTGACAGCCAACAAAGTCCTGGCTTTGTGGGGTTCCTTGACTATGGATCTGTTCACAACGTCCCAGAACTTCAGGCTTCCGCTCTACTGTTCCCCAGTTCTGGATCATCAGGCTCTCTGGCAAGATGCATTCCAACAATGGTGAGGCAACATCGATGTGTACACATTTCCCTGTTCAGTCTGATGCGAAGGATGCTCAACAAGACCATAGCATGCAACAACCTCTTCATGACGCTCATAGCTCCGCTATGGCAGCATGCAGAGTAGTTCCCGGACTTTCTGTAGTCCTAGACGGAGCTCCCAAGAGAACTTCCTCCACGACACGATCTACTCAGACAATCATACGCCAACATCTACCACAAGGCAGTAGCTTCTCTTCGTCTTCACGGCTGGAGACTATCCAGCACCTCCTCTCGTAGAGAGGCTTTTCACAACAGGATGCGAGAAGGATGTCTGGATACCTACGAAGATTCTCATCCTTAGTCTACCAGACTAAGTGGATTGTCTTCTGTGGTTGATGTCGTGAAAGGGATATCCCTCCCCTCAAAGCCACTATTCCAGTAATATTGATGTTTTTCTGGGAGGAAAAGCTTCTCTCGGTCTCGGCAGTGAAAGGCTACCGCTCAATCTTAAGCCTTGCGTTCATTGGAGTTCTCTTTCCTCATACGAAATTATGAGCTTATCTCCCCCCACTTGAAAGTTAGACCTCCTCCTTGGAACGTGGTTCGCGTCCTTTAGTCCCTAAAGCGTGCTCCCTACGAACCAATACGCCAGGCAACAGATCACCACCTCACTTTTAAGATGGTGTTCCTACTCGCATTGGCTTCAACCAAAAAAAAAAAAAAAAAAAAGTTAAAACCTAAAACATCGCCCATTCAAGGGGATAGGGGGAGGTACCACTTAGCTTCATCCCTTAGTTTATTGCCAAGACTCAAAATCCGGGTGTAGCGGATCTTAGATTTGTGCCCTTTCAGATTGAGTCTTCGTTCTGTAACCGATGATCCAGATCAACTGTTACTTTGCCCAGTGAGGAGTTGAGGTATTACCTTAAATGCCCTGCACCAGCTCACCCCCAAGTGTCAGCATTTTTCGTCAGCATGGGGAAGGCCAAAAGGAGGGTCACAAGGAACACCATCACAACTTGGATTCGCAGGATAAATCTCGACCCTCCTGCTCGTCGACCTAGAGCTCATGACATCAGGGGCATAAGTACGTCCCTGGCATTTAAACGTAACTGCTCTGTGACGCTGGTACTACAGGCGAGCGTGTGGAAGCGTCAGACGACCTTCACCGTCCACTACCTGCGAGACTTGACCAACAGGAGCATGGAGACTTTCTTCATTGGTCCTGTGGTAGCTACATAACAAATAGTTTAGAATGCCTTAGGCTCTTTGATGGACAAGTAGCAGATGGGCATAGGTTACCTGGGATTAGTCTGGGATGAATGTGTAAGAAAGACTGGCTTTCTTTCTTTCTTTCATTTTTGCCTCTCTTGCGAAACAGCACCATGGGTCCTCTGCACGTTGGCCTCACCTATCTACAGGTAATAACCATTTCCCTTGTGTAACCTAGTATAGAATTAATACTTGTCTACGTTCCCCGATACTCCTCACAAGGTGGGTATTGGTAAACATCTATGTTTGATGTTAACAGTCCTGTTTAGCTCAGAATAATCTTACCTAGACAGTCACATTGCTTGTTTTTCACACGCACACAGGTTGCTCAGGCCACTATCCATGCATTGTACAGAGTTTTAGCGAGGTGTCAGGGTTTATCACAGTTAAAGAGCAAGCCCGTACGTGAAAGCCCCAATGGATAAGCCAGTGGTCAGACTTCCACCCTCCTAATGAACGAGTCATCCCTAATAAATAGCATAAGGTTTGTAGTAAGTTTTGGAACAAATGACAATTGTTCCGTAACCGAAATACAAACCACGCTATTTACATTGGGTTTATCTTTTAGCGCAGCTGAAATGACAAGCCAATAGTTTTAACGAGGGTTAATTACCCCCGCGCTAGTTAGCGGGGGCAGGGTAGCTTGCTCCCCCCCCCCCCCCCCCCACACTCCGGTGACTTGCTTCTCTTCACTTTTGGCTCGGCGGTGAACAGACGTGTCTGTTCATCGTCTTCGTTGACAGCCTTTAATCTTTTTTCTGCTTTTTCTTTTCTACAGCTTGTGTGTTGGTTTGAAGTTGACTTTCGTTATTATTATCTTACAATGCGTACGTGCCCTGGTGTTGCAGGCCGCCCTTGTGGGACCTTTATGTCGGCCTTAGATACGGACCCTCACACCCTTTGCCCTCAGTGTCGGGGCCGACGGTGTGACCAGGAAAACATGTGTTGTGATTGTAGGGAGTGGTCTGCCTCCCAGTGGGAGAGGTTTGGCCGCCGGCGTAAGAAGAAGTCCAAGAGAGACCGTTCTCCTTCGGGGGTTGCCTTGAAGGAGGAAGGTTCTCGGGATTCTTCTTTCGCCGCCCAAACCTCCTCCGAAGCTCCCCCTCGACCGGCTCTTAAGGAGAGTTGGCCGAGTGGTAGCGCAGGCACTAGTTCTGTTTCCCGACCTTGGGTGGGGGAGAGGGCATCGCCTCCCATAGCGGGGCGGTTCACCCTCCTCCTCCGGGGGAGGCCATTGATAACTCCTTGTCTAATGATGATCTCTTACAGATTTGGGCTTCCCTGGGGCTTAAGGGCTTGCCCTCCAGGGTCGCCTTGATTGACCTTGTCTCGTTGGGGGCCGCCGTTAAGCAGTCGCCGGCGGTAGCAGAGGTAGACCCTCTGTGTATCGTTGACGTCGTGGTGGCAGAGGCCTCCGACGTGACTGGGCAATCCTCTGCAGGTGCAGTTGATGATGGTGCGGACGCCTCTCCTCCCCCTTCCGTACATCCTTCGAAGGGGGAAGCGAGTCCTACGAGCTCTTCTGCTGCTCAGCTTCCTTCTAAGGGTAGTGCTTTGACTGAGACTCCCCTTCGGAGGACTGATGGTCCTGATGATCTTCCCCGTGGCCGCCTCCGCCGTAAGGCTCACCGTCCGCTGCGTCGCAAGGGCCTCCCTTCCCCTTATAAGGGGGTTAAGAGGCACCTTTTTGGATCTTCTTCCTCCGAAGGGGACTCTCCTCGTCGTACTCAGCCTACAGCTCCTGCTCCCTTGGACCTCTCTGCAGACCGTTCTCCAACTCCTGCTAGACCTTCACCTTCTGGGGAACTCGTCACCCGACGGGCAACGGTCTCTTCGGGGCAAAGGGATTCTTCCCTTCCACGTGCAGTGCTAGCGCACAGGCGCTCTCCTGCTCGTCAGCGCTCTCCTGCTCGTCGGCGCTCTCCTGCTCGTCAGCGCTCACCTGTTCGCCAGCGCTCTCCTGATATTCGCCCTCCTCGTCAGCGCTCTTCTGAGGACATCCTACATCCTGTGGTTCCTGAGGAACGCTTAGCACGCCAGCATTCTTCTGCTCGCCCTCCTGCAGTGTTAGCGCACAGGCGCTCTCCTGCTCGTCAGCGCTCTTTTGAGGATCATCGCCCTATGGTCTCTGACCATCCTGCAATTCCTGTTGGACTCCCTGCGCGCCATCAGTCTCCTGAGCTCTCCCATCCTGTGTCTACACAACAGCGTTTGCGTTCTCCAGCGCGTTTCAAAAGCACATGTTCGCTCACGCGCCTACGATCTTCCTGTTCCTGTTCGTGAACGCGCCGCGCCACCTGTTCCTTCACAGGATCTCACGCGTCGCCCTCCTGCTCGCCAGTGTTCACCTGCTCGCCAGCGTTCACAGGCGATTCTAGTATCGCCTATTCATCAGCGTTCTCCTACGCGTCAACGATCACCTGTTTATCGGCGATCTTCGGACCGCCCGCGTGATTTACAACCTGCGCGTACGCGTTGCCCTACGCTTCGTCGACCAGAGATTCTGAAGGGACATGGTTCGCCATCTACTAGCTCGCCATCGCGCGATCATTCACCTGCGCGTGCTGCGCGTGCTGCGCGCTATCGCTCGCCAACGCGTCACCATGCGACAACACGCCATCGCTTTCCTGCGCGTCAGCGCTCGCCAGCTCACCACCGATCGCCTGCTGATTTACACCGCCAGCGATCTTCCTCGCCAACGCAGCAACGCATTTCCTCGCCATCGCGCCAACGCTTTCGTTCGCCGACTCGGACACGCGCTTGTTCACCTGTACACCCACGCGACCGCTCGCCTGCGCGCCCGCGTGACCATTCGCCTGCGCGACCGCTCGATCATCCACCTGCGCGCCCGCGCGACCGTTCGCCCTCGCACGACCATCGTTCGCGGCGAATTTCGCAGCCAGTGGTAGCAGCAGGAACGCATGTTCCTAGACAGCGCTCGGGATCGCCTCCACCCAAACGCAGGATTGTAGTGCAGGACAAGGATGATACTGAGAAGAGGTTAGTGCATCATTCTTCCCCACCTTCTTTTCAGGCAGGTACTGTGGTGTCCACTCCAAAGGATCGCCCGATCCCTTTCCCTTCAGCGAGGATTTCGGACTCTGTGTCCTTGGAGCAACAGACTTGGTTTGGTCCACTGATGCGGGCGTTAGTGAGGATTATGAAGCCAGCACTCGCCGATCAGGGTAACAAACCAACGGCTGTCTCTCCTACACTGAAGAGAAAGAGAGGAGTGGACTTCGTGGTGACTTCCCCCAGGGCGAAGTTGGTTCCCAAGAGGTCTGTCGCGAAGCCCCCTTCTCCTGCTCGAGTGCTTTCTCCTTCTCCCGTGGACGAGGCCTTTCCGTCCTCGGGTGAGTCCAGTGAAGCGGTAGTCTTCCCCTCGGCACCAAGGGGGGAGACTTCGCTTCATGGAGGATAATCGTCTCGTGAGGAAGGGGCTCCTCGAACCTCTTTGTTGGGATCCTGTATCCCTCCCAGGAGGGAATCCAAGGACTCCAAGACCGTCCCGAAATCATCTTTGAGGATTCGCCAGGAACCCGCGGCTCCCCGGGGGAACGTCTACGTTTCACCCCAGGAAGAGATCCCTGGGACAGGAGACTTAGCTGCCAGCCCGCAAGGAGGAGATCAGCAGGAATCCGAACATGCTTTCTGGCAGGTCCTAAGCCTGATAAGGCAACTTAACGGGCTTATGGAGCCCGTCATCGCCCCCCGTGAAGGCAAAGACACTATCTTAAATGAAGTGTTTGACGTTCGGAAGGCCCCTAAGTCCAGTGCGGCTCTGCCCTGGTCTGAAGAGTGCCAGAGCTAGGGCCAACGCTCAGCTCGCGATTCTTGCCTCCTCCAGTCGTTCCTCTGCCGGGAACAAGCTCATCCCTCCTCCTCGTCTTCAGCAGAGGAGGTATTTCGAGATTCTGGATGAGTCCAGCCTCGCTCTTCCTCTCCATCACTCTGTGGAGGAGCTGGCGAAGGGAGTTCCCCTTGAGAAGCTCTCTGCCCAGCAGGTGTCGTTCTCGGCGGCAGAGATCCTTAGCCATGAGAAGGTCGCTAAGTGTGCCATGCAGGCCACTTCGTGGCTGGACTTTTGGCTAGGAACTCTGGGCATCCTATTGCGCTCGGAGGACTTGTCCAAGGAGACCAATAGGAAGGCCCTAGAGACCTTGCTCTCGGGCACCCGCTCCATCGAGTTTTTGGCGCACCAGGTTACCATCCTGTGGGCCAACTCGGTGTTGAAGCGTCGCGATGTTGTGTCCAAGAGATTCCATCCGAAGGTCCCCGCAGTGGATGTGTGTAGGCTACGACATGCTTCCCTTCTGGGGGAGAACCTGTTTGAGCCTCAGGACATGGAGCGAACGGCTGAGAGGTGCAGGAAATCCAGCACGGACTCCCTCCTCCATAGGACCCTTACAGCTCGGCCCTATAAGCCTCCAGCTCCGCCGCAACAGCAGCAGCAGCCTCGTAAGGCTCCAAAGCAGGCACCGGCAGTTAAGAAGGTGGTGTCTAAGCCGCAGCCCTTTCCAGCCAAGGTCAAGAGGGGCGGTAAGTCCTCCAGGGGAGGCAAGACTCCTAGGGGTGGCGGCCGCGGCCGCAAGCCCTAGGGGTGGCAGTCCCCCTGCGTGTCCACCTGTGGGGGGATGCCTTCAGCGTTGCGTCCGCAGGTGGCAGCAACACAGGGCCGATGCTTGGACGGTCTCAGTGATCGGCCAAGGCTATCGCATCCCGTTCACAACATCTCAACCTCCCCTGACAGCGAATCCAGTGTCGTTGAGCTCCTATGCCACGGGATCGGCAAAGGGGCTGGCCCTTCGGGCCAAAGTCGAGACCATGCTCAAGAAGGGTGCTCTCCAGGAGGTCGTCGACGGCTCCCCAGGCTTCTTCAGTCGACTCTTTCTTGTAAAGAGGGCGTCTGGAGGCTGGAGACCTGTCATCGACCTCTCAGCTCTGAACGGGTTTGTCAAGCAAACCCGGTTCAGCATGGAGACAGCAGACACGGTCAGACTTGCGGTGAGACCACAAGACTTTATGTGCACACTGGATCTAAAGGACGCGTACTTCCAGATCCCAATCCATCCGTCTTCCAGGAAGTACCTGAGATTCTGCCTAGACGACAAGATCTACCAGTTCAAGGTGCTGTGTTTCGGTCTCTCCACAGCTCCTCAGGTGTTCACCAGTGTTCACTCTGATTTCATCTTGGGCACACAGGAACGGCATTTGTCTCCTTCGTTATCTGGACGATTGGCTAATCCTAGCAGACGCGGAGTCGACCCTTCTTCGATACCGAGACATTCTTCTGGATCTTTTCCAGGATCTGGGGATCGTGGTAAACCTCGAGAAGTCCTCTCTGCAGCCGTCCCAACGACTGGTTTATCTAGGCATGCTAATAGACACCAATCTCCACAAAGCCTTTCCATCAGACGACCGGATAGCAAGGCTGAGGAGGGTGGCGGAACCCTTCCTTAAGCGAGAAGAGCTCCCCGCCCAGTCGTGGTTGCGTCTCTTAGGTCACCTATCCTCCCTGGCTCGTCTGGTTCCAAACAGCCGCCTCAGGATGAGATCCCTTCAATGGCGGCTCAAGTCCCGGTGGAATCAAGGATTCGATTCTCCGGACATTCTGATCCCAATGGGGTCTCTGGAACAGACGGACTTGCGATGGTGGCTGGTCGACGAGAACCTGCGAAAGGGAGTGAGTCTTCTCGTCCTCCCCCGGGAATTGACTCTGTTTTCGGACGAGTCAAAAGAAGGGTGGGGGGCGCACGTTCTGAACCAGAGGGCCTCAGGCCTTTGGTCAGAATCAGAAAAGTGCCTACACATCAACCTGCTAGAATTGAAAGCCGTCTTTCTGGCTCTTCAGCAGTTCCAACGATCCCTGGCGGGATCACTCCGTGGTGGTGATGAGCGACAACACCACAGTAGTGGCTTATATCAACAAGCAGGGAGGCACTTTTTCGCAGCAGCTATCCCATCTTGCAGTAGAGACTCTGAGGTGGACCAAAATCCACTCGATAACACTATCAGCTCGCTTCATTCCTGGCAAGAGGAATGTGCTCGCCGACAGTCTGAGCAGGGCCTCGCAGATAGTGAGTACCGAGTGGTCTTTGGATCCTCAGATAGCCAACAAAGTCCTGACTTTGTGGGGTTCCCCGACTGTGGACTTGTTCGCGACAGCTTTGAACTTCAAGCTGCTCCTGTACTGCTCCCCAGTCCCGGACCCCAAGGCACTCTGGCAAGATGCTTTCCAGCAACGGTGGGACAACATCGACGTGTACGCCTTTCCACCGTTCTGTCTGATGAGAAGGGTGCTCAACAGGACCAGACTATCGGTCAACTGTTCAATGACTCTGGTAGCTCCGCTATGGCATCACGCGGAATGGTTTCCGGACCTTCTGCAGCTCCTGACGGAGCTCGCGAGGGAGCTTCCTCCACGACACGAGCTTCTCAGACAACCCCACTCCGGCGTCCCTCACAGGGCCGTAGCCTTGCTTCGGCTTCACGCCTGGAGACTATCCAGCGTCTCCTCGCGGAGAGAGGCTTTTCGCAACAGGTTGCGGAGAGAATGTCTCGGCACCTGCGAAGGTCCTCTGAGGGAGTCTACCAAGCAAAGTGGAGAGTCTTTTGTGGTTGGTGTGGTGGAAAGGGTATCTCTCCACTCGGTGCCACTATTCCAGCAATAGCGGACTTCCTCGTTTATCTGCAGGAAGAAATGCGCCCTTCTGTCTTGGAGTGAAAGGCTATCGCTCAGCCTTAAGCTTGGCCTTCAGACTGAAGGGCGTGGATATTTCTTCATTGCTAGAACTCTCTTTACTCATACGTAGCTATGAGCTTACCTGCCCCCAGTCGGAAGTGAGACCTCCTCCTTGGAACGTGGTTCGAGTCCTCAGGTCTCTTAAGAGACCTCCCTTCGAACCATTACGGCAGGCCTCCGATCGCCACCTGTCTTGGAAGACGGCTTTCCTACCCGCTTTGGCTTCGGCCAAGCGGGTTAGTGAACTTTATGGTCTCTCGTACGACATCGCCCATTCAAGGGGATGGGGGGAGGTAACGTTCAGGTTCGTCCCTGAGTTTGTTGCCAAGACTCAGAATCCTGGAGTGCCGGATCCTCGCTTCGACTCTTTCAGGATCACGAGTCTCCGTTCTGTAACAAGCGACCCAGACCAGCTGCTACTATGTCCAGTGAGGTGTCTGAGGCACTACTTGAAGAGAACGGCTGCAGTCCGTCCTCAAGTGCGAGCTTTGTTTGTGAGCACAGGCAGGACTAAGAGGAGGGTCACCAGGAACACCATCTCAGCTTGGATTCGAAGGGTTATCCACCATGCCTTGAATCCTGACCCTCCTCCGTCACATCGCCCTCGGGCCCACGATGTTAGGGGTATTGCTACATCCCTGGCCTTCAGGAGAAACTTCTCTGTGACGCAGGTACTTCAAGATGGGGTCTGGAAGCGTCAGACGACCTTCACAGCCCACTACCTGCAAGACGTGACCCACAGGAGCCTCGATACGTTTTCTATCGGCCCTGTGGTGGCTGCACAACAGCTGGTCTAACCTCAGGCTCCTTTTTGGACAAGTAGCAGTAGGTTGAGGGCGTTGTTACCCGGTCTTAGTCTGCGTGAATGAAAGAGTATGTCTGACCCTTACTTCTTTCTTCATTCTCCCCTCTCTTGGGGAAGCAGCATCCTGGTCCTCGCATAGCTGACCTCGACCTCTGCAGGTAACCCATGCTTCTTTGTGTTCCTAGTATTAAGCTTAATACTGTTGCGTCTCCCATACCCTGACGAGGTGGTATGGGGAACGTCCTATCCTAGAATTCCTATCTGAAGGTCTCAAGGTCAACTTCATAGGACGAGTCACCCTCTCCTCCACACACTGCTTATGTAGGCCACTCGTTCCTTGCGATGCTAGGAACTTGTGAGTTACAATGGCTCCCTTTCTCTAGTGCTGCTCACTGAGGGATCGAGCCCCCGGGCAAGCCGAAGTCAGTAAGGCTGGGGACTTTCCACACTTCCTAAGGGGTAAGTCACCCAATGTAAATAGCGTGGTTTGTATTTCGGTTACGGAACAAATGACAAATTCGAAGATAATTTGTATTTTTCCTAACCATACAAACCTTAGCTATTTACACATATGTGCCCGCCATCCCTGACCCCCAAGTCAAGTCCTACCTCTAAGTGTAGTGAAGCAAGTCACCGGTGTGTGGGGGGGGGAGGGGTAGCAAGCTACCCTTCCCCTACCCCCGCTAACTAGCCCGGGGGGTAATTAACCCTCGTTAAAACTATTGGCTCGTCATTTCAGCTGCGCTAAAAGGTAAACCCAATGTAAATAGCTAAGGTTTGTATGGTTAGGAAAAATACAAATTATCTTCAAATTTGTCATATTTGAAAGTAATTCATATTTTTCCTAACGATACAAACCTGAAGCTACTTATTGTCCTGCTATCACCTGTCCACCCTATTAAGTCCTGCCTGCAATCAAAAGTGGCTCAGATACACTGGTGTGTGAATGAGAGAAGTAGCTGCCAACCCCCTCTACCCATCACTTCCCCCGCCTAACTAGCAGGTAAGGTAACTGACACCTTGCCAAAGTCTTAATGGCTAGTCTTCCAGCTTTGCTAAAAGATAATCCCTAATAAATAGCTCCAGGTTTATATCATTAGGAAAAATATAAATTACTTTCAAATTTGTGATAACTCACTGCCCATTGAAGTTAATAAATAGGAACAGCAGCATAGAAATTATCAGTGAGAGGAATAACTCAAGGATCGGCTAATAATAATGATTCTAATAACAACACCACCTGGATTCCATAGAGTTTACCCTATAGAATAATTCCTACAAATACAGTATGTCTAAACAATCTTAGGTTGACTCATGACATTGATAACCTTTAAAACTAATATAAAAGGAAAACCCCTTCCTAATCAATGATTCCTTCTCTCATTCACATAAATAATGAAATTTGATGAATGTGAAAATGCCCACATTATCTACCCGAAATTATACTTACCATTCGGTAGAAAGAAGCCTTGCTGCCAATCAAGCTTATGAGGTGCGGCATCTCTTTGCTCATATTAAAGCAGAGAGAAGGAAGTCCTGAGAGACTACTTGTTCCTGTCACATATTGCACAAGCACAGGGGAAGATTTCAGTGCATGGACTTCGAGCACTGAGATGGAACAGGTGACCTGGTTTATGCATGCGCTTCTCCACATACGGAACACCAGCAATGCCTGAGGAAGGGCTCGACTTCTGCAGATAAAGCTCTAGCCAACATCATCATCGGTTGGTACAGCAAAGGCAAACTTCGAGAGAAATGCAGACGAGTACAGTATTTCCTTCACTTGGAGAAGGCGATAATGTTTCTTTTGCGGGTGTCGTGTCCTCCAGTGCCTTCACAGGTGGAGGGATAGATGGCTAGCACTTCCAGGAGCTTTTTCATAGATGAAATACCAGTGATGCTTGAAGAAGGGCACAATTTTTGTAGGTCAAAGCTCTTGCTAAATATCATCATTGGATGGTACAACAGAAGGTGAAGTTCAAGGAAAAGGCAGAGTAGTATTGCTTTCAATTAAGGAAGCCAATACTATTCATTTTACGGTCGTCACATCCTCCAACACCTGCACAGGTGGAGAAGTTGGGAGGATGCTGCAGGGAAGGCATTTTGGCCCCAACATCAGCCAGCACCTCTAGGAGCTTCTCTGCACATAAAAAACCAGTGATGCCTATGAAAGGGCACAACTTCAGTAGTTCCAAGTTATCACCAACGTTGTCATTTATCGGGTGATACAGCAAAAAGCAAACTTCGAGGGAAAAGGCAGGGGAATGTTGCCTTCACTGGAGGAAGTTATAATATTCTTTCCATGAAGCATGCCCCAAGCCAGGGTCTCCTCCCCCACTACAAATAACTTCAGCATCAGCTTGGGGGATTGCCACATCCAGTCGAGGAATCCCTCTTAGGCTTCTTTTCTTTTTACTAAACTCTAACCACTAGAGAGGAAGTCACAACCTGCACTTTGCATGTCCCCGGGCAAAAACCATAATGATGATGTGGATCAAAGGCAGGTTTTCTCATAAACCTGCCACATTTCTTTCCAGGTTTACCAGAGCTCACGTGTCTGCATGCAAGATATCCCTCACTCGCAAAGAGAGAAGAAGATTAATAGCCAGCAGAGGCAGCAAGAAGTACGCCTGTACAGCTGCGGCCGAAGCCAAAGGCAAGTCTTAAGCAGACTGTTGGGTGGGCAGGGTTTACCCTCCCCCCACCAGCCAGTTAGAACTACCTGGTTATAAGTTTAATGGCTGTTCCAGCCACGCTGAAATAACTCCTATTAAAAAACAATGGTTTGTATTCGTATAGGAAAAAGCACAATTGATTCTATACAGTATACTGTACTGTAATTCTGTTGACAAAATCTAATTTTCTCTTAGATTTTTTATTTATAAACTCAGCAAAGTAACATGCTCTACTGCACTAGACTAAAAATAAAAGAAAAGTAATTATTAAAACAACCAACAAAGCATTGATAGAATATATTAAAATTATATCCTAATGAACCACATACATTATTTTGCTACCAATACACAAAGAAGTTCCATTAGAACTTAAGAACACGCTGTTTTCCTTTAAATTTAATGTAGCATTTTCAGGAATAAGTTGAGTACCTTTAAGAGGTTCTGCAAGTGTTGGAAGCATGCGTGGTCCAAAATCTGTATCTGTATATCTGTAATAAGATAACTTCAGGGATGGCTTTATGCAGCGTTCTTGGCGCCTCAGACGGGCAAAAATAGAGGATGTTGTATCATTATCAAATATAGGAAGTTCACAATTGAAAAAGCCATTATATGGCTGAGGATTAACAAGAGTTATAACAACATTGGGTGCAGTTGTGAAAGTTAGGAAAGGCTCACCAGGCACAACTTCTTCCTGGGTGCGCTCACTTTCACATTCCTCTGTCCAGCGAATTTCAATTCCCTCCAGGTCCAATGTACCACGAAGAAAATCTAGATTCTCTTCCAAAATTTTCCGTTCATCAAAATCTACAGTGTTCATCAGGGCTTTCTCTCCTTGGGTATTCATCCTTTCACGAACTGCTTGTGCAAAAGGCATGACTTTCTTCATGTACTTCTTTAAATCTGGTATACTTCCCAAAGTTTTAGAAATAACTTTGTTATCAGGCAGGGAATTGTTATTTGACTTGTAGAGTCCATGCATAGTTTCTAAAATAGTACTCTGCCATTTGGGGAAAGTTTTAGCTACCCATATAGTACCATGTGAAGGAGCTACAGGTGCTGTCACATTCTCCTTTTTACCTTTACCTGGCGTCATGTGAGACTTCAAACGTAATCGGAACCTATGAGAAGCATCTGCAAGATACTCTGAAGCCTTAACAAGTATCAGGTCAGGTTCATCAGCTGTGGGCCAGTGAGAGTGCAAGATGGATTTTGTATTTCCAAGGATATTTTGCCAAACATAATCACATATGTGAGGACAGACTGGAGAGAGAATAAGAACTTGAGTAGTTAAATAGCGAGAAACAAGATCCCAATGCAAGCCTGTCTGAACCTGCGCTCGCTCTCGGTATTGGTGGAAAAGATTACTATATTCAAAGAACCCAGTGCGAAGCCCTTCTTTGAACATCATTGCCTTGAAATTTTCATCTGTTTCTCGTACCTTCAAATTCATCTCCGATATAAACATCTGATCATTTATGGTAAATTCACTTCCTGTGCGCATTGAATCCTTCTCAGCAAGCAATTCTTTTGCCAGTTCAACAAAAGTCCATAATCTAAGAACTCCTGAGTCAGCAACTTGTGTTTCAAAATTGGCATCCTCTACGGAGTCTCCAGAGTTAGCTAAGGCAAGACGCATGCCATCAGCACCATAACAATCTAATGCATCAGTCAGAGTAAGGAAATTTCCAGTTGACTTCGACATCTTTTCTGAATTCAGTAACAAATGTCCATTTGCACGAACACCTTTTGGCCACTTATCTGGCTGTGTAGGCCACATAGCTGTATGATTATAAATGTAATATGTCAAATGATTAGGAACTAAATCCTTTCCAGATACTCGTAAATCAACTGGATACCAGTAACAAAATTCTTGACGCATCTTTTCCAAAGTTTGCTTCTGAATGGTAGTCTTTGGCATTGAACTTGTTTGACAAAATACATAATCCCAAACATCTGGTGTCATCTCCTCTGGTTTGACATTATACTTTTATTTGTTGCTCCATAAATATCACCATGAAGTATATGCGCAACAGTATAATAAGACATGTAAATTGTAGAATCTGACAGGGATTCTATCAACCATTGTTCATCCCACGGAAGTCGTGTCCCAAGACCATATGTTCTTGAACAAGCATGGCCTTTTAGCCAATCCAGAGTAGCCTCAAAGTTTCTTCGTACTTCATCGTGGAATAGTTCCATGGCATCTAAATTTTTCTGTGCTTCAGCCCTCCACTTTGGCTCGCCATAATCGAGATACCATTGATCACAAAGAGCCACTACACACTCGTCACCAGAGCGTGAAATAATTTGCTTCTCAGGCTCCTGATAAATCATTGCTTCCTTTCTTTTGACTAACATATCTTGTATACCTTTTTTAACATCTTGAACTTTCTTGCCTTTAAAGTCTCCAACAAGTAACACTCCTTCGTAAAATCCTCGAAGATAAACCTTCTCTTTAGCTTCAACTAACTTGTCCCTGTCATTCTGAGATTTTATACCCATTGCTTGACAAATAGATGGTGCGCTAAGAGTTCCATATTCTGGAACATCAATTATGGGAATAGGCTCCACGTTAACCATTTCCTCAGTGATCCCGTATTTCTCACGGAGAGCTGGTTTGTTTTTTAGATCCATAAGAGCAGCAAAATCATCTGGAGCATCAGAAGGTACAGATGTGACAACACCAGTTCCTTTCTCTTCCTTCACAGTTAACATGGGAAGAGTGTAGATTGTCTTATAACTGGTAAGTGGAGCTGCTAGCTTTGTTCCCATGAGCTCATGTCCTCTGAGTTCTAAAATGGGTTTGACTTCATTTTCAAATTTCAGCATCCCTTGGTAAGCCATATTTTTAGCAGCCCTGCGGGTACATACCACCACTTCACCAGCTTTAGTCTCAACAGCAACATAAGTCAAATCAGGCCCTAGCCAGCAGTTGGTCTGTCCATACATCGTTTCGGGCCGCAATGTAGCGGCTATTAGAAATACTGGTTTGGGGGAAAGTTCAGCCAGCCTACCCTTCAGTTCTTGAACTTTCATCTTAACAAGAGTGTATTCTTGGGGACCAACACCTTCACCTGTTGACCGATCATGATCCATACAAGGTTGGCCATCTTTGGGAGAATAGATAGTATACCTGCAAAAACACAAAATATACAATTACACTTCAGAATGGAAATTTGCTACAAAAAACATAAACTTCAAAATAAGTTACCACAAAATACTCGCACTATTAATAACTAAACCAACCCAAAATAAAAGATTTTCAAAGTAATTTTTATATGTATGTCCCAACTAGACAAACCCGAGTTCTTTACTATAGGAGTATTAAAAGAGCGAAGGCTGGAATATGACAAACTTTGTTATAAGTTTGTATTTTTCCTAACCTACAAACCCGAATTCTTTACTATAGGTGATATTCTAGCGCGAGCTGGAAAATACAGCAGAAAGACCTTAACAAGGTCGTTAACGACCGGGCCGGTAGTTATCCCCCTGTTAGGGGTGGGGGACTGCCGGACGGTGGCTACTGATACCTTCAATCGGATTCTAGCTACGACTATCTTAGGGGGCGGTGACGGAGGGAAGATTTGAGTAAAGAATTCGGGTTTGTATGTTAGGAAAAATACAAACTTTGTTATAAGTTTGTCATTTGTTCCTACACTAAATACAAACCCTCATTCTTTACTATAGGACTTAGTCTTGAGGTCAGGGTGGACGAAGGGTTCCCTATTCCTAGGGAAGATAGTCCTCAGACTAGACTCTATTGATGAACAAATCACCCATTAACTTCCTCTGTAGATCCCCAAAATCTTAGCGCGACTGAAGGTTTGTAATTACGTGGAAACAAATGTTTCAGTATGAAGAGGGTCGGGAACAATGACTTGGACCCATCATACATAGGAAACCCCTGACCTTGAAAAGGGGAATCCTCATGACTACGAGTATAACTTATACCCTGTGAGAGGAGTCAGATGAGTTTCGTACCTTATTTCCATTGGTGAGTCCAGCTGAAACTGGTTACAGACTAGGATACCCAGATGGGAGGAAGAAGAAAGGAGCAGAAGATAGATGGACGTTCTTCTAAAACCTAGTGTAACGCAGAATCCTCGACCAATGGCTACTGTCCCCTAAAAGGGTGCAAAGGTAGTTATAGCACCTGTTGCCCTGCCACAATAGGCCCTATAGAAAAGGGGTTTAGAGACCTATGTTTCACATCGGTTAAATAGTGAGAGGTGAATGTAGATTGGCGCTTCCAGACTCCAGCTCTTAAGACTTGGGAGACTGAAAAATTCTTCTTAAATGCCAGAGAGGCACCCACTCCCCTAACTTGATGGGCTTTGGGTTGAGCTGCCTCTGGGTCTCCGTGTATGGCTCTCACAATAACTTTCTTGAGCCAGAAAGAGATGGTATTGCGAGAGATTCTCTTCTTTACCTTATTGGTACTGAGGAAGAGATGACGGAGGCGCAGTATGAAAGGTCTGGTGCGCTTCAGGTATTTCTTAGCGCCCTGACTGGGCACAGTAGCAATTGGTCAGTATCCTGTGTTACCTTATTGAGGCTTGATATTCTCTAAACCTCTCATCGGCTGATGAAGGATTCTGAGTTTTGGCCACAAAGCCTGGCACGAAGTTGAGCGAGACTTCCCATCTTCTAGAATGGGTGACTTCGTAGGATAGACCATGAAGTTTACCAACCCTTTTTGCTGAGGCCGGAGCTACAAGGAAGACTGTCTTAAGGGTTAGGAAGTAGTCAGAGGCCCTATTTAAGGGCTCATAGGGAGGTCCCTTCAAGGAACGTAACACCAGGGACACGTCCCAAGGTGGTGGTCTAATCTCCACTGGGGGGAAAGATCTCTCAAAACCTCGAATCAACAAGGTGATATCTTCTGAGATGGAAAGGTCAACTCCACTCAGTCTACAGATGAGGCTTAAGGCTGAGCGATAGCCCTTAATTGCCGAGACTGATAGGAGTTTCTCCTCTCTGAGGTACACAAAGAAGTCTACTACTAATGGAAGAGAGGGATTGAGTGGAGACACGACTCACCCTCTACACCAAGCTGCAAACACTCTCCATTTTGCTTGGTGGACGTTTGTGGAAGACTGGCGCAGGTGCCTGGACATGTGTTCAGCCACTTTCCCTGAAAAGCCTCTGCTTCTGAGGAGAGACTGGACAGCCTCCAGGCGTGAAGCTTCAGGAAGTGGATTCTCCCGTAGGGGATACCACTGTGTGGCTGTGTCAACAGACGGGGTTCTAGAGGTACAAACCTCAGCACTTGAACCAGCAGGGAAAGGAGGTCTGCATACCACTCTCTGCTTGGCCACGCCGGAGCTATTAGCATTAGTTTGCAGTTCCGGGAGATCCGGAGTTTGTTGATCACCCTTCTGAGCAGGCAAAAGGGTGGAAAGGCATATGCGTCCAGGTTGTCCCAGGAGTGTTGAAGGGCGTCCTGGATCGCTGCCTGATGGTCTGGAACTGGGGATCAGTAGCGGGAAAGTTTCGCATTCAGAGAGGTGGTGAACAGGTCTATTGTGGGGAAACCCCACAAAGCTATTACTGTCTTCGCTACTCGAGGATCCAAAGACCATTCGCCACTCAGCACTTGGTGATGCCTGCTCAGTTGATCTGCCACGATGTTTCTCCGGCCAGGAATAAACCTGGCTGTGAGAACAATGCTGTGACTTTCTGCCCACTGGCAAATCAGGACTGCTAGCAGACAGAGGTCTCTTGCCAGAGTACCCCCTTGCTTGTTGATGTATGAGACGGCTGTGGAGTTGTCGCTCATCAGAACCACCTCTCATCCTTGTAGATCTTCCACAAAGAATTTTAGGCCTTTCCAGGCTGCTAATAATTCCAGATGATTTATATGGAGAGACTTCTCTACCGGAGACCAAACTCCTGATGCCAATTTCGGGCCTAGGTGGAAACCCCATCCCCGTAGCGACGCGTCCGAAAAGAGTATTAACTTCGGACTGGGGCTTTGGAGGGGAATGCCCTTTTGGGTATTCTCTCTAGTCGACCACCAATGAAGATCTTGTAACACCAGATTTGAAACCTCCACTGCCAAGAAAGGGGAATCTGTGTTTTGAGACCAATGAGTCTTCAGATGCCATTGGAGACTTCACTTTCTCGACCTTCCACCTGGAACTAGTTTTTCTAGGGAGGAAAGGTGGCCCAGAAGACACTGCCACGACTTGGCTGAAGGCCGAAGTGGAGACAGGAGATGGGCGATGGACTGGTCCAGTCCCTGCAGCCTGTCTTCCGACGGAAACACTCTCTCTACCTGGGTGTTGATGGACATAAACTATCTGATTTAAGACTTGGGTCGGAGTCAAGCAAGACTTCTCTGCGTTTACAAGGATCCCCAGGTCCTTGCAAAGGCTCAGAAGTCTTCTCAGATGATCCAGAGCTAGTTCCCTGGACGAGGCTAGGAGTAGCCAATCGTCCAGGTATCTTAGCAAACGAATTCCGTGCTTGTGAGCCCACGAAGATACGAGTTCGAAAATCTTCGTAAAGACCTGTGGGGCAGTCGAGGGGCCGAGGCACAGGACCTTGAACTCGAAGATTCAACCCTGAACCAGAAAGCGCAGAAATTTCTGAGATGTGCAATGGATCGGTACTTTGAAATATGCATCTTTCAAGTCCACAGATGCCATAAAGTCTCCTGGACGCACCGCTTGGGTCACAGAGGCAGCTGTCTCCATTTGAATGGAGTTTGCTTTACAATTACTGGTCTCCAACCTCCCGAGGCTTTCTGTACTAGAAAGAGGCGACTGAAAAACCCCGGCGAAGCGTTGGAGACCTCTTGAATGGCGTCTTTTAGAAGCATGCTCTGGATCTCCCGAGCTAGGGCTTGCTGTTTCCCAGGATCCCGAGGGATCTGGGAGGACGAAATCGGGGGAGGAGTTTGAGGAGGAGGAGAGTCTATGAAGGGGATGTGGTACCCCCAACGCAGCAACTTGATGGTCCATTGCATGGCCCCCATAGCCTTCCACCTCCTCCAACTCCCCTGCAGGCACCCCCCTACGCACTGTGAGGGGAGAGCCGTGACCCTATTTCTGTCTAGGGTTCCTCCCTCTGCCTTTAGCCTTAGGAGAGTCTATGAAGGGGATGTGGTACCCCCAACGCAGCACCTTGATGGTCCATTGCATGGCCCCCATAGCCTTTCACCTCCTCCAACTCCAATGCAGGCACTCCCCTACGCACTGTGAGGGGAGAGCCGTGACCCTATTTCTGTCTAGGGTTCCTCCCTCTGCATTTAGCCTTAGGAGCCGACTTTCCTCTGCCCATCGGTTTGGGTGTAAAAGAGGGGTGGCTGAGAGTCTTTGCTGGCAGTGAGTTGCGATTGTTGCTTTGGGTTGTGGCGTTGGCTGCTGTTGCATTGAGCGAAAGGAAGCAGCCTTTTGCATCGCGGTGTCCTGCGTCTCTTTCCTCAAAGTATCCAGGGCAGAGGAGACCGCCTGCTTAGAAAAGAGGCGAGGCTGCAGAAGATCTGAGTTCCTCAAATCAGACTTTTCAGTCTTACCGATGCTCCTATGAAGTCTGGAGACTACTGATTCCCTCCTTTTGAGAATCCAGTTGCCCCACATTGTTGCAGCCGTAGCAGTTAGGAAGTCCATTGTTTTGGCCCCGGCTGCCAGGACTTCTTGTAGGGATTGCATGGAGTTTTGGTTTGAAAGGTCTTTGTGACTAGCTAGGTAGCCGACTGTACCTGACCACATGTCAAACCAGGATAATGCCTCCAGAAGGGACATGACGCTGCTTCCATTGACGAGGCTTCTGTGGCGGTGAAAGAGACTGGGAGAGAAGAGTGTCTCTCTGCAGAGCAGCCAGGCGTGAGCCTTGCTGTAAGGGGATCCAGTGTCAGAGGAGAACGGTTGGTGACTCTGACCTTGTAAAAACGACTCTGCCTCGAAAAAGGAAAATGCAGAAGTTTATGGGATCCTAGAGACTTCAAGGATGCCGTTTCCCCCGAGACGGCCAGCGAGACCTTCCTCACATGGCCTGCAGTGTGAACAGACCAGGGAAGTTTGATTCTGGTCTTAGGGTTTGGTGGAGGACGACATAGTCTGTCTAAGGCTGGAGCGTCGGTATGTCGAGGTGACAGATGTAAATCTCCGAGGCCTGAGATATTACACATCGTTCTTAGAGCCCTCAGATAGTCGGACTCTAGATCTTTTGATGGTTGTTCTTCCAAGGAATCTTCCGGTCGCGCTAATTGCTCGCGAGGGGGGGCGACAGAAGCCCGAGTGTCTGAAGGTAACGGCGAAGTAGCATACTCCATTGCCGATATTCCCAGGGAAGGCTGGGCGCTAGACAACGGCACCGCGCGCGCCTGAGCTTGCCTGGAAGTTTATGGTTTAGCCGAAAGCGACCGAATTAACGGTACTGTCTCAATATGAGGTTGCATTGATCCGTTTTCTCCTCTGTTCTCAGCCGAAGAGAAGAAGGGTTGAACCCCTATGTCTTCTTCTGAAGTTCTCGTGAAGCTCATATTCCATAACTCGTTAAAAAGTATGGGAACGGGAGCTGTTCTGTCCAACCAATGAGGGCGAGGTGAATGACCCCGCGTGGGTAAGTCCGGAGTTTTGCGTGATCGGGAGGTTGAAGGACGGAAGCGCTCTCTCTCTCTCTCTGTTGATATAAAGCGACGGCGAGAAGAAGAGTTCTTTCTCCCTTCCCTAGAGTGCTCTGAGCTCCTCCCGATAAAATGTGAAGGGGAGGAATCGCGCTCAGAGTGCTCTCTTTCCTTAGATTTAACATCGCCCCAACGGGAGCGCTTATTGCGCTTACAAGAAAACTCTCGTGACGAAGAGCACGAATATATCGTAGAGCTCTTCTTCTTATAGCGCCTAGATGTTTCCTCGCGAGAGGAAGACGATCGCGAAGCAGAACGATGGCGCGAGGATGTACTCTTCTATGTTTATGGCGAGAGCGCTTATCGCTTCTCGGTGAGACATTTCATGAAGAGACAGAAGGCGAGGAAGAGTTAGAACGATGACGTCTCTTCCTATGTCGCCTCTCTCTCCGACGAGAACGTCTGGGCGAAGGAGAGTGAGCTCTCCTTTTCCTCTTCTCTCTCTCTCTCTCCTATCCTCTGAGGACGACGAATACGATGATGAGGAGGAGGAGGAGAAGGGGGAGGTATCGTGATAATCGCGCTTGCGACGTTGTTTTGTAGAAGCGCAAGCACGGAGCGAAGTAGGTTCTTCGGGAGCTGAAGTTCTTACATCTGCTGACACTTCAGCGGCCGCCGATTGGGCTGACGGGATGTCGGCGAGGTCCGGAACTCCCGAAGGTTCCAAAACAGAAGGGACCTGAGGTAAAACCGTGCCCGCGGGGAACTGGTTCCACACTTCCACCGAAGGAGAACCAGGAAGTCCAAGGGCAGGCCATACCACTCGTACGGTATCTGGAATAGAAGCGGTAATAGAATTATTTCTGATGATTGAAGAAACTGTCCCACTGGGAGGGACAACTTGATCCGCCTGACCCGGGGGAATGGGAGTCAAGTCAATGGTGCCGCTCTTCCCCCCAGAGGAAGGAGGCAAGGAAGAGATCGAGACTCCTTACCTTTCGACGGCGACCCTGGAGGTAACGAATCTTTCTTGGATTTCTTCTTCTTCCTCTTCATGAACTTATCCCACTGCGTTGGCGACCATTCTCTACATACTTGGCAGGGGGAGCCTTCAGAACACCTATGACCTCTACACGAAGGGCATAGGGAATGAGGATCCACCTCCGGTGGTGACATGAATGTGCCACAAGATTTCGGGGGAATCCTGGGACACTTCCTCATATTAGACGACATCACATCTAATAAAGAAAGAAAAAAAAAGTTAATAAAAAAAACACACTAAAGAAAGGCTAGTCTGCCAGTCAAACAAAAGCAGGAGCAACAGTGTTACCACTGCGACGGCTAGAATTCGATTGAAGGTATTCAGTAGCCACCGACCGGCAGTCCCCCACCCCTAACAGGGGGATAACTACCGGCCCGGTCGTTAACGACCTTGTTAAGGTTTTTCTGCTGTATTTTCCAGGTCGCGCTAGAATATCTCCTATTGTAAATCAATGAGGGTTTGTATTAAGTGTAGGAACAAATGTCAGTTCAAATTTTTAACGAGATTTAAACAATCCACAAGCAGTTACCCTTCCGGCAGTGGGGAGGCAACCATACTTTAGTACAGAATAGCTGCAAGCTTGAGGGGGATCATCTACATCAAAATAAAGTCCAGCTGGCACAGTTTCAAAGCTTACCCTAAAAGAGGGAAAGATCAAAAGGAAAAGAAACGGCCAGTCAAACTATCCTTTTGTACCAGACTCATATGTCACCCTTGCCTGGTTCTGATGCTAATGGTACTGTGAAAAGAGCCGGGATAGCTATTCCACTCGCTGTGCAGCTGAAGGAAATGTCACATCCCCCAGGAACAGGACAGTTAACGTTGCTAGACATTTCTCTGCCGGTAAAACCTTCCACAGAAAGATTCTAGAAGGGTGGGAAGTGCCTACTCAGCTGAGCTTGAGGGCTCTTATTTGGAGTTCCTTCCAAGGAAGGAATCAAAGCTCTGGATGCTGTCAGGCCACAAAGAACCAGGTTCTACTAGTTGATATATCCTGGTTTTTTATCCTCAATATCTGGTGTGCAAGAGAAAGAGATTCGTCCTTATCTCCCAAAATCAGGCAATTAAGGGGGGAAGCTGTCAGTAGGACTCCTGCTGCTACCAGCGCCAAATAGGAGGCTGGCTACTCCGAACTCAAGGCTCTTGCCCTAATGCAGAAACGTTTCCATGGACTTCTCAATGGGTACGGTGGATCTCGGAAGAATCCTTGGGCGATGGTTTCTCCTCTCTAGGGAAAACGCTTATTTTGGTAGCACTAGTGTAGAAGTTTACTACTGCTGATGACATATCAAGTATTGATGTATTAGCTCCCGGGCTGTGGGCAGAACTCATCACATGTGGTCTATGTCTGAAGAAAACTTTTCCATAGCTGGCTCTGAACTTTGCCTCTCCTTGCAAGGAAGTCCCCATAAGCTGATTAGACATCCTGAGAGACATCAATCTACTGATATCTGACGCTGTAGGAACATCCCCGGCTTTGTCTATGCTTATGACAAAACTGAGAGGCATCAGACCTCCAATTTGCATCATGTGCGAATGTATCGTTTGTCACAAAAAAACCGAGGAGTCTTCCTCTAGAAACTGGAAGATTTACTGAAACTGTGTAACCCGACTGTAAGACAGATCAACATGATCGTGAAAAGGTGCCAGCCCCTGGGAATACGTGTCCGAGCCAAAGGAGTGGGAATCCTTATCTAACATTGTCTCAGAGCTTTGAGCATCCTGCCAAGGGCTTAAGTGACCCCAGCCTTGAGTGTTCACTTCACCCCAGAGGCGGTAGTAGGACAGAATGCCTAAGGACAGAATGCCTAAGGGCAAAATGCCTTATTCCTCAACATGGACAAAATGCCTAACAGACATAACGCTAATGGACAAAATGCCTAATATACAAAATGCCTTTCAGGCAAAATGATCTTACTTAGCAATTTTAAATAAATTAATCAAGATTAGTATAGATTTTACAGTCAAAGAGCAGAGCCTCTTCCCAGAGTCTGTGACTCTTGATTATGAACAAGTAGCAATAAAAAGTTTAAAGAAATGTTTTCCAAATACTCTAATCAATGGCTGTGTCTTTCATTTCAGTAAATGTCTTTGGCGCAATATACAAAATCTTGGTCTCCAGCGCTGGTACACAAATATACATGCTTTCATAATCAAACAAATACAAGCCTTTCTTTTGTTCTTCCAGAGGATGTGGCTGATCTTTTTACAGAATTTTTTTACTTCAATCGACCATGAAACTGACGAAATTCTGAGTGAATTATTTGAATATTTTGACATTACATGGCTCGGAATAATTCAGAGATGTCAACGAAGACGCCCAACCTTCGATGTTCAAATGAGGAATGTGTACCATAGAATAGAATCAAATTTGCCAAGAACTATGAACTCACTAGAAGGATGGCACCATGCTTTTAACAAGAAAGTTTCAATCACTCACCCAACTCTCTCTAAGCTTGTAAAAAAAAAATCAAAACTGAACAAGCAAGTACCGAGTTTATTTGTTAGGTGCAAATGTTGAAAAAGTTAATAAGAAATATATTCGAGTAAATGAACGGATCAAAATTCATGCAACTTACAATAATGATGAAGGTTTATCTTATCTAAAGGCTATGGCACATAATTTTTGAATTTTCTTCAATTCTGGTAAATAACCTATTCACGATTAGATAAATTTATATAAATTCTGTTGTTGTTTTTTTTTAAAGAAAACTAAGATTTTAGTCTGTATTACATTTTTAAAGAGTAATTGTTTAATAAAAATACTTTTGTTACAAGTTTTTTTTCCTCTATCATTAAGTCCCTAGGATATTTCATATCTTATAAACGTGTTATCTATAAGTCCTTAATGCCCAATATATGCTAGACAAACTACAACAAAGAGTCATTGAATTTCATAGCAGTATGAAATAAACTAAGCCGCCTTGGCCGAGGTCAGTACTCTACAGTGCTAAGCTATATAGTTCAGTTTTTTTATCCCTTTTTAGATGTTTTGGCCATTAGGCATTTTGTCCGTGTTGAGGAATTAGGCATTTTGTCCTTAGGCATTATGTCTGCTCACGCCAGAGGCAGAGTTGAAGCAAAAGAAAATCACATGGGCTTTTCAAAGCTGATGGATGGAGCTCTTGATTGCCAGACTGACTCCAGCATAGGTGTGATTGAAAAGTAATTGTTGACCATAGAGTCCTTAAACACTTCTGTATCTTAGAATATTCCAGAACTGTACAAATCACCTTTAGACCTACGGTGTCACTCCAAGTCTACGCTTGGACTTCCAGGGCATCACAGTTGGTGAAGTGCCAAGGAGGCAAGAGCAGCTCTGTGCTTAAACAACAATCAGGAACAAAAGATCCATGATTATGCATCCAGAAGGAAGGCCGTTGACCCGTTCACCATCTCTTCCCAAACGGGAACCGGCCTGTAAAACAGTGTCCTGTTTGTCTTGACTAACCGTAGGTATCCCTGAAGGTATGATGCTACAGAACTTGGAATTCCCCAACTGAGTCTTTCAAGAATTAAACTTGACCAATAGAAGGAGAAGTTTAAAGCAATAGAAGGAAAAGTTTAAAGCAATGTCTTCTATACCATAGTCTGGATTTTATCAGAAGACCGCCTAAGTCGATGACCTCTGACACTGTGCTCCACCAACTGAAGGATGAGAAGGGGAACTACTAAGAAATTGGTGACCAACTGGAAGTACCGCTGGTGGACTACAAGTATCTGAAAAACAAGGTGGTGACCAAAAGCTGGGGCACTTTTGCGTAGAAAAGCCCGTAAGGGGTGATACTTGTTCTTTCGTGAGGCTTGTATCTAAAAGAGAGGAGCAGTTTGCCAACTATGTCTCGCAAAGGCCAGACTGTGAAAGACGACATGGGCTGGGGCTATCGCGAATCTCCACTTGATTCTGAATCCACATCCAGCTTCCAGTTTGACGTTGAGAATTTTCAGGAGTGGGGGTTCTACATAACCAGAACAGAGTGGGCAACGGTTTAAAGATGTGATCTTATGGGAGCTAAGTGATCTGCAACGCTGGGCACGCAGGCGAGGGTGTTTGAGCAAAAGGCAACTGCAGACTAATTATAAATGTAGATGCCAACTGCATCCAGTGTTCCCAGCAGTCACCCCCCAACTGCATCCCGTGTTTCCCAACAGTTACCCATCCAAGTACAGACCCGACCCAACATTGTTTTTCTTCGCTGGATAAGAGGGGAAGCGGAGCTTGTAACTTGGCCTAGCTTTGCTATGTCCCCTTATGTTCAAGACATCTGCCGAGTGTAATGGGATGAGAACGTGACCCTAGTTGGTACCAGAGACTATTATCATACTTTGAGTCTCTTGAGAACGGGGCGAACCAAACAAGTTTGTTTAAGATCGCCTAACTTCCTTTCAAGGGACCATCCTTTTGGGTGGAGGGAGACGATCTTGGAAGATTCAAATTGCAGTTTGCGTAGCCAGAGCAATTCCTCCCTGGGACCAATCTTGTCGGTGCCACTGGGGAACAAAGTCGAGAGATTTCGCCTCGAATAGGAAAGCGTGAACGAGGAGCAGACTAAAATAAAAATCCATGAAGGGTAAGGTGCTGACATCCTTTGAAATAACTTCTCTAGGAGATTCCAAAGAGTCAAGGGAACATCCCTGGTCAAGACAGGGACTAGAGCACAGCTCTTCGTCCTGAACAGTAAAGCCAGTAGGCCTCCCTTTGTGGGGTGACTACTTGAGGCAAAGGACTTGGTCCTTGAACCTCACACCTCTATGATTCTCTTACAGGAAGGATTTGGTGTATCACTAGTTCTTCCACAAAACTATGCAGAGGAACTTGAGGAATTCCTAAAAGAATTCTCCAGGTTGGTCATCCTGTGCATTGTCATTGTCAGGAGATGAAGCAGCAGTTAGGTACCCAACACCTGCTGAGAGCTAAATTCTTCTGTGATATGAGCTCTACAAACTTTCCTTCTAGAACTAGGGGATCCAGGTTCAAGATCTAGGTGAACTGGCCTCCAATTTGCCAGATTAAACTGGAGAAAAAATTTCCCTTAGGAGGAAGTCTCTCTCTTATCCCAAGAGAAATGAGAAACTCCCAAACTCGAGGTTAGTAAAAGGTCAATGTAATTCCTCTTTCCTGACCAGCCTCCCGAAGAGGCCAATGGAAAAGTGTAAGAGGTCGCAAGCAATCTCATGGATCCCTAAGGAGAAGGTATTAATTTCCAAAGCAAAAACTTCCTAAGATTCCAGCAGAGAGGGACAAGTGCACTTAATGGTGGCTGAAGTTCAATTGAGGTTACAGTGAGCTGCCTCCACATTGCTGGTATGGTAACCACCTGCTCGTTGTTTACATCTCATTAAAAGTTTTAAATGCTGTGTTCCCACCTTTGCTGTTATTCTACTTCTATAGTAATGAACAATGGTTTGTATTTGTGTTGTAACAAGTAGCCATTAAGTGACCATTTTAGCTGCTTGGTGGTCTCCATGAAAACTTGGGAACAAGCCATTTAGTCACTGTAAATATTATACAACTATCCTGAAATTTACTTATGATTTTATTGCATCCTAAAAATGGCAAAAGAAATGTGCTTAATGCAGATTTGCACTAACTTCTGTATACACAATCAGTATTCCAATTAATATTTTTTTCATAATTCACAAATTACTAATGCCATTAAGTGACATCTTTCAAGCATTACCACTGTTAGATCAAATTTCAAATCCAGGAAATTTCATGCAATAACCTCACCTTTTGCCAAACTTTATCTTTCCCCTTTCCTTCAAACGAATGAACTGCCACCTCACAAAGGAATCATAATATGGGTTGCGATCTGTAGTAATGAAGGACCTCCTCCAGTCTACGTGGAGCCCAACACGTTTGAGATCAGCAATGCAATGAGGGGGGAAGTATTTCAGCCAATGATCTTCATCAGTGAATTGTTTTATTTCATCATCCCCTAGTCCGAGACTTCTCATAATCTGCCATTGGTATTTCATGCCTCCTGATTTAGCCACAGCTTTGCTCTGTAATAAAAAAAAAGAATAAAAAATTGTGTGCAACTGTAATTCTCTGTTTTTATAGTTTTCTCATGCTCATATCTTTTAGTAATGTTTCAATTTTTTACAGTATCCTTGATTATCTATCTGTTACGTGTTGAGAAACTCTACTCTCTCAATTCTACTGTGTTGAACCTTCTGGAAGTAGCAGTGTATCTAGGCCCGAGACTGATTCTGTGAATATCACATGGAGGCAGGATCATCCACCCACCCATTACAAATGTCAAATAATGTGAAAAGAAAATGCTGTGCCTAAGTATTTTAAAGCTAGATCTGTTCCTTATCATAAATGTAAAATTGAGTATAATATGAAAGAACTGCAAAGTAAAAATATACTGAGCAAGGTTGAACATGGAGACTGGGAAAGTACCATTGTTCCTGTACTGAAGCCTAATGGTGAAATATGGATGTGTAGATTTTAAGTATCTCAAAACTCAAACCAGTGTTAATACCTTTCCATTACTGAGATTGGATGATATTTTACCAAACTTAGGTTCTTGTCAGTATATTTAAAAATTGTATTTGAAAAATTCATTTGATATCTGCAAGTGAAAATTTTCAATATTAAATTATGAATACTCATTTGGAATTGTTTAAGTTTCATAGATTGACTTCTTGGTTGTCGTCAGATCCAGGTATATTTCAGAGGTTTATCTCTGAATTATTGGCAAATATCAAGGTTGTTCATGTATTTATAGTATAAGGTTTAATAAATTCTGCAAGAGAAATGTTAAATTGAACAAAGACAAATGTATTATTAGTTCTTGGAAAGTGCCTTATTTAGGATACATTTCAAGTTGTAATGGAATTAAAGCTGACCCAAAGAAAATATTTTAGAGGCTAGTTTAGAAGATCCAACTTCTCAGTCCGTTCAGTCTTTGAAATAACTTTTAGGGCTATGCACTTATTACAGTTTAGCTCTGTTTTATGTCCTTTATATAATTTAACCTAAAAGAATGTTGAATTTCATCGGTCAGCAGTTCATGAAGAAGCTTTTCAGAGTATTAAAGAAGCTTAGGAAAGAGCTGATTTTTGGATAATTTTAACCCCCATGCTACAATGATATTAGAAGTTGATGCTAGCCCTGTTGGAGTGGGAGCTGTTCCTAAGCAAGAATATAAGGGTAAATTTTCTACCATTTCTTTCAAAGTAGGAAATTATCTAATGCTGAGTGTAATTTATCTCAAATTGATAAGAGAGGCTCTGTCTATTATTTTTTGGGTCAAGAAGTTTTCTGATTTCCTTTTGGGTAGGAAGTTCGTCATCAAGACGGACCATAAACTCTTGACTCATCTACTTAACCCTAGAAGAGTATTCCGCAATTATCTAATCCTTATATTCAAAGTTGGGTTTTATGTGTTAGGTTTTGATTTTAAAATCAAGCAAATTACAGGAGTGCATAATACAGGGGCAGATGCACTTAGTAGGCTACCAATATGTAGAGATGATGTTGATTTTCATGTACCAGGAGAATATGTAAATTTGATTCCTATTTTGGATAAGAGTTCTTTTGATTTTATAATGGTAAATGAATGTATAGAAAGAGACCCTGTTTTATGCAAAGTAAGAGATTATATAAGAAAGGGGCTCCATAATATAAATGTAATGTAAAACTGCATGTTATCTTTCTATAGATTGAGAAATTATTATTCTTTGCCCGTAAATGTATTACTGTATAGAAAGTGTATTTTGATTCGCAAGATGTTGAGAAAGTGTGTTATGGTAATGTTTCCTGAGGGCCACAAGGGTATTGTTGCCATGAAAGCTGAAGCAAGGTCTTTTGTAGATTGGCCCAACATGCTCCACGATTTAAAACAAAAAATCTGTGCATTATGTGTAACAAATCTCAAACATAAGGCCATTCCACCTTTACCTTGGCCGTCAGTAGATAGACCTTGGTCCCGCTTGCATGTAGATTATTGTGGACCCATTGATAACATTCAAGATTTGATTATTATTTATTCTTTTTTTAAATTTATTGATGTCTATGCTTGCAATAATATAACTTCTGAGGATACTAAACAATGTTTAAGGTCATGTTTTCCTAATTATGGAATTCTTGACACAATTGTATCTGATAATAAAACTTGTTTTATGTCTAGAGAGACTTGGAAGTTCTTTCAGAAAATTGGTGTTGAACATTGTTCAGGAGCACCATTATAATACTGTACAAGTACAAAATGTTATTTTGATTATAAAATAAATTTTTTAATATACTTACCCGGTGATTATATAGCTGCAACTCTGTTGCTCGACAGACAACTCTACGGTAAAAACTCGCCAGCGATCGCTACACAGGTTGCGGGTGTGCCCAACAGCGCCATCTGTCGACCAGATACCCAGTTCTCGGTGTAAACAAAGACTCAATTTTCTCCTCGTCCCACTGCGTCTCTATTGGGGAGGAAGGGAGGGTCATTTAATTTATAATCACCGGGTAAGTATATTCAAAAATTTATTTTATAATCAAAATAACATTTTTCAATATTTAACTTAGCCGGTGATTATATAGCTGATTCACACCCAGGGGGGTGGGTAGAGACCAGCAATATATGTTTACACTTTTATGAGCTAAGAGTTTTTATTTCATTTTAGAAGTTATCAAAATAACAAAAACAAAATAAATAGGTACCTGGTAAGGAAGTCGACTTGAACAATTACTCTGCCTTTTAAGTACGTCTTCCTTACGGAGCCTCGCGATCCTCTTAGGATGCTGATCGACCCCTAGGATCTGAAGTATCAAGGGTTGCAACCCATACAACAGGACCTCATCAAAACCCCTAATCTAGGCGCTCTCAAGAAATGACTTTGACCACCCGCCAAATCAACCAGGATGCGAAAGGCTTCTTAGCCTTCCGGACAACCCATAAAAAAACAACACTTCAAGAGACAGATTAAAAGGATAAGGAATTAGGGAATTGTAGTGGTTGAGCCCTCACCCACTACTGCACTCGCTGCTACGAATGGTCCCAGTGTGTAGCAGTTCTTGTAAAGAGACTGGACATCTTTCAAGTAAAATGACGCGAACACTGACTTGCTTCTCCAATAGGTTGCGTCCATTATACTTTGCAGAGATATATTTTGCTTAAAGGCCACGGAAGTTGTTACAGCTCTAACTTCGTGCGTCTTCACCTTAAGCAAAGTTCGGTCTTCCTCACTCAGATGGGAATGAGCTTCTCGTATTAACAGTCTGATAAAATAGGATAAAGCATTCTTTGACATAGGCAAAGATGGTTTCTTAACTGAACACCATAAAGCTTCAGATAGGCCTCGTAAAGGTTTAGTTCGTTTTAAATAGAACTTAAGAGCTCTCACAGGGCATAAGACTCTTTCTAGTTCATTGCCTACCATATTCGATAAGCTGGGAATATCGAACGATTTCGGCCAAGGTCGAGAAGGCAGCTCATTTTTGGCTAGAAAACCAAGTTGTAGTGAACATATAGCTTTTTCTGACGAAAATCCGATGTTCTTGCTGAAGGCATGAATCTCACTGACTCTTTTAGCTGTGGCTAAGCATACCAGGAAAAGTGTCTAAGGTGAGATCTTTCAGGGAGGCTGATTGTAGCGGCTCAAACCTGTCTGACATGAGGAATCTTAGTACCACGTCTAAATTCCAACCAGGTGTAACCAAACGACGCTCCTTCGTGGTCTCAAAAGACTTAAGGAGGTCCTGTAGATCTTTATTGTTGGAAAGATCTAAGCCTCTATGCCGGAAGACCGATGCCAACATGCTTCTGTAGCCCTTGATAGTGGGAGCTGAAAGTGATCGTTCTTTTCTCAGGTATAAGAGAAAGTCAGCTATTTGAGCTACAGAGGTACTGGTCGAGGATACAGATACTGACTTGCACCAGTTTCGGAAGACTTCCCACTTCGATTGGTAGACTCTAAGGGTGGATGTTCTCCTTGCTCTAGCAATCGCACTGGCTGCCTCCTTCGAAAAGCCTCTAGCTCTCGAGAGTCTTTCGATAGTCTGAAGGCAGTCAGACGAAGAGCGTGGAGGCTTTGGTGTACCTTCTTTACGTGTGGCTGACGTAGAAGGTCCACCCTTAGAGGAAGACTTCTGGGAACGTCTACTAGCCATCGAAGTACCTCGGTGAACCAGCCTCTCGCGGGCCAGATGGGAGCAACTAGCGTCAACCTTGTCCCTTCGTGAGAGGCGAACTTCTGCAGTACCTTGTTGACAATCTTGAACGGTGGGAATGCGTATAGATCTAGATGCGACCAATCTAGGAGAAAGGCATCTATATGTATTGCTGCTGGGTCCGGGATTGGTGAGCAATAAATTGGGAGCCTCTTGGTCATCGAGGTTGCAAAGAGATCTATGGTTGGTTGGCCCCAAGTGGCCCAAAGTCTCTTGCATACATCCTTGTGGAGGGTCCATTCCGTTGGAATTACTTGCCCCTTCCGACTGAGACAATCTGCCATGACATTCAAGTTGCCTTGGATGAACCTCGTTAATAGTGATATGTTTTGACCTTTTGACCAGATGAGCAGGTCCCTTGCGATCTCGTACAACGTCAGTGAGTGGGTCCCTCCTTGCTTGGAGATGTACGCCAAGGCAGTGGTGTTGTCCGAGTTCACTTCCACCACTTTGCCTCGAAGGAGAGACCTGAAGCTTTTCAAGGCCAGATGTACTGCCAGTAGCTCCTTGCAGTTGATATGCATTATCCTTTGACTCGAGTTCCATAGTCCCGAACATTCCCGACCGTCTAATGTCGCGCCCCAGCCTACGTCCGATGCGTCCGAGAAGAGAACGTGGTTGGGAGTCTGAACAGCCAGGGGAAGACCCTCTCTTAGGTTGATACTGTCCTTCCACCAAGTCAGGCAAGACTTCATCTTCTCGGAAATGGGGATCGAGACCGCTTCTAGCGTCTTGTCCTTTTTCCAGTGAAATGCTAGATGGTATTGAAGAGGACGGAGGTGTAGTCTTCCTAATGACACAAATTGTTCCAGGGATGATAGCGTCCCTATCAGACTCATCCACTTCCTGACTGAACATTGTTCCTTTTTCAGCATGTTCTGGATGCATAACTGGGCTTGGCTTATTCTGGGGGCCGACGGAAAAGCCCGAAAAGCTAGACTGTGAATCTCCATTCCTAAATACACAATAGTTTGGGATGGGACCAGTTGTGACTTTTCCATATTGACAAGGAGACCCAATTCCTTGGTCAGATCTAGAGTCCACTTTAGATCCTTCAGACAGCGACGACTGGAAGAAGCTCTGAGAAGCCAGTCGTCCAAATAGAGGGAGGCTCGGATGTCCGCTAAATGAAGGAATTTGGCTACATTCCTCATCAGCCTCGTAAACACAAGAGGAGCTGTGCTTAGGCCAAAGCACAGGGCTTGAAACTGGTAGACAACCTTTTCGAAAACGAATCTCAGAAAAGGTTGGGAGTCCGGGTGGATGGGGACGTGGAAGTAGGCGTCCCTCAGGTCTAAAGAGACCATCCAGTCTTCCCTTCTGACCGCTGCTAAGACTGACTTTGTGGTCTCCATGGAGAACGTCTGCTTTGTGACAAAGACATTCAGAGCACTGACGTCTAGCACCGGCCTCCACCCTCCTGTCTTCTTTGACACCAAGAAGAGTCGGTTGTAGAATCCCAGAGTTTGAAGGTCCGAGACTTTGACCACCGCTCCCTTCTCTAGTAAAAGAGACACTTCCCGTTTCAAGGCTCGTCTCTTGTCTTCCTCTCTGTACCTGGGAGAGAGATCGATGGGAGACGTTGCTAGAGGGGGTTTCCATACAAAAGGGATCTTGTACCCCTCTCTGAGCAACTTCACAGATTGTGCATCTGCGCCTCTCTTTTCCCAGGTCTGCCAGAAGTTCTTGAGTCTGGCTCCCACTGCTGTCTGAAGAAGCTGGCAGTCAGACTCTGCCATTAAAGGACTTGGTTCCTTTCCTCTTTCCTCGTTTCCCTTCGGCACGAGCACCTCCTCTGCTGGAGGCTCTGCCACGAAAGGGCGGAATAAAACGGGACGCTGGAGTGTCCATCCTTGGTCTAGCTGACAAGGTAGGCAAAGGGGTAGCTTTGCGAGCGGAGGACGCAACAAGATCGTGAGTGTCCTTCTGTATCAATGAAGCGGCTATTTCCTTAATCAGGTCTTCTGGAAAAAGGCACTTGGAAAGAGGAGCAAAAAGAAGCTCGGATCTCTGGCACGGTGTAACTCCAGCTGAAAGGAATGAGCATAGGTTTTCACGCTTTTTAAGGACTCCGGACACGAATGATGCAGCAAGCTCATTAGACCCATCACGTACGGCCTTGTCCATGCAGGACATAATGAGCAAGGAAGTCTCTTTCTCTGTCGGAGCCTCTGTCGGAGAGATCTTTCTGCTTAGGGCTCCTAGACACCAGTCTAAGAAGTTAAAAACTTCGAAGGCCCTAAAGATACCTTTCAAAAGGTGGTCCAGGTCCGAAGATGACCAACATATCTTTGAGCGTCTCATGGCAAGGCGGCGGGGAGAGTCTACAAGGCTTGAGAAGTCGCCCTGGGCAGAGGCAGGAACTCCCAAGCCGAGAACATCTCCCGTGGCATACCAGACGCTCGATCTAGAAGAGAGTCTAGCAGGGGGAAACGTAAAGGCTGTCTTCCCTAAACTCTTCTTGGACTGCAACCATTCTCCTATCACCCGCAAAGCTCTCTTGGACGAGCGTGCGAGGACGAGTCTAGTAAAGGCAGGAGTGGTAGACGGCATGCCTAACACAAACTCTGACGGAGGAGAACGAGGAGCCACAGAAACAAACTGGTCCGGAAACATCTCTTTGAAAATGGCCAAAACTTTCCTAAAGTCCAAAGAGGGTTGAGTAGACTTAGGCTCGCCCAATTCTGATTGTGGTTCATCTATGTGTGCAGCAACATCATCATCAGAAAGTCCCTCATCCGATAACTGATGAGGAAACGGCAACGGAGTGGGTAACGGCTGGTTCGCTGAGTCCGGTCGCACGGGTGCATGCGTGACTGAGCCGGACGCAACGTCATGGAACTGCTGCCCAGTCTGTGAGCTGGCAACAACCATGGTAGCGCGGGGACGCACAGCGTCTACTCCAGACTGTCTGGACTGATGTGGGTGCGCAGTGGAAACCACACTGGGTTGCGGAGGTTGACGCACCGCGTCAAAACAAAGCAACTCTGACGGTTGTTGAACCTCCCGAACGTCAACGGCAACCTCCGTGCGTCGCTTAACGTCAACATGCGGCTGGCAGATCACACTGGAACGCATGGGTGGAGGAACTCTCTCAACTGGTGTGCGTGAGAAGGTTACCTCAGCGTCCACAGGACGCACAACCGATCGTGTGGAAGGTTGTAGGCTAGGTACTGCACTAGCTGGTGCGGCAGCAACCTTTTCCGCACGAAAGTCCTGCATTAGAGACGTCAGTTTAGACTGCATGTCTTGCAGTAGAGACCACTTAGGGTCTACGGGAGCAGGTGCGGCGACAGACGGTGTTACTGTCTGAAGCGGTACCGCTTTGCCTCTCTTAGGCGGTGAGCAGTCATCGGATGACGGCAGCGAGTCCGAACTGACCCAGTGGCTACAACCGGGCCGTTGGACTTGCGCTGAAGGGACCGACTTGCGTTTTAACGGTCGTGAGACCTTGGTCCAGGGTTTCTTGCGAGAAACACCTTCCGAAGACGAGGTATAAATGGGCTCTCTCGTCTTAGTTAGGTAGGAGCGATCTTGGGTAGATACGCCCGATACCACGGAGGGAACGTCTGTTCGCTGATTAAAGCCTCTCGAACCCATTTGTCGTACGACATTGCTTCTCCCCAGGACTTGGGAGCTTGCAAGAGGTCCCGGACTAGGAGGACGACAGGCACGAACAGACGAACTCTCAAGCGCAACACTATCCACAACACTATCACTCGGCACTTTAGCACTTCCCACTGCACTTTTGCACTTAAGCTCCTTCACATCCGCCATGAGCTGATTACGGTCACTAGCAAGGGACTCAACTCTCTCACCCAGAGCCTGGATGGCACGCATCATATCAGCCATCGATGGTTCCTGAGTGCCAGGAGGGGGGTTAGGAGCAACCACTACAGGGGAAGGAATAGGTTGTGGGGCATGAGGAGAGGATACATCAATAGAACGAGAAGAACTTCTCCTAACTCTATCTCTCTCTAGCCTACGTGTATACTTTTGAAATTCGATAAAATCGAATTCCGAAAGGCCAACGCACTCCTCACACCGATCTTCCAATTGACAGGTTTTATCCCGACAATTGGAACAAACAGTGTGAGGGTCGATAGAAGCCTTCGGAAGACGCCTTGAACAGTCCCTAGCATTGCACTTCCTAAATTTGGGGACTTGTGAAGGGTCAGCCATTTTGAATTGGTCAAAGGGAAATTCAAAAAACTATCAAAAAGTCATCAACAAAGAATCCGTAATCAAAAAGAGTTCAAGGATTTGTGTGAAGAGAAACCCTGCACAGCGAAAGCTCAAAACTAGAATAAAGTACTTCACCAATTAGATGTGAAAAAACTCCAGTTTAGCAACAGCGAGTAAGTACGTCTTGTCAACACCTCGACAGAGAGAAAATTGAGTCTTTGTTTACACTGAGAACTGGGTATCTGGTCGACAGATGGCGCTGTTGGGCACACCCGCAACCTGTGTAGCGATCGCTGGCGAGTTTTTACCGTAGAGTTGTCTGTAGAGCAACAGAGTTGCAGCTATATAATCACCGGCTAAGTTAAATATTGAAAAAGGGCTGTATGAACATTCAAAACTTATTTTAAAAAGTTTGATTGTAATTTGCCTGTAAAAACAAGAACTGCTAAAGAATTTTATACCTATAGACCTACTGTACAATGCAATCTTATACTGGCTGCTCCCACGCTGAATATTTATTTGGAAGTACATTTAATGGTTCATTAGATGTTATTATGCCTAAACAAAGATGAGTTTTATGTTCATGAGTCTAAATTCGAATGTGGTGATGCTGTATACAGCAAGAATGTTGGTAAAAAATGTGTAGAAGCTAAGATAACAAAAGTTTTTGGTGAAAGGAATTATTTAGTTTCTGTAGAAGTTGATTGTAATTTGACTGGGAAGTGTCACCTATCATAATTATTTGAGAGAAAAATATAAAATACTAGAGTAACTGTTGAACAGTCACCATTACAAGATACAAATGATTCCTTATGTTCCTGTAGTTTCTTTTCCTAGTAATGTATAAGGATTAGAAGAGATAAATAACCCTTTTCAGAACTCAGGTATGACTTGTAATCGCAATGTAGGAGTAGTACGATCAAAGAACAGTAATTGTGTTATTGGTGCCATTGAACCTGGAACACTCATTGAACAATATTAATTTTTTTGTGTAATGTATTGAGAAACACTACTATGTTGAACCTTCTGGGAGCTGTTGTGGTCTGTCTCCTCCCATCGCCAAACTATTATAATTAATATTCCAAATAAAGTAAGAGAATATTGCTAACCTGTCTTACTGGAACCTAAGAACTAAAGTTAGAGTATGTCACTCAATCATTTACTCTAAAATATACAAAACAGTAGATTGAAATTCAATCCTGTCCTACCTTTTTCCCCTTGGACTTGTCCTTGATAGTTACTTCCTGGGGTTGTGATATTTCCTGAGTATCATCCTCCTCGGGGAATACTGGTGGATATCCAAAATCTGCCAGTTCCCTCTTCAATTTATCAGCACTGGCCTTGATGGGCATACCTATTATAGATATGAGTATATGTATTTAAATATTGTATGGTGAAACTTTCAATCCTACCTGACATAGTAACTAGATTTGATAACTTTAAAAATATTCTTCAGCCTTTTAAAAATACAAGAGCTTCATTTTTTAGGGGAGGTTTAAAAATGAAAATACAGACACAACAAATAAAAGTTATGGATGAACCTCTAAATATTATTAATGAATATACTGTACATACAATAAGAATTATGGATGAACCTCTAAATATTATTAACGAATATACATACTTAGGACAGAGTGTTTCCCAAAGTAGTAAACAAAAGTATGAAATTAAAAGAAGTATAAGTATGGAATGGATAGCTTTTGGAACACAAAATTAGATTATAATGAGTAAAATGCCACTTACTCTGAAAATGAAAGGATTTAATCAGATGATCCTACCAGTACTAACTTATACATCAGAAACTTGAAGCCTTACTAGTGTTAGAACATAAGCTAGTTACAACTCAAAGAGCTATGGAAAGAATAATGATGGGAATAACACTGAGAAACAGAAAAAGAGGAACATGGATATGAGAGCAAATTAAAGTAAAGAATATTCTAATAACATGTAAGAAAAAGAAATGGACATGGTCAGGACATATAATGAGAATAACAGACAATAGATGGACATTAAGAGTAATATCCCTAGATTTCAAAAGAAGCAAGGGAAGGAAGAGAAGACAGATGCAAGTGGAAGGACGTCTGAGGCTTTTGTTCTACAGTGGACTAGTAACAGATGATGATGATGATAGGGTTAAATAGATACTATTTGCAACAGAAAATTTTAAATCAGAGTACAGTACACAGGAAAGATTTTTCATTGGATTCTTGGGAAGATAACCATGAAAATCATTAAAAAAAAAAAAAAAAAAAACCAAGTCAGCTTGTGGATATATCCATATGCAAACCAATAAATTAAGCAGACTACCACATATATATAGAAATTGACAAATTAGATTTAAATATCAGACTACCACATATATAGACATTGACAAATTAGATTTAAATATCAAAGACTACCACATATACTGTACAGACATTGACAAATTAGATTTAAATAACAAAGTCTACTCCATATATAGACATTGACAAATTAGATTTAAATATCAAAGCTATTTGGAATCAATATACATTAGAAAAATAGTTTGAACTTTTCACCTTTTTTCCAACAAGCAAAAGTGCTATGATTCCATTATATAGTTTACCATATAACTTTCAAACAATAATTAAGCATCTTGTGGAGAAAAATCTTTATAAAACAGAAGTGATAGTATTAGGGACCAAAAGATATCACCCTAAAATAAAGTCATATGCTGCAACATATTAAACGAGGCAAACCCAATTAGGAGTTCAATTTTATTTAACTTAATCCCATTAATTTTAAGAATGATCATGAATGGGAGGTAAATCAGTTGTTGTTTGCGGATGATACTGTACTGGTAGCAGACACAGAAGAGAAGCTTGACCGACTAGTGACAGAATTTGGAAGGGTGTGTGAGAGAAGGAAGTTGAGAGTTAATGTGGGTAAGAGTAAGGTTATGAGATGTACGAGAAGGGAAGGTGGTGCAAGGTTGAATGTCATGTTGAATGGAGAGTTACTTGAGGAGGTGGATCAGTTTAAGTACTTGGGGTCTGTTGTTGCAGCAAATGGTGGAGTGGAAGCAGATGTACGTCAGAGAGTGAATGAAGGTTGCAAAGTGTTGGGGGCAGTTAAGGGAGTAGTAAAAAATAGAGGGTTGGGCATGAATGTAAAGAGAGTTCTGTATGAGAAAGTGATTGTACCAACTGTGATGTATGGATCGGAGTTGTGGGGAATGAAAGTGATGGAGAGACAGAAATTGAATGTGTTTGAGATGAAGTGTCTAAGGAGTATGGCTGGTGTATCTCGAGTAGATAGGGTTAGGAACGAAGTGGTGAGGGTGAGAACGGGTGTAAGAAATGAGTTAGCGGCTAGAGTGGATATGAATGTGTTGAGGTGGATTGGCCATGTTGAGAGAATGGGAAATGGCTGTCAGCTAAAGAAGGTGATGAATGCAAGAGTTGATGGGAGAAGTACAAGAGGAAGGCCAAGGTTTGGGTGGATGGATGGTGTGAAGAAAGCTCTGGGTGATAGGAGGATAGATGTGAGAGAGGCAAGAGAGCGTGCTAGAAATAGGAATGAATGGCGAGTGATTGTGACGCAGTTCCGGTAGGCCCTGCTGCTTCCTCCGGTGCCTTAGATGACCGCAGAGGTAGCAGCAGTAGGGGATTCAGCATTATGAAGCTTCATCTGTGGTGGATAATGTGGGAGGTTGGGCTGTGGCACCCTAGCAGTACCAGCTGAACTCGGCTAAGTCCATGGTTAGGCTGGAGGAATGTAGAGTAGAGGTCCCCTTTTTTGTTTTGTTTCATTGTTGATGTCGGCTACCCCCCAAAATGGGGGAAGTGGCTTTGGTATATGTATGTATGTATGTATTATTTGTATGAATGAAAATCCCAGATGCACCAAGTTTCACTGATCAATACTGAAGAGGCTACTACTATGTATGCCCTACTCATCATGCTTCGAGTTTGGCAAACCAACACTGTCAAATGTCTCGTCTGCATCACTCTCCTGGTTGTCACTACTGGTTTTGTAGATTTTAATGAAATTTGCTATTTTTCTTACTTTTCTAAATCATTTATTGCTTTCTTATCTCTTTGTGATACTCCCTTTTTATTTTCCATTTTCCTTTAGGGGATTACTATGAGTATTCTGAAGTTTTCGGTTACATCCTGATATTTTTCATGCATTTTGGGAGACTTTATTAAAGTGATTTAGTCTTTTCAGTTCTCATAGGTGGGTTTTTTTATATAAAATTAACACTGAGCTCATTATCATTGTTATTGTTTGTTAGTTCTTGTTTGTTAAACTACAAGATATAGGACCAGAAATTTTTTCTTACCTCTGATTTTTGCTGGCCTTATTTGTATTCCAGTTAAAAACATAAATCTAGCTTTTCATTTTTCAAATGAATAATTATGAAATTTGAAACTTTTACTCATCTGTCATATTCACATTTTCTGTAAGCATGTAGTAAGATTAGGCCGTAATTTGTGTTAAAACGTTCGGATTGGATTTATGAATTTGCGCTGCATAACCCAGAGCCGAGGCCTGAAAGGTCACGGGAAAACCCCAGAGTTATGCTCTTAAGTAGAATTTAGAAGAGATTAAACAGCAAAATGGAAGGAAAAAGTAGGAACAGGAGCAGAGTAGAAGGATAAAATGCAAGTGAAACTAGTTACCATAGGAATGCTTAAAAGATCAATACATACAGTAATACCTAATGTATAAGGAAACGCACGAAGTGCATTAACAAAAGTAGCCCATGACTTTATGCTATTACTTTCAATACAAACCCATCAATTACAGTACTTTTACCCTTCTTAGTAACTCTCACTCACTTAGGTTTCATTTTGTATTACTGAATACAGTGTGATGTATGGCATCTAACGTCTGGGCATACTTAAAATGGGCCTCTCTATCCTTGACCAGACTAAGCTAATCAGACTTTGATTTCCATCCAAAAAAATAAAACATTTCAACAACTGGGTTTGTAGTGAATAACATTTTGGAAATAACATACTCCAACTCAAGTAATTTGATTATTCATTGTTACTTTCATCATCCTTATCATAACATTATTATTATAAATACCTGTGCAATGCAATCCAAATGGGAAGAGGCACTTCTTTCCTTTCATCCTCTGGTAGCCAACAGCAAACTATTAAATACAATGAGTTAATGTTAGAAAAAGGAAATACTATAAGATAATTCCATTCTTAAAGTACTATACAGTCTTGGCATAAAACTGATTTGTAAATAATCGAGGATATAACATCCCCTTAAAGACAATAAATTGATAAACAAAAGCTAAAGATTCCCTTAAAAGTTTATTTCTTACAACAAACTCTAAATTAAATATGCATTTCCTGAATAATCACCGCAGGTAAAAGAAAAAAAACTGACTAAAACCAATTAAAACTGCAGTTATCAAAATTATATTAATATAAATTAAATATCCTGACAATTTTAATATATCATTAAGCAATAATTACAAGAACACACCTGAACATACCTCACTCTTCGTAAGCGTGAACGTGTGACCTAAATGAAGGCGACCATTCATGTAAGGGTAGGGAAAACAAGCGAGGAACGTCCCGTCACCCTCAACACCCCCTTTAGGAGGTGCATCTTCTTCAAATATTTTCTCTGCATCCCAAAGTTTCTGAATAGAGGACTCTATTACTAGGAGTTCTTCTAGTTTCTTCCTTGACATCTGGGAAAAAAAAAACAATCAAGTAAGGAATAATTTACTGTAGTTATTGCTGGCAACAGTGGAGCCAAAACCCTTTGAGGGATGCAATATGAAATATAGGCAGTTATAATACAGTACTTTAATTTCACGTCACATACACGAACTATTGCTGAAAATCCCTGTTTGGGAATTTTCCAACTAGGATCCCCTTAAATTGTTATTACCTGAAAACTCCTGAACAAGTGGTATGTCCAAATATTCCAGGCCAAAAATGAATAAAACACAAGATAACGAGTAGGAAAAATATATGGTTCATGTATTTGGCTATAAATTAAAGTATGTATCATATATTTAACAGGATATGTTCTAGCTCAAGGTATTCCCACCTAACCCGACTTAGATCACAGTATCCTTATTTACCGGGAGAGAAGAGACTCCTACTAAACCCCTTCCATTCACAAAGCACCATTTCCATATGTCACCCATCCGGTTTTACTTTACTGTACCACAATATCGTAAATTGGATTTACTAACATAATTGAATACAGTATACCCTAATTCGGCAGTTATGAATAAATTAAGATACTTTATTAAAAATTCCCTTTTTCTCCTTTTTGGGGATCACCATGACACAAGAAGACCCAGAGAACCGCTCATAAAATTCACAACAAATGGTTCTCTTGCACAAACTCAAGTTTCCCAGTTTCTGTATCATTAGTACTTTCAGCCATTTGTAATCTCCAATAAGAACTATTTTTTACTGTTACAGTGTACTGTATTTGACTTTCTCCTTGGGCACTTATCTACTCCACAGTTCCTATATAATATCGACCCCTATTAATACTAGCTCTTCCACGTATTTAAAGCAGTTCTTCCTTCATATGTATATTATAAAGATGTTTAATTGCCAGAAATAAAGAACAGTATTTTTAAAGTTTTATGGAGGAGTAAATCTATGAGATATGCATGAAAACCTAAGTTTCAAGAGTGAAGTCTGTTGGGAGGGAAACACAGGGTTGAGACTGGGTGCTATACTCTATCGGATCCTTTAAGGCGAACAAGGCTGGGTTTGGGCCGGGAGCGGCGATGCCATATCAAATATTACCATCACGTTGTATGGTGTATGGAGGCAGCATAAGTTAAAATAATGTAAATATAATTAATTAATAATAAATATTCGCGATTATTAAATGCCCTCGTAATTTCTTTACTTTTAATAACAATAAAATTACACGTTTCTTCTTAAACGTGGCAGAAAAATTTTACAGCGCTGCCACATCCTTCTCAGGCGTTAAGCTGACCTCAGGGTATGAATATGTCAAACAGCGTGTGTCTCCATAAAGACGGCTCAACCAAAACAGTCAGTCATTAAGGAGTCTGTCGCCCTACCAAGAACATGGAAGGAAGTCCTCGTTATACAAATAAAAAAATGTTACATATTTTTAATATAAAAGATGTGCAGAAATAAATCTCTACAATCCTGGCATTCTTGTGTATCGTTATCAGTATAACATTCATGACTCAAAACTATCATCTATTTGTTTTGATAAATCCTTACAAAGACTATGAAACACAAATTGATATTTTCATCAGGTATGACACTCAAGCAAAAGTATCTTATATTTTGAAGATAAAAACGTGCCAAACCTAAAACAAAATATTCAAAGTAAATTGCAAAGCTAGAACAAAGTCCATAGAAAGAAGGCATGAGAATATAAAAAGAAAGTGTATCGGATACTCTTAATGAAGATAATTGGGCGTCTATACTACGTATAGATAATATATTTAATTGTTGTCGATAATTCTGTGTAACCCATGTATCTTTATGACACTATTTCAGTTTACCTGCCTAAATTTACACAGGATCTCTCTCTCTCTCTCTCTCTCTCTCTCTCTCTCTCTCTCTCTCTCTCTCTCTCTCTCTCTCTCACACACACACACACACACAAACACACACATATATATATATATATATATATATATATATATATATATATATATATATAACAAATGGTAGAACCTCCACGAGATGGAATTTGTGAGTGTAGGTAGATAAATTCACACATACGAGTTGATTAGAGAATGCGGAAACTCAGTAGTATGGGATAATCCCTAGAAAGGTCCAGTATATTGCCCCAGGAGACATTCGAGCGCAGGGATTAAAAGGGTAAACAGGAGCGGTAGGCCTTTAAACACTCCAGAGAAGGACATTTGGCAACGTAGGAGACAACGCCCGGATTGCCATGAAGGAGCCGATGGAGTATAGTGTAGCTCTTATCCTACCCGTACTACTTGTCCCTGCCAAGTGTTGCTTGTATCCTACCCAAGATTTGGGTGGGGAAATTTTACAGAGGAATCGATAAATAATTTTAAAACTAAGCTTCCTTCTCTAAAAATTATTCTCTGGGACTCATAATAAATCCATGTTGAATTACAGAAAATATTGGCGGGGGCCTCCTGTTCTCCCGAGATCTTTTACATTTGTTTGTTGACATTCTACGAATTCGCATATATTCGTTCCTGTGACCTAGGTAGGGTGGTCTGGGGAACTTAACCCAGCTTGGTCTGTGACATGGGAAGTGCAAGCCCCGGCTAGGTCTATGACTGCGATCTACTAGGTTAGGTTAGACGGGGTGTTAGATTTTGTGCCTTTTTTAATGTATCCCAAAATCTATATAACTTGGTGAATAAACTATAACATATTTTTCACCTTTTCCAACCTATAGAAGTACTCTTTAAATAAAAAAATTATACACTAATTTATTTTTTCCTTTAACCCACCAAAATCTTTAGTAGGATACAAGCTATATTATGAATATACTTCTAGGATACAAGCTACATTTTGAATATCCTTATAGGATACAAGCTACACTAGCACCACTTAGTCTTGGGGGCAAACTACGGATATGGTAGTCTAAGGGGGGTTGTGACATAAAGTTTTTAAGTAAGTTGGTAAGGATGCAACTCTTAGGTTAGGTTAAGTTGGGCACCTTATGTTAGATGGTGATTTGGTGTTTGTTTCCTTTTTTAAAAATGTGATTTTTCAGTCAAACCTTTTGGAATTTTAGTCTGTAATTTGAAATATGGATGTCCCCCAAATTATTTTCTTAAGAAAAGCTCAAAGTACAAATAAATACATCAGGAACACTTCTCATTTCCCTCCTTAAGGAATATCAAATATGAATATAGAACTAAAAGTATGAATAACCTGTCAAGTATGATATATAATTGTCTGTGGTTTCAAAATACGCTTAGCACCTTTTACTTTCCTCAATTTTTATAAGATGAAAATAGACCTGTCTGCGAATCTACGTATTAGCCGATGTTTTTTTTTTTATCATGCGGCTTATAGTACGAATAAGAACGGGGAAATAAATCAGTGCTTGGCACCACTAAAAGACTATTCTTAAGGCTAAAATATATCTTAGGCAGGAAAGGCCATGTGATTGACAGCCTTCACAAGAAAGGCTATATGGTTGACAGCCTTGACAAGAAAGGCTACAATATGGTTGACAGCCATGACAAGAAAGGCTATACGATTGATAGCCTTGGTAAAAAAGGCTATATGGTTGATAGCCTTGGTAAGAAAGGCTATATGGTTGATAGCCTTGGTAAAAATGGCTATATGGTTGATAGCCTTGGCAAGAAAAGCTACATAGTTGATAACCTTGTTAAAAAAAGGCTATATGATTGATAGCCTTGGTAAGAAAAAAATTCAAACTATCAGATTAGACTTCAACCAAATTATCATACATCGACTAGTCTATCCTTTTTACAAATCTATTAAGATTAAAATACTACCCATAAAATGCATAGTAGTCAAACAATAACAACACCGCTTAGCTTTCCCAAGTATCTCAACTTATAATGCAAGAAAAATATATGTAAAAACCATGGTTAATATATGTTAGTTTAACTGCTAGTGAAAATGAAATTCGCTATAAGAAATGGACGAGTGCTGGCTAGTTTGTTGTTTTTCTCTATACGTTTAATAGGGGCTGGGGCATGATAACTTACATATCAGTCGATTTAAATGCAAAGTATGTTTTTCACTCTGTCCATTATTTACATCTGAGAGACTGAAGGGGACTTAATACGCATGCATTTTTTCCATGGATTGGGGAGCTTTCTGTGCATTTACAATGACTTATTTGGCAGGTGGTTTTTTTTTAACCAATTAACAGCTTACAAGTACTTCTTCATAAGTTCCCGGATGTTGTTCTACAACAGCCATTTTTTTTCCACCTTCACCTTCAGTATTAAGTTGACCACTATCTCGTAAAGATGTCTCGAAGAGTGAACATCAATCTATTTCGAAATTTAGTGTAATTACGTTTATGTTGGCAATTGATTATGATGGAAATGCTCTCCGTTCATGTGAAATTAAAAATTAACACCGAAATAATGCCTCAAAAGTCCGATTCTGACTTAGTTCTTAGGGAAGGCCAGCACATTTTCTACTGCAAAACTTTTGTAATGATTGCCAAGACAACAAAAAAGGCTACGGTGTCAATCAGAAGGTAAGGAATTAGTTGTGACTTACTTTTTCATAATGGAAGGATTTATTTATTATTCACTTTAACATAATCTTAGGATTTATTTTTTATTTACTTTTAGTTTGTGACCTGGGAAGGGGGTGACCGGCTAGCGGTTGTGACCTGGGAATGGGATCCGGGGGGCTTGCCCCAATGCTAGATGTTGTGACCTAGGAAGGGGGTCTGGGGGGCTTGGCCCCCAGGCCAGGGGTTGTGACCTGGGAAGGGGGGTCTAAGGGGCTTACCCCCAGCTAGGGGTTATAACCTGGGAAGGGGGTCTGGGGGGCTTTATCCCTGGCTAGGGGTTGTGACCTGGCAACTACTAGGTTAGGTTAGGTGGGTTTGTTAGTTTCTGTACCCTTTAACAAATCTCAAAAGTTAAATAATCACGTTTTGGCCTATTTTCAACCATTTACATGAACCACATATTTTTCCAAGTGATTATCTTGTGCTTATTTTACATTCCAGACCATTATTATTGCTGCAAATCACACGTTTATGACATTTCCCCACCCAGCAAAAACCCGGTTTCCCACTGGGGTCCCCCATAATTATCTTTACATAATGGGGTCTAAAAACTCATGAATGGGTGGTTTGCCCGAATAATCATGGTCAGAAATACATAAAACACAAGATAGCGAGTAGGAAAAATATTTGGTTCATGTATTTGGCTAGAAATTAAAGTATAATATATTTACTGAAACCAGAGGTTATGAATTGTATGCAACTTTCCCCAGACTTTCTTCTCGTAAGAAAAAGTATAAACTACGACTTTATCAGGCATATAATGCGATACTGCTTGCACACGTCCCATTCATGATTATAATTAAAATTAAACAATAACTAAACTTATTAATTATTACCTTGAGGCCGGAAACTGTGACCGCAATTCCACAAAGACACGGTCACACGGTGAGGTGTACCGACCGTCAACACTGTTTTACCTCTTCTTCTTCTTCTCAGGGACAGGGTTGCCAGTTTGGCCTTTTTTCCGGGCAAAAAAACTCAAATTTGACCTTTTGTATTTAAATAAGTTGGCCTTTAGTAATATGAAAAAGCCGGCCCTTAAATACTATATTTTTGACCTTTTTCTATTAATGGGTTGACCTTTTAAAGCCTCTGTTGATTAGAAATTGACCTTTTCTCATTTGCAATACCTGGCAACCCTGCTCAGGATTACCAGATTATTTCCACTGGATTATCGTATATGAACCTTAAAATTATCGTTTTTTTAACCAAAATTATCGTACACACTTTCAACATGATTATTAAGGAGTAACATATATAACTTATTTCAAGGTATTTTAGTATAATTCTTTAATCAAACACACACACACACACATTTGTATATACCTAAGGTATGTATCGTACATCGTCCTGGACCTAAAATAATGTACATGTACGATAATTATCGTACGAATGGCAACCCTGCTTCTTCTATTCTTGTATCAAGACTTTGGATGTCACTCGAAGTACATTTTGCCACCTCATACAATATGACATCTTTAGGAATACGTGTCTCAACAATGATGCTTCTTTATTTTCATTTACCAGAAGTATTTATCAATCATTTTTCCATGTATTAACAATGCAAGTGTAAAGATGAAAATATACATCTTTATCATGTAATCATGCAAGTGTGTTTCGTCATACTAATAACATATATTTAGTTTTTTTTTTACAATCACCATTGACAGGATTTCCTTATTGAATATCTGATTAATTACTTTTAATTATTATTATTATTATTATGTTGTTGTTGTTGTTGCAAGTACAATTGCTCGTCATATTTATATCTACTTTAATTTTAAATATCTAAGCCTTGGTGTAACATTTATTTATTATATACGGTATAATCCATATGAATTCAAATAATTATTACACTGAAAATAGGCATCGAACTTCTTCTTGAAAGGCCAAATGTCAGTCCTATTATCAAATGGAAACTTTTTATTATGAGCCTTGCAATTAGATTGAATCAAACATGTTAGATGAGGCAATTTATTGTGCTTCCACATACATAGCTTAGATTATATCAGAGTCGAATTGTATTTGTGGAATGTTAGCCGGGTAAGTTTGTAGGGAGACAGTAGAGCTACTAAGTAAAAGTTTTAAGAATAGGGTCAGTCAGATGGAAGAAATAATGCAGAAATAAAGGTAGAGCAGAAAGCTAATAAGTAGGTGCACCTAAACTAATAGGGATAATGTAGTTTTTTAGTAATTTCTATAGTTACTGAAGTAGTCAATTGCCTTATTTTAATCACACATGGGCAGGACATATAGGCCTAATGAGGACAGATAATAGATGGGCAATAAGAATAGGAGAATGGATCCCTAGAGATTGCCAAAGAAAGAGGAAGGAAGAGAAGACGACAGATTGACAAACTAAGAAAATTTGCAGGTCTAAACTGGCATAGACCATAAACGAGGACTCTGTTGAGTAGTGAACTATATTAGACGATTATGAAGAGATATCTATTCAGTGTAATTTTCAGTTCAATAATTACATTGGTTACATCTGATGTTTATAAAAACAAATGCATTACTATCTAGAAGTGGGGCCTGGAAAGCTATAGTACTTGGCTCCATGGTACAATGAGGGAAAAGAATGCAATAGGCTTATAAAGTGAGAGTTAGGAAATTGGAGAGCAAGATGGAAGAAACTGATTGGGAACGGAGATCTGGTAGAAGGCTAAAAAGTGAATAAATTGAGGGGGCAAAATAAGTAGTACCTAAAGTATAGCTTACTATTGAAGATGAATACTGTATGAACTCAAAAATTAACCACAGAATACAGCATGCATAGATCAGATGGAGAGGGCCCTTGGAAACCTTGTGCAACAAGAGGATCAGTGTGAAGGATAAAGTAGAGATCAATAAAAGTGTAGTCACACCAACAATATCCAGCATTAGCTTACAGGGCCAAGAGATAGGCAATAAAGAAGTCACCAAGAACAAAAATATTGAAGCGGCCAAAATAATGATATTGACGTAGATGTGCAGTGTCATAGGAAGGAACTGGATAAAGAATTATTGTCAGAAGAATAGTCAAAGTAATGGAAGTAAAGAAGAAAGTTCATTAAAGAAGACTGCAGTGGTTTGGTCATGTAATGTGAAGGGAATACCACCATGTTTATAAAAGGGTCATAGACATGGAAGTGGATGGAATGATGAGGAGAGTGCCAAAGTTCAAAGAGAAAGATGACATAGAAAATGACCTGCCAGAGAAAGGACTGAGAGAGTATGATAATTTACATAGGAAAGAAAGTGGCAAGGGTTATTAGGAAGCAGTGACATTTTCTCAGAAAACGTTTTTCTTTGGAAAAGTTTCCAACTCTTACCTTTTCCGCGTGTTTCGAAACATACTGTTTTCGAGGAATATTTCAACTCTACCTTTGTCTTAGGATGATTTCAATGTAGTCTATTTTCTAGAGAAATTTGCAGTAGAAACTGGTCTAAAATTCATAATCCAATCCAAACCAATTTCCAGGGAAAGTTTCAATGGATGTTTTCAACAATACCTTCTACAGGGATGATTTAAAATTTTTTTTTCTTTCAAATGAATGATTTCAACCTGAAATTTTGCCCTGTGAAGGTCTCAATGTCTTCCTTTTTGAGAGAAGTTTCTCTTAGACAAGCATATCTCTTGCTTGAGGGTACACTGAGGCACACTATTCCATCTTATTTCTTCTTTTGTTTTTTCAAGTTTTTCTAGTTATACATGAGAGATCTATATTAATGTAGTTATTGTTCATTACTTCTGTTGTACAGTAGTTTATTTCTGTGTTTCCTTTCCTCACTGGGCTATTTTTTTCAGTTGGAGATGGGCTACAGCATCCTGCATTACTAACTAGGGTTATAGCTTAGCTAATAATAATGATAGAAATAGTAATAATAATAATAATAATAATGATAATAATCATCGTCACTATGTACTGAAGTCAACCTGTCAGTGTCCTGGGTTTTAGTAATCAGATAGCTCTTAATAGCACTGACTGCAATGTAGTAGGTGTTTCAGCATAGAGTTGAAATTGGAGAAAAATCCCAATTGCAATATAAAAAAAAATTAAAGCAAATTCAATTTTTCCCAACTATACAACCTTGAGTCTTTTAAATAGTAAATATGAAATTACTTTGGCGAAGCTGGAGCGGCTGTTGAAGTTTAACAAGGTAGCTGACTACCACCAAGAGTAAGAACTTATATCTCCTTTACGTAGGATAAGTTGTCCGAATGTATACGCTTTATGAGAAATAGGTTACATTCATTCTATCCATGCCCCTTCTGGGAGGTTGGAGAAATACTAACTTCATGTCTGAAAAGAAAATTTGCTCAGCTATGAAGCTTACCTGCAACTGACATCTGGTCCACCACATACAGGTACAACTACTGTACCCCACCAGCGGTCAGGAACAAGGAATCGAAGGCCAAACGTTCTACCCCCTTCTAGGCTTATCTCAGACCACTATTCTTCTTGTCCCATGAGAGGGGCAAGTTGGCTGTGAAACCTGTTGAGTGGCCAGCACATCAAGGGTAAGGGAACCTACTGTAAGGCCTAGTGGTACCTCAGTATGCAATTTTAATCCGTTCTAGGAGAAAGCTCGGAAATCAAAACAATTTTTCCCAAAAGAAATGAAAGGAATTCACACGTGTACCACACGTCCATAAATACACATACAGTACAGTACATGAAATTTTTAAAGGTTTGTAATAATTATTCAAAGAAGATATTATAACCCCTAACATCAGAAATTAATATAAATTAATAGTTCACAATAGAAAAAAAAAGTTATTGAAAAACTAACTCTCACATTACCTGTGAGGAGAGTTGTGGCTGGCATGTAGGAGACAAGAAGGGAGGGGATAACAGCGTACAGGGAGAATCTACCTCCATTAGAACTAAGGGAAAATGATAAGGACTTCTTCCTCTTGAACAGCATTCACTATCACTCAATGAACCACAGCCAAAAATAGAGGCAGCAAGACTTTATGTCTGTACTGCTTACAGTTGAAGTCAAAAGTGTCTACCCGACTGTAAAGGGGGGTGTGGTTTCCGCCACCTGTCCGTCATCAACCAATTTATTACAATTCAACAGCCATTCCAGCTTTGCCAAAGACATACTCCTATTTATAGGGTGAGGTTTTGCCTTCTTATTGGAACAAAGTAAACAAGGTTAAACAGTAAGATGGAAGATAGGAAGTTAGCACAACGGTAAATTAAATGGCTAAGAAAGGATACCGCTTGCAATGATTCTTTAGAAATCCCTACAGTTCACCACATGAAATAGGACAGCAAATTCCTACAAAATAAAATGCACAGATGCAAAATAGAAAAAAATAAATTGGAAGGGTTGTAAATCTACGGATACAAGTCGGCTCCGGGAAAGTAAATGAAAAGTTCAAACCCATTTTAATGCAGAGAGAAATGTCATAACCTAAAGTTTGTCTAAACACTGGCATTAAAAATAATGCCAAGGATATATATCTATATATTATATATATATATATATATATATATATATATATATATATATATATATATATATATATAATATATATATATATATATATATATATATATATATATATATATATATATATATATAGATAGATAGATAGATAGATAGATATATAGCTAAAAGACTTACATACAGAAATGGCAAGAAGTCAGAAAATTCAAGATAAAAGTGCACAGCTCTCTCAAGTGGTGCAAACACTGCCATTAAAAATAATGTCAAGGATGTCACTGACCTTTGCCTTGATTTCTCAACTATTTTTTTTTACATATTAGTTTGTTGATATAATAAAATATTGTACACTTATATTGATTGCCCATTCTCTCAAAAGCTTACTAAGCAAGCTTAATTAGTAATCAAAGACTGCGTCAATTCAGGCAAGGCTGGAAAAATTATCCGTGCAATTGTTACCTATGGAAATTCAAAAAGATTACAGTACAGCATGTTCAATATAAAAGCCTAACATTTCCAGTAATTTTTTTATTCATTATGGTTCAGATCACAGAAGCTTAGTGAACATGGAGCAACTTACACTGCTTTAATGTGGGAGCTCATATTACTAAAAAAAATTTCAATTAGGAAAAACTTAAATATAAATAAGAAATAACTTAAGTAACAAAGTCATGATATTCAAAAAGGTAAGCTTTTACATATACCGCATAGGAAAATTCAAATAATCTGGAAGGAGTCCTATCTCGCTATTATCAAAATGTTTTGTGCTTATTTACATTATTTTCTTCTGTCAGTCAATTGAATAAGCTAGAAATATAAAAAGATGGAATGCACCTTACTTCTTACAGCATAAGACAGGATTGTTCCCTAGAATAATCCTAATTTTCTACATATTTCTTAACCAATTACACTTCAACATAAGCATAAGAACACCTAAAGTCAACAACCTTCAGGACAAAACTATCTGCATCCTTGCAATCTCAATTTATCAATTACTTCTCTCAAACCATCGGGCAAAATCTAGCTGGTGAAAATTTTGGAATGAAAAATGTCAAGTAAATCTGCATTATGATCAGAGAAAAAATAACTACTTAATAAATGGTCAAGATTCTATATAATCCGTTGTATATACTGTAGTTACTTTACTCAACACTTGGAAGCTGAAATTATTCAATGCTACTTCCCAAGAAATTTCTCTACAAGGCCTGAGATCACTAATTTAAAAACTACCCCAAAATCTTCTTAAAAACAAATTCATATCTATGTAGCATTTCGAGATGAAATGCCAAATACTTCCTTTGTTTATCAAAAAAAAAAAAAGTAAAGCAATATATTATACCAAATATAATTTTAAGTTATCAATTGTCTTATGCCTTGCAAATTCTTTGATGGGGAACTAGCAAAAAAAACATACATACATACACCAAGGCACTTCCCCTCTGCCTGAACTCAATACATAATGGCCATTTCATATTTATCCTGTATAAAATATAAAACAAAGGGACATATTGCAAAAGCTAGAATTTCAATCCTGAATATCTATTACCAAGAGAGGTCAGGGTGAATATGAAGAGGCTGTACTTGAAATCCATGTGTTAACGGCATCAGACAGTTAGTTTATTGTGTCGCTTGAACATCCCTCTTTCAAAAATTCCTTGAATAAGTAACCTTGGGTGTCCCCATCGATAGCCAGCGAAACAAGCACATTTCTTTGATTCAATGCAAAGAAAACTAGCTCTCAAAATAATGCAAACCTTCATAGGTTTCATCTACTGTATTATGACTTTCACGGAATCCTCGGCAGAACTGAGACTACTCTCAATAAAAACTGAAGCTCCCACTAACAAATTTCCCCTAACTAGTGAAGACTATACATGGTTAGTTTATATATTAAGAAAATGTTATACACAGAAAAATAAACCCACATCTGATTACAGTATATCTCCATGTGGTATACTTTTAACCAAAGGGCTACTACCATCCAACTGGACAGTACATGTAAATGTTGTATGTAATATCTCACAACGAGATCAGATCTAATACACTAATGATAAAGACTGTTTCCAAATGCTAACAAGATACTGTAATCTTAAGATAGTGATATTTTTCCTTCCAGTTAACATAATTTTTCAAGGATGAATAACCGATATAAAAACAAATAAAGTAGCGGATGGTTATAATTTAAAAAAAGGAATAACAAAATTCTTAAGCATGTCCCCACTTTAAAACAGGAAAACTTAATGACCTATTGTGAATTATCTTACAAAAAGAGTTTTAATATCCTTACAACACACTCAACATGTACAGCAATTTGCATAAAATAAAGAGTATGGACTGAAAACCAAGTATATGTATCATATGATCTATTCATCATAGAGAGGTGTTTGGTCACCACCAATACTCATGTTTGTTGGAGAATGAATAGTTTTAGGAGTTGAGCGAGCAGAATTTGCTCTGGGATTATCATAGTCATGATATGATCTTGGTGTTCGATCACCATATCTTGGTGTGTGACGACCAGCGCTTTCAGGATATCCAGAGCTCGGCTGATATCTATTATCACGAGGCTCTGTGTAACGTGGAGTAGTTCTACCAGTGTCATGATGTCGGGGGGTGGTTCTTCCAGCACTGCTACTATTACTACCTTTAGCTTGCACCCAAGCAGCTGCTGCCATTTTCCAGTCCATTTGGTCTGATCGGGAACTGGTAGAGGGCACTGACCGTGAATGTTGTGGGGTCATACCGCCTGATGGACGATGAGATGGAGTTCGACTTGCAGGGTTATATGATGGGGTCTGTGATCCTCCGTAACGTGGCGTGTTAGAGGGGCCAGGAGTAGTATATGGTGTCATGAAAGGTGTTTGACCAGATGGCGTATAAGGCGTGTTGGCATAGTTAGAATATCCTTGAGAGAAAGCGCCTGGAGTCTGGCCACCATATGGAGTATTTGTAGCTGCTTGGGAAAGATTATGCAACATGTGAGGATTAAGGTTCTGCGCTACTTTTTGAATTGTAGTAGGATCAACTGCCATGATGTTAGGAGTCGTTCCAGTCATGTACGGGGTACGGGTTGATACCATACCTGGAGTCGTGGGAATAGCTCTGCGGAAATTTAGTTTAAACCATTTTAGTAGTCCAGCTAAGCTTGAATATTGCAATTTTCCTCTAAACCTGAAACCCTCTGGATTAATTGTAACAAACTCGTGTTTAACAACATCTCTTGGAAGATAAGAGAGCATAAACTTTCCGGGTAGATCTTTCCTGGCAGAAAAAATGTATGGTATATTCTTCGGATGAAGCTTCTTTTCCTGCAACAGGTACTCCTTTGCTTTGTCCTTGTTACCCATTAAAGATTCCTTGTAATATTTATAATCTAAAATTTGACGTACATTGCTAGCCATAGGTAAAATGTGTCTAGTTATAATTTCATCCAAATCCTCAAACTCTTCACTGCCAATCCATAGCTTTTGACCTAAGGAGAAATCATTTTGTTTGTCCTGTTCCAAAATATCAATATGCTGGCATATACCATCAGTAACTTTCCATGTAGCTGTAAGGTGATCATTTCCCTTACTTGATGGCCTTATGATTACATCTCCTTGCTCAAGCTGTACCATCACTTTTTCTGCTTCATTGTAATCAATGTTACGGAAAGCAGGATGAGCAATCACACGTTTTTGATACTGGGTTTTTCTCTTTTCTTTCTTTTGTCGATCAGTATTTGTATCTTCCTCTTCTATAGGAAGGTCATAGTAGGGGTCTTTCGGTGCTTTCCACTTGTTGTCACGATCTTGTAAATCTGATGTGCGAGAAGTAAGTTCAACTGAAAACTTTTCAGGGTCAATCTTCATTATGCGACATAAAACAAGACCTCTTCTTTTAACTCTCTCAGCAGGATTTGTGACAGTCTTGTCAGACAAATTCTTGATGTTGATAAATCCCGAGATACCATTATCTAGGCGAACTCTTATACCTATTGCTTGACCTGGACAGTCTCCTGCATCAAAATGATTCCACACTTCGCTAAGTTCCGGGAAGTCATTTTTCATACAGAAGGGGCACTGCCAGAGACCTGTATCTTCATTTCTGACCGGATTTGCATTATCAAGTTGGTCTCCACGTGGTTTTCTATGAAGAAAGTTAGTAACTGTTACCTGCACCAATTTTCCAACGTAGAATGTTTCTGGTGATTCTTTGGTAAGCATATTGAAGACTTCATCAGCTGTTGGCGATTGATAAGGAGTTCGGAAGTCCTTGTATCTATAATTCAACTCGTGTCTAATATCATATAAAGTGGTGTTCTTCTTACCAAAGCCCTGATTCTGAAGCTCTGTGGCAAAGGCTTCCAAGTCAAGTTCACTAAGGCGATCTGGAGTTTCTAAAATCTCTTCTAGAGCCTCAGCTGGTTTGCCTTCTTCATCTTCATACTCCAATGCATCTACAGCCATCTTTCTAGCCCAGTCATAGGCTTCTGGGTGAATTCTTGTGGAATCTAGAACTTCAATGTAATTTTCACTGTCACCCAAGGCATTTGTATCAATCTTTATGAAACCTGCACAGTTGATAAACACTTTTGGACCCATATGGAAGTTCACAACCAATTGATTTCTGTTTTCAAGACGCTGATTATTCTGCTTCATTGTCTTCAACAAAAGGTTTGCTTTACGTGGACCCAACCCACAAATAAACTGCACCAAATTTTGTGTGTAAGGATAAGCCACTGCGCGATTCAAATCTACGCCAACTTCATTTGTGCGATTAACAAATTCTATGTACAATGCATCCAAAAGTTCAGCTTCTGACAACTGTGACTGAAGAGGATGGAACTTTAAATTGAGCAATTCATCATCTGGATTACAAAGCTGTGAGAATTCAATCAATGGATCTTGAACTCTACGCCCAATAGATACTGCCTGGCGTAGTAGAGGAGGATAGTCGAGAAAGTCTGCTTCACCCTTTTTGGATATGGAATAGATGTCAGCTAAGTCGTTATCAATAATCTCAACATTAATTTTGGGAAATTGTTCCTGCTCTTCTAAATCTTTCAAAATTTGCATCAAATCCTCTTGCACCATGATAGCTTCTCGGGACTCACCGCTTACTGCTACTACATGTGGCTTACGGCGCATTATAAAATCTTGTATTCTACGGATGTCATTTTCTTTGGCCATAGCATCACGTTCATTGTAAGCATCACGTCGTTTGAGCAAGTGAGGGAGACGAATGTACTCGCAACAGTCACCATCTATGTCAATACAACAACCAAAGGCAGCCTGGGACAAATCTGGAACATATGCAATAGAAAACACACGGAATCCTTTAGAAGTATCCCAATCATCTTCATCCTCATCTGTAAAATCACCTGGGTTGTAAGGGCCTACTTTGATCCAGTTGTAAAGTTTACTACAACATTGTTCAATAACATGAAGCTTGGCCTCCTCTAGCAATCGCTGGGAGAGTTCCCTCTTCAAATCTTCAATAACACGCTTGCATGCAAAAGTCACGGCTCTCCCTCTTAATTCATTCCAATCCTGGACTATTTTGGAAAACTCATCCCTATAATACAGTTGCTTAAGTTCATCTAAATAATTCCTTGAAGTGTTGCCTTCAACAGTATCAGAAAAGGTCACTGTTACTAGCTTGTCTTCAACACCGCACTTAAGGCGTAGGAACTGGTCTCCTTGCAAATCTGTCACAGGTTTGTTAGTAACATATTTGAGTGCATATAGAGGATGATGTTCGTCTATCAACTTCTTGCCATGGAGTGTGGGTCTAATATTGATTTTGGCTCTTTCAAAATACGTCTCGCGTATGCTTTTACGCACCAAAGGTTCACAAGCCAACTGCCAGCCTACCATCCTAACTGCAGCTTCTAGTACCCGCTCTGGTGTACTACACATCCTGAAATAGATATACATACAGGTGTTAGGTGATGAATGACAATTTATTCAGAAATACATGTTTTGAACATCCAACCAATTAAATTTCAAGTGCTCTGCCAAAATGCAAGTTCAATGTTTAAAACCAACATGAAAAATCAAGTTGAAATATTGAAGAGAGCAATTACCAGATACTTACTTAGTAATATATTTTTCTGCTTCTTTCAACGGCTCTTCTTGACACTGCTCGACATCATAACGTTGATAGCTGTCTCGGACGTTATGACTGTACTGTTCAGGAGTGAGACCGAACTTTTTGGCCAATCCATCTGCAAAATAAGAGACACACTGAGATATAATTTTACCTTTAGATTCTGTGATGATTCTATTATCATTAAATATTGGGGATAATCTATGTCAATTCTACCTAACCAAATAAGGAATTCCAAGCCAATAAAAAATGAATTTTCGACATCTTTTTATCAAAGAATTGGATAAAGGTGAAAGTTGGCTAGTGTATATCTTTATAACTACCAAATTTTTACAAGTACAATTCAATAATTTTATATTGATGGAGTAAAACGAAGTTGCCAATTCTATAACGGATACAATCACAGAAAAGGATCTTAAACCATTCATAACATAAACATATGCCATTATAAGGCTCTATCCATTTACCAAAGGTAGTAAGTCACTAACAGGTGAATGGATATCCTTACACAGTCCAGGCTTCAACAAATCGATAATGCCCAAAAGGACAGCATTAATTTTGTGCTATGGCTTGCTACTTAGTATGCAAGAAAAAATTTAGTACAGTATAAAGTGAATAGGAAATTATTTCTATAGTGGGTAATATTTACTTGGCAACCTATCCATCTCAAACACCCTTCTTATTTCATGTTCTACTAAACATGACTGCAGATACTGTAATACAATTTAATATACAATAATTATTGATAGGGTTAATAAAAAATAAATATAGCAGGTGGATAAAGCATATATGATTTTGCAATGTACTGTAAATACTTACCAATACCGGCTTTTCTTAACAATTCGTATTCGTGACGGCGGACAGCCTTCTTTAAGTCCTCTGCATCTTCTTCAGGATCCTGGACTTCATCTTCAACTTCCTCCTCTACCTCTGTCTCCACTTCTTCCTCGGATTCTGTGTCATCATCGTCGTCCTCTTTCGGTTTGTCTTTCTTAGCAGTGTCGCCTTCATTCTCTTCACCATCCTTCTCTTTCTCTCCCTCACCTTCAACTTGATCTTTCTCAGCACCATCATCAGATTTTTCCTTTTCCTTATCTTCATCACCCGTTTCTTTATCTCCGGCATCTCCATCTACATCTGAACTTTCCTTCTCTTTTTCTTTTTCTTTGTCCTTTTCTCCTTCATCTTCATCATCATCATCATCCTCAATGATTAGATTCTTCTTTTTCTTCTTTTTTCTTTTGACTTTTTTCATTACCTGGGAAAAATATGACAGTGTGAAGCTCAAAATTATCAAATTCGTAAAAGCTTGGAAAAGAAACCTCATTCTTCAAAACTGAATTGACAATTTCCAGAAACATGAATCTAAAGTACTGAAAATGAAGACAAACCTTAATAGTTCTTGTTACTCGATTTGAACTGCTCCTTTCTTTCTGTTTTGCTCTAATGTGTGCTCTCATTTCTGCCTGATCCTTGCCATAATATAAGAGAAACTGCTTATAGCAATCATTGAACTGCTCTGACGTCTCAATTTCCTCAATCCTGAAAATACATAGGAAAAACAAGATCTAATATATGAAACTGGATGGAAGTTTAGGTACAGTACCCCAATTACAGCATGAAAGTCTTAGAATATGCAATAAACTGTAATTAAGATTATGTCATGAAAGTTGACAATGTAACACGTCACCTGAGCATTATGAAGTACTTCCATAACATGAATTTTCCACCATTTACCTAAAACACAGCATCAAGACCATCTGCTGTTAACGCATGAACAAATATATCTTAAAGCAAGAAAATAACTATCACTGAAACTGCTTTTACATTTTCTTTAACAACAATGTATTTAGGTAAAGGATAACAACTATACTGAAAGGCAACCTCAACCAGGGCCTCAAGATCCTACAATCCTCTTCATGAAGGCCTTAAGCCACAACCCTGTTTGATTGATTGATTGATTGATTGACTGACTGACTGGTTTGAGGTTTTCTGGTATCCTGATCCTCATTGTTTCACATTATCAACTTTGCTTATTTTTCTCCTTGTATTCTTTTTAATTGTACAAATAAATCATTATCTAGTCTCATACTTATCTAAAAGAACTTATGACTTAATGCTGGATTGGAGCTTATCTATTGTGCATTTATTGTCAGAGGAATCCAGAGTCAAACAACTAGAGGAGGTTGTTTAAGGCTTGTGCCATTCATCAAAATAATAACACTGGAGTGTTCTAGGACCTTTTAAAGACTTGTCGTACAGTTTGACATTAGATTATTCTCTACCAATGGCTCTTTAATTTTCAAAAAAATACGTTAAATAACCTAGCATATTCCTTACACTTTCTCCTCTTTCCTAAAAAAATCAAACAATAATAAGCATACATTTTTCTAGGAGTTAACTTCAAATCAAACCAATGTTCTCTCTCTCTAGTCTTGTATAGTGCACCACACCCTTTCAAAGTCTTGGGTTAGAGTTCTCATATTTAGGAGCCTACTTTTCTTTCAATTTGATTTTTTTTGTCTAACACTTAATAGAAAAGATATGCATGTTTGGTAGTTCATCAATAAGCCTTTTCCTTACCTTTGTTTTCCTCTTCACCTTTGATCTTCTCTTCAAACCCATCATTTCTCTTTGAATAGTAATTTTCATTTTATTTTTTCGTTATTTCTTTTATAGTTTATTCTTTTCCAATGTTCCTCTTTCTGGACTAGGATGCTTTCCTTACTGGGGGTCTTTTTAACATAAGTAGAAAATATGATACTGTATTTCAGGTTCTCGACTATTGCAGGTCTTTCAACCATTTGTTCAACACATTTTTTTCTTAGGCTCTGGCAAAATTTCATTAGTACTTTTTACTATTGGATTTTCATAAAAAAAAGCCAAACCCCTTCTAACATGCCCATCAAGGTCTCCTTCTACTACAGTAGTATATACTCTATGTATGCTGCTTTAATCAATGCATCTATAAATCTTTACCAAAATCTGTTCTTATTTTAGTCTTCTGCTTGATGTAATATACATAGGATTGCAGAGTACAAAAAAAAATAAGCTACCTAAAATGCAAATTATGATGAAATCCCAAGGATTGTAACTTCAGCAATAACTAAAAAGCCTGCTACTAACATGAATACAGGACCACATCATAAAGAAAGAGCCTGTTTGCATATTTGTAAAATAATGCCTCATTAGTTTGACATTACCTAATATTTTCAACCACTAGTTTACCAGGCCATGTACAACCATCTAAACATGCACTAGAGCATAAATTTGAATAAAAACTGCAACAGGATATTAAGGGGAAAAAACTCTATGTTTTACTATGAAATTACATGAAAGCTCAACCAGACCAAGTACAAATTTACCACAATGATTTTCAACATACATTCCCATTTGGCAAAGACAACACTATAATATAAATAACTTGTCAAACTTACTTCTCAATATCTTCTTCACTCAGCATACGGAAAGTGTCTGGTAATGGAGCATCGAGGTCCTTCATAATAATGTCCCCTTGGAACTCTCCCATCTTCTGGAAAGTAGATCTGAGATTTTCCTTTCGACGTTGTAGCTGGCACCACTGGAAGAACGACAATAATATTATTTCTTTGAATCAACTATGTCCCTACTAAAGATCACATACCCAAACTAACAAGACCAGACTCAAATCAAATTTGTGGATCACTACTGCTCTTTACATTCAGACTAAATAAGCAGGAGTATGATACTGGAGACTGTAAATTAATAATCCAACATTATCCTCATGTTTCTGAGCACATCACTGGCTCAGGCAAAGTCAACTGAAGTTAATTCTCACTCTAATGCCTTATTTGTTTTAGTCAAATGATTTCCTATCTAAATTTAGTAAGCTTATCAGCAACTGGGTTGTATCAAATATAACTAGAAAAAGATCTGATATAGAAAATTCCAAGTAAAAAATCATATAAGAAGAAATATAATACTATAATCTATCTTAATAGCTTTTACAAAAATAATATCGAGAATAAAATTTTAATTACAAAAATAAACTAGTTACCTCAGTTCACTAGTGATAAAAATTTAAAACCACCTACTACTGTACTGTATACTGAAACTTAAATGTATTTTTTCAAGTTTTATTGTATTCTTTAAAGTAGGATCTTTAAGATATACTGATATAGCATTTGTAAAGAAATATTATTATCATATCACTAGATAAGCTACAACCCAAGATGGAAAAGCAAGATGCTCTAAGCCCAAGGGCTTCAAGGATAAATAGCCCAGAGAGGAAAGAAAACAAGGAAATACACAAACTACTAGAGAAGTAATGAAAAATTCAAATAAACTATTTTAAGAACAGTAAAATAAAAATAGATCTTTCAAACATGAACTATAAAAAGAGATTTAGGGAACAAGCTACACTGAAGATGAGCCATCTTATCAAAGCTTCATTACATAACCTATACTTACCTTTTCATCCCATCTGTAAACTTTCCATAAATCATGGATATTCAATTCTGGCTGGACTTCCTCTTTCCTGTAGAATGCAATGAAAGGAACCTCACATGTGGAATTTCTCATCAAATCCAGGGCATTGTAGATCTTCTTAATCATGTTGAAATCACGACGATGACGGCGTTCTTCTCGTCCCTCCTAAAACGCCAATTGTAAAATATGTTAATCATAAGTATGCATATGTTAGATACTAGGTACTAAGAATAGTTGGAGAAGAGAGAACCCTAATTTCAACAATAAAGCGAAGTCAGAAAACATGGATAGAACATATTTTAAGAGATGGGTTACTGAAGGACATTATAGAAGGTAAATTTGAAGGATGAAGACCTAGAGGAAGGAAAAGGAAGTCAATGCTAGATGACAAGGAAGGAAGAAGGTACCAAGAGCTAAAAGAGATGGTCATGAACAGAGAATTATGGAGACTAACCGATGAAAGGACCTGACATAAGGCAGAACACTAGTAGTATGATAGATTACAATAGTACGAGTAAGAAATTTACGTATACTGTATTGTAGGCTAAGTTAACACTTAGCGCCGTCAAACCTTTCAAAATATTTTGAAAAACCATAATAAAATGTAGTAATAATGTCACTCTTATATAACCAACTACATTTAGTAGATTATGGTACTAAATTCTTTAGATGCACATTAAAAAAAAATCACCAGATTTAGTCAGTTTTCTCACTTCCTAGGTATCATTTCCTAACTTAAATGCTCAAGTCCTAGCATTCGCAAGCCAGGGATTATGCTACTTAAATAGCAAAACTACTAATTATATCAAATACAGCAAAACCGTTTGAAAAATCTTACACCTCAGAATCTGACTTGAATATACACTGGCCAAGCAGCCCATGATAAAAAAAAATTAATTTTCAAAGTAAATTTAACATCAACTCAAATCCTGTCAACAAAAAGATATATACTCTTACCTGGTTAGATATAAATGGTTTATAGAAAGCATAATGATATATCCATTTGGCCTCTTGATCAAGCTCTTTATCAGAAGCCCTGTCGTCGCCTTCATTCCTTGTTCTCGTAACTGGAATCTGCCTTAGTTGGAATCTTTCAGGTATATCCAGTTTTCTAATCTGTTGATCCTGGTCGGTCAAGTGGCCACGTTCCAACTCGATAGGCTCAAATACCTTTAAAAAAATGAACAATGTTTAGATCAATTTTCTCTTTCAAGTTATAAAAACACAATTGGAAGAATAACAATTGATATATTAACAAATCAATCAGCTAGTAAAATATTCACCTCATAGATGGACTTCTTAACCGTCTTTCTTTCCTTGCGGGTACGGCGGCGTTCTCTGCCGTCTTCATCGTCTTCTTCATAGTCTTCATCTTCATCCTCCTCGTCCTCTTCGCCTTCTTCCCAGTCTACAACAATAATTTATGTACATTAAACTGTTTAACCAAGAAAACCAATTAATAAAAGAATAAAAGATTCATTTTACTCAAGCACAATATTATGTGAGCCTGCAAAGAATGCAAAATCGAGTCATAATGCTACAAAATAAATATAGACCACACAATATCTAAAAGTTGCCTAACTTCTTGAATTTAAACTTTAAATATTACTTAAAAATTTTAACTGTAAAAAGTAAAAGTTAGATTTAGTTGCATGTCACATGTCATGTGCAAAATACTTTATAGTAAGTAAATTTTTGGGTCTGGAACAGCTTGATCTGTGTCTATACATACCTTGATATTGATCAAATTCTCCATAATCAAAGTCACAACCAAAAATGTCACGGGCAGCTTCCAGGCCTTCGTCACCCAACCCTTTCCTTTTAGGTCTTGAGATTGGCTGACCATCGTCGTCCACAATGAAGTTCCCCTCTCCATCAGAATCATCTTCCTCCTCCTCAGAAGCATACGTTTCAGGTTGCTGTGGTGCGTGGGAACCAGTTCCGCCTTCCTCCTCTTCCTCCTTGGCAAAAGGGACTCGCTCAGATACATATTCTCAAAATATTTTAACAAATCATATTTAGTTCAGGAATTTTCAACATTTTCCATACAGTATACTACAAAACTAAGACAAACTACAATACTTTGATACTAACACAGTAAAAGGCATTAAGAATACAAATAAAAAACATCAGTACATGTGTGATATGTCTTACTCTAAAAATGGTTAGTATTTGAGCATCCACAATGCATGCAATATGAAGAACCTTGCATTAAGTATTACAATAATATCCTTAATAAGTAATATCCCACTACCCTGAACAAGCTGAAGGTTAATTCACTCTTACTCTTGGCATGTTAAATAAATAACCTGATTACAGTCCTCCTAATTATTGCCTATTGTTTAAATCATTTAATCCAATGTCAAGATCACAAGGTTTCCAGTTGTCTAGAAAATAACTTCTAGAATTTATAACCTCAGCCTTTTTAGTTCTATCCCCTGACTTACCAAAAAATACTATATGCTAACCTAACTCAATTTCTGTACTTGGTATTCTATAATATTGAAAAAAAAACAATCATTCTAATTCCCATATATGAAATAGCCATATCAAAAGTATCGTATTTAATATTAAATCCTATTACTGAACTGAACCAAACTTACATTCAAACCATTGTTCAAAGAGCAACTATTTTTCATTTCCTAAAATTTACAATTGCAAAACTATTTGTTCATTATACAGTTGATGCTTGCAATTTTTGTTGCTGATCATGACAGCTACATAACATGACCTATTACCCTTATGTCGGCAATAGATGAAATAGAAATATAACAAATGTTAAATCATCCAAAGTAGTTCTTGTTACCAAAACTTTATTACACTTAAACAATCAAAAGGCACATTTCATCGTCTTCAAAATATCTTATCAGTAGATTATATTTTGGATTCTACAATATACAATCTTGAGGACTTAGAAAAACCCTTTTTCTCTGATAGTACTTTGTACATTTTCCATATGCTGCTAGATAAAGAGGGTGGGGATTTTGGTGAAACCCCCTTGGAAATTAGTTGTATTTCTATAGTAATCTCCCTAGACCACAGATCTGTAAACCATTCACTCAGGCCAAAAAGGGGCCTGCCAGAGTCATTCCGTTGCTTGGATAAAATCCTGAACTGTATCATCGCAGGAACCATTCCAAAAGAAAGAAATGCATAAAGATAAAGATTCAACCAGTCTTGAAAAAGGGCATTTATCTTCCATGCTAATGAATCCATAACTGGAAAGCTAAACATCTCTATTTTCCTGCCAAGACAAGTCGCAATCACATCCATATTTGGACTTCAATAAATTCTAAATTGCCTGACATATTGAAAAAATGCACAGATAATTCATTTGAAAGAATCTAGTTTCCTGCTTAACTGATCTGCTAATAAGTTCAACTTCCTGAAATAAACTGAAGGAGTAGATATATTCTCCTTGGCATTGTCAAAGATAGAGATCTTCCACCATCCGTTCCCCATTTTTTCAAAATGTATGTTAGACGAATAAAATTCAGTAGCACCCAACCATTCCTTGGAACATCCGCGAATAGATACATCCCGAGACCTTACTTCCAATGCCATGCCTTTAGCCAAACAATGAGGATCATCTCTCATCTTTAAGCGACCGATCCAAACAAACTTCTCAATAGAGATGCCATGGCTCCAAGTAGCCCATGCGCATCCAAACCAATGATGCCATCATCTGCTTGAAATTCTACAAAAGAATGAAAGAACTTCTTTTTTCCCATGGAAAAGGCCAAAAAGGAACTGTTGCTATTATCATTACCAAAATATAATACTTTCAGATGTAACCAGAAGACATCTCATCTTCATACCAGGACTCCAAACCATTTCAATAACTGAGTAACCTAAGTTGACGACCCCGATTCTTTTCAGATGTGTGTTCAAAATTGAACAATCGTCAAGGTACAACCTACTTCCCCTCTGTGTGTTGACTGAATTTTTAGCAGGAAGCAATCGCTTGGACTGGAGACATGTTTTGCTTCATGAGGGATAAGTTTGTATGGAAAATATATCAAGTTTTTAAAAAACTTGAACTGTTTCAACAGAAACCAATGATCAAAAAGAGAAATTTTAGCAGGAGGTACCAATTTGTTCATGGATCACACGACTAATTCTTACAAGGAAACCAAAGCTCTGATAGAAACAGGGAATAACATTTGTAAGGAAAAAAAATTTTAGTGGCTGTATATATTCATCATAAATTGGTATCAAACATTCATTTACTACTTAAGTAGTGGGGTAGCAACCAAGGATCTCAATCTCTAAAATGGCCACACATTAGGAAATACAATAAGGGAAAATGAAGATGAGAAACAATGAATTACCTAGACCTCAACAGAAGAGGCTACTACTTGCCCCACTGATTAGATAAAACAGCAAAGGTTGTCTGTCACTCTCCAGAACCCACCATTAAAATTACAGACATCAAGACTTTGTGTAAAATAATCAAATGTGAAGTCAGCCAACTTTGTTGTCTAGCCATTCTGGAAAAAAAGTGCTACTGGGGACGAACAGTACAATAATAAATAAAAATTATAAGGCTGGACAGCTAAATAGGGGAAAGGCAGCGGAAATGGAAGTATAGTAGAAGGTTACGTAGTGGTGCAAAATAAAGTCCAAAAGAACAAGTACAAACTACCAGAGGTTTATGTTTTTGCAGTGAACAATAACCTTAAGTCCTACAGCATATTTTAAGTCATCTTCCTAGGGAATGCATGAAGCTTGTTGACTATTACCGTGTAGATTAACCAGACAACCAACTCAAAACATTTGATGCTCAAAAGGAATTAATGGAGAAAGATAGACAAAATCTGAAATGGATTCACATAAAGATTTTAAATATAAAATTCTAAATGCTTTTAGTGTAACACACTGAGAACCATCCAGGAATTCAGCTTACTGAGATGAACACAACAGATGCAAAAATTCAAGTCATTTGAGTGCAGTAAACACTTAGATCCTAGAGATACATATACAGAACTGCCCCCACTCTAACTAGCTGCATATCAGACAAATGCTGTAGTGCCTTGAACACTCAAAGATCATGAATGAGTTCTATATAAGTGATAGGTTTGTGGTGCAAAATATTTCTCTTTAAAAAAGATTTTGCATCAGCATCGAGGTTCTTCCAAAAACAATGTAATATGCTAAGAATTTCATGCATGTCTTAAACTTAGAAATTAGTTAGCTTCACTATATACTTTTCCCCACATATCTAATTTTGCATAGTTTTACATGATCATACATTCATTCAGTGCAGTCACCGGGTTTAGTCTTGCAAACTAAATGTTACATATATAGTAGTTATTCTACGAATCTACATCTGCTAAGAAGCAAAACAATGCCTTATATTTAAACACTGTGACTTGTGGGTTTTAATGATTCTCTCGATATGAAAGGAAATACTAACGCAAGAGACTATTTAATAATAACAGTTAGTACTTTGGATATCAGACACAAGGAATAATTTCTTAATCTAGAATTCTTATCTCATGACCTTTTTACAAAAATGTAAAATTGCTTTATGCTAACCTTTTCTAGCATAATTAACTTCCCTGAATGTTCTTCGTGCAAAGAGGAGTAATTATTTTTGCAAGACGAAAAGTGAACCCAAGATTGGTACAATATATTATTTCCTCTGTAATAAGTGTGTTCCCCATACATGATGAAGAAAAAGCATTAATTGAAAGTACAAAAAGTTGCTAATAAATACAAAAAGAGCAAACAATAGTAAAATATGTTACTATCAAAGAGTTTTTTTCTACACAAATGACAGTAACCTAAATATGGATGAGGACATAATCACAAACTGCTGAAAAAGAGATACTAGAATTCAGTATAATAATGAATTAAGAGAATTCAGTATAATAATGAATCAAGAGATACAATTATCTGTTATTATAAGAACACTAGCTATTTTTTTACAGAATCCCTTCAAGAGAAAAAGGACTAGCAGAATAAAAGGTTAAAACAGTAAAGATAGCAAGAATGTAAACAATATTAGTATTCACAAACATTTGGTCGTTTTGAAAAATACCCCCTGAACAATGATCACATTATATTTACAAAATGTGGTTCGTACAGCCCAGTGCTGGGGAGATTATGCCTTGCCAAGGTGCCACTGAAGGACACCTCGTTGTGGCAACATGATAGGAAAGTTGAGAAGTTAAGATAAAAGAAAGCTAAAATATGGGTGTGGCCAGGGCCCTGACCAGCAACAATTAAAAGAAAAAAGCTAAAAAGGTATAACAGAAAATACTACAGCAGCATTAGTACAGAGAAAAACAAAGTTTACTTTTCAATTCATGCAGTTATTAACCCTTTTACCCCCGGGGTAATTGGAAATTTCCAACCCTTAACCCCCAGGGGGTTATTTTTTTCCCAGCACATTTTGCAGTATATTTTTTTTAAATTACTCTAACAGCCTTAATTTTTGTCATAGAGAGGTCAGGTTGGTCTCATTTTCTTTGAAAATGCCTGAATTTTCTCAAAAATATTATCAAAAATATGAAAAAAAAAAAAATGTATAGCATTTTTTGCAAGGACGTACCGGTACGTCCATGGGGGTAAAGGGATGGCTTTTGTGAAACGTACCAGTACGTCCTTTGGGGGTAAAAGGGTTAAAGTAACACATGTAAGGAAATTACCAATAAGATCATTAGGGGTGGATGTGAATGAAGAAAAAAGAAATGGTTCATCTTGAGATAGATATCTGAGCAAAATAAACAATTAACACCTGTTGCCACTAGTACGGAGGAAAATTTATTGAAGACATAGTCCACAAGCAACAGGTGTGGCAGGTGGAAAAAAAAAGTTTTGTAGGTTAAATGGAAAATTGAAAGTTGTCATGAAACCAATAAAAAGTTGAATTGAAACATAAATGGTCGAGATGCACCATGAAGGTGTAACCGAGAAGATAGGGTACTGTACTCTTTAGCTGGGTGTCTCAACTTTGTCACATCCTTGCACGATTCATAATCAGCATGGTTTACTTATTAGGAATATAGAGCATAACAAGGGATGCCATGAAAATAGTGATTTACAAAATAGGGGACAGATGTACCCTTCAATGCCAACCAAACTTTACAGATACTGTTCTTTACGTGTATGTATGTATGTATGTATGTATGTATATATGTATATATATCAAGGTCAAACACAGAACACTTCTTGAAAGGAAGACTTCCAAATACATTGCCTTCACTCTGACACAAAAAGGTATTTAAGTTATATAGAATACAATACTTACGGTCCTCTCGTGCCCAACTACTACATTCAACCATTTCTACAGAAATAATGAGTTTAAAGAATTTTACAGCAAGGTAAGCAAAAAGAAAATAAAGACAGAGGATACGCAACACAAAAAGGGATACACCTAGGTTACCAAACGGCCTCTAGGAAAGCCACTCAGTAATGCTTGCAATCCATTTGATAACTTTATTTGCCAACATAAAACCACTACTACTTTCTCAAAAGATGGTTTAAAACTACAATAAATTATTAGCTTTACCCAACTCAAACCAGCCTCTTTTGTGTGTTTTAAAAGATTCACAGGATAGTTTTGTCTCTTTAAACCTTGAACATTTCTTGGGTTGAGGGAAGGCTGTGAAAGGGAGTTCCCTTTGAGTGAAGGAGGATGGATAGTAACCAGCTTCTAAATTTTTTTTTGCACACTCATTCAACTTCACCGCATGGATCAGGAATTTTTCATGCATAATATCTAACAACAGTACCTATTTGGTTGCTCATATATTAGTAATACCCACAGATGGGGAGGGAAGACTGAATATGTAGAAGAGAAAGCGAGCTACGCAAATAATCAAATCAAAATTTGGCAAGAAACACTTTACCAAATGAAAGAATATAAAAGGCACACTGAGAAATATCTACATTTAACTGGAATGAAAACAAATCAACACAAAATCCATAAATTGATGGACCCAACAAAGGTTCTACATGTAATCCCAACATATGGTAGAAAGGGATGTTATCTAAAAAGAAAAGGTAGTTGTAAAAAATACTGTATTTTAACCAGACCACACAGACAGTGAGTACTAAATCTAGTAATTTACCCCCATTGTTTGATGCCAAATGAAGTATTGCTTATTTCAAATTAACTTCAAGCAAAAATTGATAATTCCAGATTTACGTAAATTACATACTTGCTTGGAGCAAAGACACAACACATACTGAATACATTGACCAAAGATAATATTCAATAATGCTTGAAAATAAAACAGAAGATTAAACCACGACAATAGTTCAGATGGCAAAGATCTTGGAGCAAAAACTGTTCATTAAATAAACAAATAATTAAACAAAAATACTGTACAACCCACAAGTCACAGCAAAGCAAACTTTAAACTAAGACAGTACTGTACACAAAATGTAAACGACTACACAACTTACTGCTTCTTCCTACAGGCATCAGGTAGCGAAGGGTGGGAGTGGAAAAAAGCGAGGGATGAAATAACAGATGACAAAAAAATTAAAACTATAAAATGGCACAGAAAATGGATAACAAAAAGTCACAAAAGGCTTAGCACTAATCCCTTCTATACAATAAACCCAACATGGCACACTATACAGAAGCATAAACAGTATGAGCTCATTCTCTTGCAAAAGTTGTCCATCCCTGCTACTAAAGCCATTAGGAACCAAGATTTACTATCCCTCTAAAACATTTTCTACGTAATCTAAGTCACGAGACTATGGTCTTGAGTTCCTCTTGCATCTAAAGCCAAGCAACCAATGGCAGATTATAATCTTAATCAAATGTAAAGCAGAACAGACTTAACTTTTCTTTTAGATAAGAATCCAAAATCAAAATGTAAAAACTGAGACTGGAAGAACTAAAAACTTTTAAATGAGGCAAAACAAACAAAATACTTTTAAAATGAGAATGAAGCCCTTATCTGCAAAATTCCATAAAATTCCAAAAGACAGAGACAGAATGTGCAATGTTAAGCTTATAGTACTGTGTGCCACTTACAAGACATGTATATCAATGTATAACTTTCTGACTACTTGCTAAATGTTAACCAAATATGCTTATTCTATAAACAACCCTGCTCAAAAGCTAACTACAGTACTTATACTATTACGAATATGAAAAGTTTGGAGTATAAAATATATGTCTAGTCTTCTTACTTCATCATATCATGTGATTATAACTCATACTCAGTATATAAGACATTCAAAAGATATTTCCATTAAATAACTAATGAAAACAACTAAATAAATAGAGATCAAATTGTTGTTGAGGCATTGGTTTTCATAGATTTCAAAATTAACTTATATAGATACAATGCCAAAGGCCATAAAACTGTTAACCAGACTATCAATCTTTGGTAGAATAAAATGTGAAAAAGGAAGGAAGTGTACAAAAAAAAAAAAAAAAGACGAACTTAAAAAGAATTAAGTAAAACAGAGATACACTAAATAAAAGAAACCACAAAAGACTATCATGTAAAGCGGTTTATAAAAAAAATTAAATTTTTAGCACAGTGGGTCACCAAGTACAGTAAGGCAACTACACGTTGCACTCGCAATGACTCGACTTCCAGAAAAGGTCATCCCTATTCAATTCAATTGAGCAGGGCGTTACAAAATGAGGATGTATAATAACTAAAAATATTGTACCCAAGATGACAAAATAATTGTGGTAGAAAATATAGAAATCCTTAATATAATATTCTCCATACATATTTGATAACCAACCCTTTATCTAACTTAGTTTCTATATCTAGTAAGAGAAATAAATTACTTTAAGAGTGCACTTTAATCCTATATCTATAAACTATTTCTATTTTTCAATCATGTGCTATTTTGTATCCCTATAAAATAAAAATCCAAGCATTAAATCTAAATGGCTCAGATTTGCATAAGAGTAGGAAGTGGTATGCTTTAAAAGTTTGATAGTAGCCTCTAGAAACCTGTAGAAATGTAACTAAAAATATTATTTAAAATTTCATCATCTCAAGGGATCTACCTCAAAATCTTCTCCCACATTTTTCTGTAATATTAGTGAACTGCAGAACACAAAATGACATTATATCATTCATTAGGTCCGTAATATTTCTATTCTTAAGCAGTAAAGTCTACAGTGCACTGCACAAGGTACACTGACAACCTTACATCCCTATGGAGAAAAACAATATCTTAGCCATGTCAGATATAAGATAGTTATACCTGAACCCTTTTGCGACAAAGATTACATTAAGGAAAGGCTCTGGCAAAAATGTCTTCCCAGTCAACCACATGAACAATCGATAGGCTAGACAATTTACTTAGTATTTACTGTAGGATCCTCTTTTTATCATAAGCTTGTAAGAGCACCACAGTCACACTTTTGACTGCAGATTTGAACTAGGAAATCTTCCAGGACAAATATACATTTGCTTGAATTTCTTAAATGTGTACTCTATTATTTGCAATGATAGACCTTAAAATAAAGATTGCAAAGATAAAAGTTACAAAGAATAAAAGGAAGCTTTTATGCAAAATCAAAAGTAATATATAAGAGCTCCTTCAAATATATCTACTAAGAAAATAAAACTTGCATTATCATCTCCTACCAATGGCCACATAAACAAATACTGTGTGCAATCATACAACCGTGATGTATTGTGATGTATTAAGAGCACAAAATGCATATAGACACCAATAAAAAAAATGCAGGAAAGCTTTGAATGCAAAATGCAGTACATAAGCAGAATGGAAATGTTCTCTCAAGGTTTCTCTTTACTGAATATCCAACGAAGTTCAGCATAAACTGTATTAGTTTGACATGCCCTACACAAATGTCAATTGTTGAGCATTATGGATTTTATACTACTAACACGTTTCAACCTTTGATCCACTTGATAATTACAATCACACTATAGTTTAAAGAGTCTATGTCCTGATAATGCAGTTCCCCAATTCTTTTTACCTCTAATATTTACAGTCTTCCATTTATAAGGCCAGAAGATATATTAGATAAATTAATATAAATGAAAATATTAGAGAGACAGAGAATGCTCTATTTCCAGAATAGCATACAGTACATAAAACTCTGAGTAAGTTATAGCATAGCTTGGCTCTCATTATAGAAGCTACTTGTATCATTAAATACAGGTCTTTTATTTATGAATTAGCAACTTTATCAAGTAGTCTTTCCCATAGTACTTGTTAAGTACCATCTGCATAAGAACTTTCTAGCCTGTTTAAAGAGTCTTCTTTGCTGTCTGCAGGATAGAGCTCTAAGGAGCCCTTTGGCAATTATGAATTAGTAGCATATTTCACTAATACATTTCCCTTGAAATTAGCATGAAGTAACCTAATTGAAATTTATATTACAGGAAACTTTAATATACCTTTTAGCATTTTCCAATAATTTTAAATCTATATTTGCATAATTCCCATATTAAATTTTCCACTCAAAGTGGAGTTCTAAAAAAAAATCCTCCTTTAGATTAGAGTTTCATCAAAAGTAGCTTTGAACTCTACCAAATTGCTTCTCGTTTTCTCTAAGCGATTCACAATACACCAACCAATATGTCTTCAGGTTACTTATGGGGAAATACAAACCTTAATCCTTTCACTCACATTGGCAAAACCGGATTATTGTAACAGCATGTAAAACTTTTATTTAGTGGAAAAAAAACTAAAAAAATTGAAAATTAAAACATTGAAGAATAAATACGTACATCTCCTGAGCCCTCAAACAAGTCCCTCCTAATTTGGCCTTGGACATCTGCCTCTGCGTCTGAATCTTCATCATCAATTTTCAGGCGTTTGAATTTTTTCTGCAAGACAAACAAGAATACACTCAATACAATTGTTCTGTAATCAAAATATCAATAAAAGGAACAATACTTCAGCAGACAAAATCAACTCAAAAACAACTAGCAAGTATTCAAATGTGTATTTATTTAAGTTTTGACCAAGTTTCAAGTTACAAAATGAAATCCAAATCATATTTCTTTAGGGCAAAGGAGCTGCCAATTGTAGCCAAAAACACTTACACTATAACAAGATTCAGTACAAAATTACTTTTAAAATATCTATAAAATTCCCCTGAGCTATAAATACACATACCCAGTATTTTTAACATATCACCATTGATGTCATTTGATTTCTAAACTCATACAAGACAGGACATACTTTTCTGTCAAGTTTTACACCAATGTTTTCTTCAATGAGATCCAAATCGTCATCATCTAAATTATCCCCATTCAGGTCATCGTCATCATCATCATCTCTCTTCCGTCTCTTCCCTTTGGTGTCCACATCGCTATCTGAATCTGAGCCCCCTTCATCGTCATCTTCCTCATCATCGTCATTAATGAAGCCTCTGTTTTCTTCCCGGATCTTTTCCTCGTCTAATCCAAATACAGAAAATGACAACTTGCATTACATTTTGACAAGAATTATTATTGTGATTTTATATTGTAGCACAAAGGCCACTATTTAATCTATGGTAGTAAATTTACTATTAGCAATAAGGTTTCTATAGTTAGTTAATTTTATACACACCTTTTTAAGAAGTACGGTCAGCTAAATAGCAGCGTGACTAGATGAATAGGTTTTTGATATACCGGACTGATATTTCATGTATACAATATTTTTCCATATGGAAGTGGGGGGTGAAAATCATAGGTAGTAGGTTGGCCAGGGCACCAACCACCCGTTGAGATACTACCACTAGAGAGTTAAGGGGTCTTTTGACTGGCCAGATAGTACTACATTGGATCCTTCTCTCTGGTTACGGTTCATTTTCCCTTTGCCTATACACTCACACACCGAATAGTCTGGACTATTCTTTACCTATTCTCCTCTGTCCTCATAGAGCTGACAACACTGAGATTACCAAACAATTCTTCTTACTGCACTGTAATTGTTCAGTGGCCACTTTCCTCTTTGTAAGGGTAGAAGAGACTCTTTGGGTATGGAAGCAGCTCTTCTAGGAGAAGGACACTCCAAAATCAAACCATTGTTCTCTAATCTTGGGTAGTGTCATAACCTCTGTACCATGGTCTTCCACTGTCTTGGGTTAGAGTCCTCTTGCTTGAGGGTACACTTGGGCACACTACACTGTTCTATCTTTTATCTTATTTCTCTTCCTCTTGATTTGTTAAAGATTTCATAGTTTATAAAGTGATATTTGTTTTAATATTTTTGCTCTTAAAATATTTTATTTTTCCTTGTTTCCTTTCCTCACTGAACTATTTTCCTTGTTGGAGCCCCTGGGCTTATAATATCCTGCTTTTCCCACTAGGGTTGTAGCTTAGCAAGTAATAATAATAATAATAATAATTCACTTCTTCCCATGTCCTTTGAAGAGGGATACACAAAATGTCCTCAATGTCTATAGAACTGTTAATTCAAGAAGCAAACCTTTGAATATCATCATCTCCAAAGACTTGAAAGAACTAACTAAAGATCAGACATGGGCCCTGAAATAGCTATAAGTCAACTCCTATCATGAGGTATGCATTATTTAAAGAGTTTAATGTGTGGCAGAGGCAATGGACAGGTTATTGTACCTGTCACAGTGTTCTAAAGGCTGACTACATAACTGACCAGTGACCAAGACCACTCCTCACCTAGGCTATACCAATGGCTGCTGATGACACAGCAGGTAAACCAATAAGGGCCCTCAAACCTTCTATCCCCAGCTCACTAGTGCAGTAAGGTTATGTACAAAAGTGAAATCTATACTGCAAGAGGAACTCTCGAATCACAATGTAAGCCAGAGATGTTTGCCCTAGACTACCACAAAAAGCATCAGAATAAACGTGCATATCCCGATTAAAGGAATTAGAAAAAATCTCCAAGGCCTGCAGTTTTGAGGCCTAAGAGAACCAATTTAGTGAATTTTAAGAATAAACTGACCAAATGGGGCTATTATGAAATTGTAATTGAACTGTAAGCAAAAAGAGTACAGAAAACTTGAATTGGCCATGCAATGCAAGCAGCAGCCTTTCCTCTAATTAAGTGGTGATTGCTTTAAAATGTCTGGCCAATGCATGACACACACAACGCAAATCATGATCCAAGGAACAGGAAGGAGCTACACACTTGAACAGATGCTATAGATTCAAACGGGAAGACCTTTCCAAGCACGCAGCCATGTTGACATTTACATTAAAGGATAAATCAAGGCCTGACCAAACACTGAAATCAGCAGCTCTAATTCACAGGACACAAGTATATAAAAGGAAACGTTAAAACAAAAGATAAAATAAACTTAACAAAATCACCCCTACAATACTAAGCAACAAGAACAGGTTAAATTAATAAAAGAAGAATAAGCTCAGATGACAAAGCAAGGGGAAATGAATTATGATAAAAAATGTTAACCTCGAAGAAAAAAAAAACATTTATAGCCTCTTAAAAACTCAAGTAGAAAATTGCAAGAAAATAATACTACTTACAGCAGCCTACTAAGAAAATCAACCAAGTCATCGATTTCCACAAAAATAAAGAAAAATCATAAATAAGATGATAAACAAGAAAAGGATGCAAATGATGTTAAATAAATGACTGATATGTAAGTTGAACAGTATATTGGTTGACCGTGGGAAACGACAATGATGACAAAGTTCAACAGAAAAGTGACAAAGAAGCAGAGGTAGCATTAGTGAGTGGGACAGACTATGCGCATTGGGAATTTTGGAGATGGTAAATAATGTGAGTTCAGTGAGACAGATCTCCTAGTTCATAAAAATTCCCTCTGAACACTATCCCAAGAGAAGTTACAAAGAAGAACTCGAACCTGGTATTGTGGACAGCTGCATTTTAGGTCTCTGTCATAAAATCTGGAACAAAAGTAAAGGAGACCTTCCATCCTTCAGAATGACTTGCGACATACAAGATGCCACTAAGCTTGCCAACCTGCTTCACCAAAGCTTAAGCTGGCAGGAAAACTGTCTTCAGTATCAGATCTGTCTGACACCCATCCTCCAAGGCACATACGGGGCCTCCCTACCACCAGTCGGTAGTTATAACTACCTCGTTAAATTCTAATGACAATTCTAATTTAGCTGGTCATATTCCTGCCCAAGGATGTTGGTTTGGATTCGTGTAGGAACAGACAAAGGAAACCATTTAACCATAATCAAAGATAATAGCTAAAAACATCAACCTACAGTATCTGCATAGTAAGCAGTAACAATTTTCAATAACTAAAAATGATTTAACAACTACCGCCAACTTACCGTCCTCTTCTTCTTCCGAAGAATCTACAACCTTTGCCGTTTTAAGTTTCTTCAACCTTTTCTTCTCGTTTTCATTGTACTCCTCATCATCATCCTCACTTTCCTCAGCTTCCAAATCCATAAAATGCGACATGATTACAGATGTGTGGTTTCTGGAACAAATAAAAAGGATTAATATATCAAAAAGCATCAGTTATGAAGAGTATTAAGATAATTTAAAGTCATGCTGTACATTTATATTCTTTTCCTTATTGTTGAATTAAGAAAAACTATTAAACAACCTTACGACCAAAACCATGAGGTTAAAGTCTTAACCAGACACACACTTTTTTATGCATTATTCATGTCATAAGGACATGATCCTAGATAACTATGACAGCTTGGGTGGAAAGAAATCCAATCTTTTGGGGGAAATCTTAGGTCTTTGCTCCCAACTCATGACATAACTACACGATCTTTCCTTTGCTCTTTTACAATTCACACAAAAAAAAATCCCCATTGTTCTTAACATTAGGTATAGCCTATACAGTAGAGGAAAAAGATGGATCATGCAACGGCACAATGGAAAAAAAATAAAAGAATGTTTCAAAATGATAAATATACAAGGCTTAACATAGCAAAAATACATAAAAATAGCTTTGATGTCAATATAGTAGTATTAACTGAAACACAACAGAAAATAGACAAGATTAATGTAAGTGATGGCACAATTAAAAAGGAGGATATGAAGGATTTTAAAGATAAAAAGAGAGGGGGATTAATGGTGATATACAAAGATGACAAGGATATAGAAATGGAAAAAGTACATATGAAGAATTTAGATATACTAGATATAAAAGGAAGTATCCTATAAAATTAAACGAGACTTATTGTAGTATAGAGGGATTGTGGGGGGAGATAGGGAAGATAAAGAAAGAAACGTAGTGATAGCCTACGAGCGGACTTAGAGAAAAAAATTGAGGAAGAGAAGGAAGATGAAGCACTAATTATAATGAGATTTCAATGGTCATTTAGGTTTCTTGAGATATCAAGAGGAGAATGAAAATGGAAAGAAAATACTCGAGTTAATAAATAATAAAAACCTTATATTATTAACCATAGATGAGAAATGCAAAGGTACAAATACATGAGAGAGGCAGTCAAAAATGTGCCTTAGACTTGGTGTTGGTGAAAAAAGCAATGTATGAATACTTCAATGAGATACACATAGAAGACGAAAAGGATAAAGTAGATAGATATACCGGTATCTGACCCCAATCTGGTTGTGGTAGTCATCGTGAAAGCGAAGATAGAAAACTACAAAAAAGGATTTTGGAAAGAAAGTATATTACAAAACAGACAAAGAAAGTCTCAGGGAACATGGGGAAGAAGTAAAAAAATAATAGAGAGAGCAGAGATATTACAAGAATGGATCAATTTGATCAAGTTGTAGAAGAGGCAGAAAAAAAAAAGCTACAAGCAAAGTACACACAGAGAACAACTAGAGAAGAAAAAACAAAGATAAAACCTAAGTGGATGACCAATAAAATCAGAGACAGAATTAAAAAGAGAGTAAAAAACTTATTAGAAAAGAATAATATCTGATAGAAGAAAAAGAAAGAGAGTTTCAAAAGAGAGAATGCTAGGTCATAATAAAGGAAACAATGTAAGAAAGTGAAATAAAGAAGGCTAATGAAGTAAGGAAAGTTGGAAACAAAATATTAGAAATATCGACAAACTAAAACGGAAAAAAGGAAAATGAAGAAATACAATTATACGACGAAAATGGAAAAAACTGTCAAAAGAAATAGCAAAGAATAAAGATAGGTTCTGGGGAGAAAAGACCTATAAAATGCACGAAAATAAAATGAAAGAGATTTGGAATAGTGAAGAAAGACAAAGTTATATAGAAAAATTAAATGAAATAGAAAAAGAAGAAAATCAGTCGGCTAAGGGAAATTACATGGGCATAAATAAGCAATAAGATTATATAAAACTTTCTCGTGGTAGTAGTCTAATTCCAAACTATACCTCCATAAATAATAAAAGGCATACACTCTAAGAGCATCATGATACAATTATTTTTTATTCTTAGTTATTCATTGTCAATACGAAATCTTTCGTCATCAATTTTGGTACTTGAGATTATCGACTTCCTTAAAAAAAGATTATAACTCTGTTTTTATTTAAAATCATAATACTAAAATATGAATATTACATGCATTATTATTAGACGCAATTAATGGAAACAAGTTTAATAAAAATTCTGTTAATTTCAAATATAGCTGCAATATTTACCACAGTAAATAGATACTGTACACTATACAGTGTACAACGAGAGCTGGGTGAAGAGAGGTAAGTGCCACGAAGCACACCCAGTAATAAGGAGAGCCAGCAATTTGAAGCGATCGTGCCGCTATAGTTTTCATCGCAAATATGAGATTTTTTATCGAACAGATATTGCAGTTCTCTGAGCCACGTGTAAGTGAAATCGCTAAGGGAGAACCTGCATTAAGAGAGGCCTGACTGTTCCCCGGCACGCATTTTCTCGCTCTCGTAGTTCCATGAATTCACTGTATATACATATTTTGATCAATTCAACAGCCATTTAATGCCATACTAATGAGCTAAACAGCAGTTGCAGTATTTCAATATTACCTAATTGACACAGGAAATTGCAGGAGGGAATTTTTTTTTATCCAATCTGAACTCAATATTTTCAAATTTCAAACTGGGTAACAGGAGTAACAAGAGCGGGTCGGAGGTATTCTTAGCCATCCATGGCGCAAAGATAGCAACACATCAATCCGAGACCAAGGATACTTGTCAATCACTGTATAATTCCAAAACTGATACGGGTTATAAAGTTCATCGAGCAGGAGTACACTACTTAATTTTATGAGATAGGACTCCTGTGGGAATTATACACGTGTTTTTTTCAGTGTTGGTGAAATGCATTATACCTCTTGATGCCAGAGTACCAGGCATCCTAGACCTTTATCTGATTAAATGTTCATCCACTTAAAATTGCCCAAAACCTGACCTCATTCAACTCAAAGAAACTACTGATGTAATTCAGCTCTATTTTACAGAAAGTCCTACAGAACAGAAGTGGGAGCCTTTACAGTTGGGGGTGTATGCATGATGGTGGCCACCTATATGTATGATAACGGCCGAGTTAGAATACGGCAGCCTAAGGGCTAATACTTTAGGTAAGTAGGTAAGGACACAGCTTGTAGGTTAGGCTAGGGGGGGAACTTTTAGATTAGTCGATGTCCATTGTTAATGCAATCAGGAGGAACTGGCTGCTGATACACAAAAGCTCCACAGTTGGTTTTAATGTGTACATGAAGTTAGAAGCCCTATGACCCTCTATGATGAAAAGAAATAGAACCAACAGGGTTTAATTATAGTTATGGACAGATAAAGCTTTCCCACTAAATGACAGGCATTTCCTATAGAAAATTGTCTTTCATATCCAAAAATTACATTTATTTTCACTGCAAATAAAAACTTAATTATCTAGGAAATAAATCTACGGGATTTTCTTTTTCTGCGAGCGAAGAAAGCGCACGGCGGAGCAAACACCATTAGATTACTAAAAAATATCCTCGTTCTTATACGGTCTACCGAGTTTCTGCAGAAATGAAGATCAAATTGAGTGAATGAACATTATTTACTACAGGGAAAACTACTTTTCTGTTCAATGTTGTTCCGTCCGTAATTATAATTTTGCCGATGAATGCGAGGTGCTCGCAGATACCGTTGTCAGAATGACCGTAACATTGACCCTTCCATTACTACATTGTACACATTAGGGTATATAAACATTTTATTACCGTCAAAGTAGTAAAGGAGAGATATAGGAAGACCCTGAAGATTTCAGAACGACTAGAATAAAGCGAAATTTTAAAACGTGAATATTCTACAAAGGACGCTGAGTAACTTCAGCTTAATAAGACCTCTCGTTCACCCCAAATACCTCAAGCAAATGGGGCAACCATCTTACAACGTAATAACCATTTAGCTTGTATCTTTAAGTTAGCTTATGTCTAGGAAAATAGGATATATTTACCAAATAACAATGCCGTAATGACAACAACAGCGTTGGGATCTTACTTGCCTGTGACTCCAAACCCTATTTACAATGCTAATGCAGCAAGATTGCCCAATAATTTCTTACCAATAACTGCGTGGGGATATTACAACTCACCAGAGTATAAAAACGGGTGGAATATAAAGTAGTTTAAGGAGAAAAACTACTGGAACTTAATTTGTTATTCTATAGACGACAATATGGCGTCGCAGCTGAGCGACTACACTATGTTTCCACTATTTATAAATAGACTTTAATTTAGTGCTGATTCTCATAAATCCTTCCTCGTTGATTCTCATAAATCCTTCCTCGTTGATTCTCATAAATTCTTCCTCGTTGATTCTCATAAATCCTTCCTCGTTGATTCTCATAAATTCTTCCTCGTTGATTCTCATAAATCCTTCCTCGTTGATTCTCATAAATTCTTCCTCGTTGATTCTCATAAATCCTTCCTCGTTGATTCTCATAAATCCTTCCTCGTTGATTCTCATAAATCCTTCCTCGTTGATTCTCATAAATCCTTCCTCGTTGATTCTCATAAATCCTTCCTCGTTGATTCTCATAAATCCTTCCTCGTTGATTCTCATAAATCCTTCCTCGTTGATTCTCATAAATCCTTCCTCGTTGATTCTCATATATCCAACCTCGTTGATTCTCATAAATCCTTCCTCGTTGATTCTCATAAATCCTTCCTCGTTGACGTCCCTGACAGGGTGAACAGTAAAGACAAAATTTTGACACTAAAACATATCAAGTTTAAATTTTAAAGACAATATAGATAGAAAATTTATCTATTTATTCTTGTTAAATAATGACCACAGTCATCTGAAACATAGTCACTAAAGGCAATAAACAAGAAACTTGACGAGCAAGGAAATTTAATTAAGCGCGATAAAAAGTTAAGACAATAATCCTGATAAACATGATGGCAAATAAAAAGAGAGTATATTCATATAACATTCTGAAAACGAATAAACTTTAAAATCTAATACGTGAGATTAGCATATGGTATAAAACATGTCGTTTTTCTGTGTATCACCAAGAAAGAAAACATGCTTTACCAGTAAAGATAATTTAGGGAGACCACTAAATTACATTCCCAATACCTCATAGGTTGTGAATATTTCATTTTGAGTTAAGGTAACCGTTAAAACAAGATAGAAGTTAAGTATCCAGGCAGGTAGAGGGGAAACGACCAAGGTTAACAATCTAAAAGAAAAAAAAAACAATTCTTGTAGGCCTTAACCTGAAAGAACTATGCAAAAAAAAAAAAATAGCCAAAATATCAGCGCTCCATTTTCAACAAACTAACATTTGTAGGCTACACTTGATCAGTATTTAAAGCTTTTTATTTTTAGTTCTACTCCAAAAACTTTGCAACATTATATTCACTTGCGTTCAGTATCTTGCTTTTCTGACTTATACAGTATGTCTATAGCCTATAGCAAAATCTAAAATACATTATTTATATGTTTTTTTTTTTTTTTTAGTTTATTGCATCCTCAATTATTAGTATACCTCTACAATTCCAGTATTCGGTGCAAAGCTTTATAATCATCACCAACATCATCATCATCATCATCATCCTCATCTCCTCCTACGCCCATTGGTGCAAAGGGCCTCTGTTAGTTTTCATTGCGATGAATTGAAGAAGACTGTTTCATGTTCGCATATTTCTACAATTTCTTAATCTTCCAATATTTCATCCACGCTTTTATTCGACAACAATGTTCCTCTTCTCCTCTTTTTCCCAGAATTAAAGTTGGAATTGCGGGTAAATGATAAAAAAAGTTAAAATACTGAAAGGTCCCCCAGCCTTTTGACACTGTCCTAAGTTTGATAACTAAATGTGGAGTTTCCTGATCGTCGATACTGTACTTTTACTTTAAGGGATGGTTTTCTGACCCTATACAGAAGGAGAACCTACAGGACCTTCACAGGCCTTTTATCCTATATATTCCAAGGCACTCGGCATTTCACGCCGCATATTCCTCGTTTATTGTCAAATCCTCACTATCGAAGCACTTAGAGAACAAGGAAGTCTTTAGTCTCCTCTTGAAAGCCTGAATATCTTTAGTGTTTGGGTATATATAGTGGGAGATTATTGTGTAGTCTCTGCGCCGAATATTTAAGGGCCCTAGAGCCTACAGTAGACACATATCAGGATTCTAATAATTTGAAACCATCTGTAATTGTTCTCGTGTTAACAAGATTTTTTGGCTGCATAATATGTATTAATTCTCTTAGATATTTAGGACGTCAAGTATTGATAATTTGATGGGTCAATGTACATATTTTAAACTCAATTCTCGTTTTAATGGGCCGTCTGTGTAAATTGATTAGCGCATGGGTGATCCTTTCTCGGAGTGGAACACCTTTTATCAGTCTTGTCCCTCTGTTTGTAATTTCTTTAAGTTGTAGTCAATGGAGTTACAGTAGTCAATCCTGGTAATAAAAGAGTTTATCACAAGTTTCTTTACAGAATGTTCATTTAGGTACTTCTTTATAAAAGCAGTGTTTCTAAGATGATAGCCAACCTTTTCACTACATTATTCATTTGAGTATTGAAAGACAAGTCACAGTCAAGACATACTCCAAGATCGCAAATTCTACTAGATATTGGGACAGAGTTTTGATTTATTTTTATTTTCATATATATATGCTGCACACAGAAAAAGGAATAAATGGTTAAGTGGCCCTATCATGTTTTAACTTATTAAAGTTATGAATATCTTTTATTGCTAATGGAATCTTTGTATCTCGTTCCACATTGACCAAAGTGTCCAGCAGGACCCAAGCATTATTTTGGCATATGTTTGTAAACAGATACATTTGGGCAATCATATGTCGTAGTTCATATTAATCACGAAACTTTCAATACTTTTCTGGACTTAGATTGCCTAAAAGTATCTATTTTTCTAATAATGTGTTGACACAATTAGTTGTGCAACAAATGTCTAGAGAACTTTTGACATCTCCCTGATAGCTTGTAGAATTATGAGACACATTTCAAACATTATTCTGGCTTTAACAAGCAGCCGGCTATGTTATAATAAATCGGTTATCCTATACCGAGGTACAAACTTAATTAATCTTGCTTTGTGTTATATTTTATAACTTCCTAAATTATATCTTATGGGAATTATGATAGATTGAGTTCTCTAGTAAAGTCTTTTAATAATACAATTGATAATACTTTTATCAACGGAACACTCGAGAAAGAGTCGAGATACTGTTTGATAAAAGTAATATTTCTAAGATCATATCTAGTAGATCTTATCTCATGATTCATTCGAACACTTAGACTAATTACAATCAAGTATCACACCGGAATCTGTTAGTTATTTGAACTATAGATTGTAATCAATATATTCACACATTACCCAGGCTTCCTAACATATTTTCATCCCTATTATGAACTGAGTTTATTTTCATTTAATTTTGATTGTTCTGATATCTATTTCTAATATGAATGTCAGTGCCATATCTTGAACTAAGATTTATGATTCTGTGTTACTTTTGACAAATCAAAGATTATATAAATGCATAATCAAACTTTTTATTTACGTTTCATATTAATAGATCAGTTTCTTCGTAGGGAGGAGTGACTTTAATGCATTTTGTGTGATATTCTGTAGGCGTTATTACACAGCATTCCTTAGCTGCTCACATTTTTTATCCTTTTACTTTACTGTAAGGACTGTATCACCCATGGAAACCCTTTACCCTACGCCATACATAACCTACAAGACATGTTTGTCTTCTTTCTTTCTTCAATTTATCTGCCAAAGTTTTTAAAAAGTTTCGATACGTAGTGTAAATATAAGGGGTTTCCACTGGTTGCAATCGATGTTAAAACATCCTATAGGGCCCAACACCAACTTCGAGACACGCCTTGACATTTCAAAAGATGAGGAAGAATTTCAAATCCACTCACAGTAACTTCTTAATAAATTTCTGCCATGCAAGTTATCGGATCTTTTCGGTTTGAGTGCCTATCGAATTTAAATGTTTTTTTTTATTCCAAAGTATGTATTTTGATGTGGAAAACCCTAAAATGATAACCATTTTGTGGAGAAATTATTTATTAACACTTAAATTGGCTTATATCAATCAATATCTTACTGAAATGCTGCGATTTCTCTGAACCTAAGAAAACCCACCTAACCTAGCATAGGGGCCCTGTATCCCTACCTAGGCCTACCGGGGAGGGGGGCCTCGCCCCCCCTGCGACCCCCCCTTAAGGCCACAGTGATTTTCGGGACACTACCAAACCTAATACAACCACCTAACCTAGGGCCCTGTACCCCTACCTAGGCCTAGCCCCTGCGACCCCCCCCCCTTACAGCCACTACCTATCACATCCATCAATAAATAATTTCTCCACAAAATGGTTATCATTTTTGGGTTTTCCACATCAAAATACATACATTGGAATAAAAAAAACATTAAAATTCGATAGGCACTCAAACCGAAAAGACCCAAGTTATCTTCCAAATACTCAAAAATCTCAAAATTATTACTACAGTGGAGCATAAATCACCTGTAACTTTGATCGAAAGAGAGACATTACTATTTATATTCTAATCAGTAGCATTTTCATTTGATCACGGACATCAGGGGTACCATTCGTACGATAATTATCGTACATGTACGATTATTTTAGGTCCAGTACGATGTACGATACATACCTTAGGTATATACATGTGTGTGTTTAATTAAAAATTAAATTAAAATATTTTGAAATAAGTCAATCATGTAACACCCTAATAATTACATTGAAACTGTGTACGATAATTTTGGTTGAAAAACGACAATTTTAAGGCTCGTGTACGATAATCCAGTCAAAATAATCTGGTAACCCTGACGGACATTAAGTCGTTATCTAATGAAAAGCATTTGAGGTAAATAAATTCTGATTAAAGGTTAAGTGAATTGATAACTTACCATTAATTTCATTATAATTTTTCAAGAAAATTACAAATTTAAATTGAAAGTAAATGTTTGATTTGAATTTAAAACCCTTACACATAACCCGAAAGTTTAACAATACATATTTTATTCAATGAATTATCAGTATCTAAAATAATCGTGTAAAGTTTATGAAATAACTAATGATTTATAAATTGTAAAATCTTCCCAAAACAGCAAATTTAAGTTTCCTTCCGTCGTCTGTCAGACTCTGAAGTCAGAACGCTTGTGATCCCAAGTAGCCAACTAGACAGCAGACGAGATTACACATTTACGTGTTATAGGACACCATGAACGACTCTGAGTTTATTTAGCAGGTAAAGAGTTCGATATTAACACGGCAGGGAATAATATGAACGATTTTTCAATTTCCACAGGTGTTTAGGCTTCAAATACATGTGAAAAAAAGGACTATAGCTATAGAACCCAACCCTAAACAATGTAAACAAATCTGGGCCAAGGTTGATTTGGGTGTTCGTTTTTTTGTATTGGCGGATTTTTCTCGTTACTCCGTTCAAATTTGAACTGTCGAAATACTTTAGCATGGATTCTGTATGGCATTTATAGCAGTTAATACATAATATTGGGCTAGGGATTATTTAGGAGTGCAGGCTGTAACAAAACAATTGTCCAGCCTACGGTAGGTTACTGGTTCAGCAAATCCTTCTGATGTGGACAAGATTAGATTAAGGTTTGGTCGTCAGATTTTGTTCAGCTTAGGGGTAGTTTGCATTTCTTTGGTTACTATACTCTATTTTGTTTAATGAGGCACAATTGCACCGACTCTCAGGGGTGCCCTTTTAGCTCGATAAAACCAAGTTTCCTGATAGCTAATTATTTGGACAAAAATACTTCTGACCAATCAGCACCCCTGCGAGTCGGTGCAAATGTGCCTCATTAAAAAAAATTGACTATATCTATACTGGTGAGCGAATTGGAAAGGGGGAGGTACCAGGGTATTTGCCAGGTTACGGTTGTTGCTCTGGATTGAATACTGATATTTCCCATTTAGCAGGTGCTCCATGAAGACTAGTACTGTATACAGTACTGCTCTGTTGCAGCGTACATTCCAAATTAACCACAGACCAGTAATACATTATCCCTTTTACCCCTAAAGGACGTACTGGTACGTTTCACAAAACCCATCCCTTTACCCCCATGGACGTACCGGTACGTCCTTGCAAAAAAATGCTTTAAAATTTTTTTTTTCCATATTTTTTATATTTTTTTGAAAAAATTCGGGCATTTTCCAAGAGAATGAGACCTACCTGACCTCTCTATGACAAAAATTAAGGCTGTTAGAGCAATTTAAAAAAAATGCACTGCAAAATGTGCTGGGAAAAAAATAACCCCTTGGGGGTTAAGGGTTGGAAATTTCCAAAGAGCCCGGGGATAAAAGAGTTAAGAAACGCATATTCCCTACGTTTAGTCTTCGTCTCACTAATATTCGAGATAAGATTATGTTTCCATGTAGTTAATTGGTCCCAAAATGAGTGTTGTTCCTGTTGTATTTGTAGGTGCTTTTAACTGTTCTGATGCTGATATTCTTAAAATGATAACTTATATTTGAAATACAAGAAGTAATAGTACAACTGTAAACCATATATCCAATGGGAAAACAATGAGCGGAAGGATAGTTTAAAATGAATAAACTTAACCTGTTCTTCTATGATGTAATGATTATGAGGGATCAGACCTCAATGGAAAAGGCTAAGGGTCCAATAAGTTTGGTAAATGTATACAGTGTTACCGTTTGTTTCTATGGCGACTGTACAATAATTCTATATTAAAGGAAAAGGGAAAATAGGAAAGCAATAGCAATATTTATAATGATGATAATATTAAACTACAGTATTGTACATAATGAAACTGGGTAAATTTTATTCGGGAAATTTTTAGTAAAATTTTAACGAATTATTAATTTTCATTTGAAATGTTTAGATAAGGTGATACAAATCTCCCTCCAGAATTCTGCTCTTATACTAAGTTTGGGCAACCATTTTAGGATGTGAAAGCAACATGTGTAAGGTGATTGTAGTTTGTTGGGACAGGTGTATACTCTCTTATTACTTGTCAAATAGATTTTATTTATGGGGAAGCTGTTGTTTATCTTTGTTTGAAATACTGTATTGAAACCTGTTTTACGATATAAGAAATATGATTTAGTGTTACATTGCCAGTAGTGAAGCAAACACAGGATTAAGACTTTGTTGTAGGGTAAGCTAAGGATATGGCAGTATAACGTGGGATTGCTACCCGGCCCTGATAGGTTAGTAGGTAAGGTTACGGCTCCTAGGTTACGTCAGGTTGTGTTTGTTTCCTGTTCAAGTGTTATTATCGGTCAGTACTTTTGAAATTTTACACCTGGTCCGTCCCAACGAAATACAAAGGCTCCAGACGTGCTTTAGGTCAAAGGTAACAAATATGACCGTGGAGTAAGCAGTTTCGATATTTGTAAGATGTGCATTTTTAAAAGATGAAAAGTTTCTGCACTACTTGAAGCTTATTTTTCTGACCTGTAATAAATACATTTTAAAGCCCTTTTCTTTTGATTTTTCAGAGTGGCTTAAAGTAGATCTGCTGCCGGCCAGCAGACATGGTAAGTTATAACAGCTTTTTTTTTTTTTTTTTCTATTCGTTTTCTGCACAAGTAACGCTTCCATTTCATTTCCTATTATATTAGCTATTATGTTCTACCTGCTCATAAAGCTTCATGTTTGATTGGTAACCAGTTCCATTTAGTGGTCACAACTTTGTAATAACTCTTCAGATAAGTTTTGCACATTTATAAAACATTAGTTGTTCAGTGAAAAATATAAACCCAAGGAAATGAGATATTTTTAATTAAATATATTTGTAAAGTACTGTAGCATATCTTACTACGAATGAAACAGCTAGGAGAAAGTAATGCTATTATAACGTCTCAATCTAAAGTTTTTCACTTATTTAGTATGACTGTGCGTAATCTAGTTTGTCTTAGAAAAACCTATTGCTGAAAAATTCATATTTTTGTTAAATATGGAACACGTATATTGCAATTGAACCTATAATTAATTCAGTTTTTACTGTTCAACTACAGTACTTGAAATTTGTGATGTAGTATTCTTAATGGCTGTGAAGATGAGCCTTGTGGTGTTTTTAGTAAATTTAAATTTCAAATACTTTTTGTATAATTCACTACTTCAGTAGTTTTAACTTCATAAAATACTTGTTATAATGGATATTATGTCATCTTATAGATGAGACTTTTGTAATGCATTCACACAGCTTCAGATTCACACTGTATCGTACACAACATAAATTGCATTATTTATAAACTGAATTATCTTGAATTACTTTTTTTTTTTTCAGGCCACTGATCTACAATCTCTTCAAGCCCTTGAGGGGCTAATGAATGAGTTTTTTGGACCATCAACAACCAATGTCCGAAAGAGGGAAATTGAAACCATACTGTCCAATTTTGGGCAGCAAAGAGGGGCTTGGAAACAATGTCTTTACTATGTTGCCCATACACACAACTCCTATGTATCAATGTACTGCCTAACCACCGTTGAAGTAAGTTTGCTAATATAATTTGATTTGCTATCATAATTACCCTTCTTATATACAGTATATTTTATTATTTCTTTTAACCAATTTGTGGTGTCGTGCCTATATTGGAGAAAATAAATTACATTTATTTTGCTGGATCTTAATACAGTACATGCATTTACTAATGTTTGTTCCTACGGATATACAAACCTTTCGTTCTCGAGAATAGGGGTATGTCTTCAGTTCCGCTGGGACAGCCATTGAATTGTTAACAAAACAGGTGGTACGAGGGGGAAGTCCCTCCTGTTGCAGAGTAGCCATTTTTATCTTTGGCCGTTGCAGGTACTGGCTTACATCTTTTCTTAAATTCTTGTGAGATAAGTGTTCTATATTGAACCAGGAATGATGAAATATGAGGCAAGAAAAGAACCTTCCAGTTTGGTTATTGGGGACTTCCTCTCACCAGTGAGTAAGTCATCCTTATTTTAAAGGATGAAAGGTTTGTTTACGTGTAGGAAAAAGTAACTAGTATTATATAGGAGCGCTTACTTTGAGTCAAGGGACATTAGGATCCAGACTACCAACTTAGTATTCTGCCTCACAATTTAGTTGTCTAATAGAGTGACTAGGATTGCAAATATGCAATGGTTTAGCAGCAGAAGGGTCTAAAGTAATTGAAGAACTGAAGGCTCTGTGAGAAGTTGTCAAATCTGGACTTTGCAGCAAACTTTCAGAATCCTAGTGAAAGAAACTCTATAAATACTGGACTCGACTTGGGAAGATAAGTTTTGTTTGGTTTGGCCACCAGGAGGTTATGATCAGAATTACTGCTATAGAAAGTATGTACGAGTTTTCTGATTTGGATTTTCCTCTGCTAAAAGCATGTTCCCATAAGTACTTTGAACTTTTAATTGGATCGACAACCATTGAGAGGGACCATAGGGTAAGCACATTGTTAACAAAGGTCATTTAAATCAAAGAATTGCCTTCAACACTAACACCGAGAATGCAGATCATGATCTCGCTGAAACAATTCCTTTGAACACTTTTAATGCAGTAATTGCTAACAAATCCAAGGGAAGTCTTTTAAAAGTGCAGTGATTGGTAAACAATCTGGAGAACGTTTGAATTAAACAGTCACTTGTGCATCAGTTCTGGGCTTCTTACCACTTAAAGCTAGAATATTTTATTCCTTTACTAAGAGCATTTGTTTATTGAAAGGTAAGGAAGTGGGAAAATTCTAACATTTAAAATATCTTGGTAAATGTCGATTAAACCAAGCTTTTAGAGAAGAAGCAATATGAACATCAGCTCAGTAGAGAAATAAAGACTTTTACAGTATTTAAATTGAATAGAAAGTTCAATTTATGTAGAGTTTCCAGTCTTACACAGTGAGTGATAGTGAGAAAGGCTAATAAGAGATTGAATGCCAATGAAGGTTGCACACCTGAAGTAATGTGAACAAGATTTAATTACTTTCTTGCTGATTATTCAGTCCATAACTTGGATTTTGATACGGGTAGGAATATAAAGATAACCTGAAACATAGTTAACTAGAAATATACTTAGGTACAAAATGGCCGCGGGGGCATATAAAAATTAGAATAGCGCCAACGTTATCCCTGCGTGTCATAAGAGGCGACTAAAAGGGAGGGGACGAGGGGGCTGGGAACCCCCTCTCCTGTATCTACATCCTGTGAGACAGCAACAAAGAGATGGAGCTGGGGGGAGAGTGACTGCTCCCCGCACTCTAGTTTTGGGGTGTTTGAATGTGCGTGGATGTAGTACGATAGAGAGTAAAAGATGTGAAATTGGAAGTATGTTTAGGAATAGAAGGATGGATGTATTGGCCTTATGTGAGACGAAGATAAAAGGAAAGGGTGAAGTGATGTTTGGTGAAATGTCTGGTAGAGTGTCTGGGATTGAAAGGGGAAGAGCGAGAGAGGGTGTGGCTTTATTGCTGAGTGAATGGATGACAGGTAAAGTAGTGGAATGGAAGGAGATATCATCTAAGTTAATGTGGGTAAGGGTTAGGTTGGGTAGGGAATGTTGGGCGTTTGTCAGTGCGTATGGGCCAGGTAGTGAGAAAAGTGAAGAAGAGCGGAATGAGTTCTGGAATGAATTAACTAGGTGTGTAGAAGGACTGGGTAGAAGGAATTATGTAGTTGTCATGAGTGATTTAAATGCTAGAGTGGGCGCTGGAGAGGTAGAAGGTGTCATTGGGAAGTTTGGCGTACCAGGTGAAAATGAGAGTGGTGAGAGCCTGGTGGATATGTGTGTTGAGCAAGAGATGGTGATAAGTAATAGCTTTTTCAAAAAGAAAGATAAAAATAAGTATACATGGGTAAGAGTGGCAAATGGAAGAGTAGTAGAAAGGGCATTAATGGATTATGTGTTGATAACTAAAAGAATGTTTGGAAGATTGAAAGACGTGCACGTGTTTAGGGGTATGGCTAACGGTATGTCTGATCATTTTTTGGTGGAAGGAAAATTAGTTGTAGCAAAAGAGTGGGGGGAATAGAGTAGGTGAATGTAAAAGGGAGCTAGTGAGGGTTGAAGAGCCAATAAAACTGGGGGTAAAAAGTAAATATCAGGAAAGGTTGAAAATGACATATGACGAAGTGAAAGTAAGAGAAACTGGCAATTTAGAGGAGGAGTGGAAGTTAGTAAAAGAAAATTTTGTTGGGATTGCAAGTGATGTGTGTGGCAAGAAGCTTGTTGGAGGCAGTATGAGGAAGGGCAGTGAATGGTGGAATGAAGGAGTGAAGGTAAAAGTGGAAGAGAAAAAGAGGGCTTTTGAAGAATGGCTGCAGAGTAATAGTGTAGAGAAGTATGAAAAATATAAAGAGAAAAATGTGGAAGTAAAGCGCAAGGTACGTGAGGCAAAGAGGGCAGCTGACCTGAGGTGGGGTCAGGGATTGGGTCATTCATATGAAGAGAATAAGAAGTTTTGGAAAGAAGTGAAGAGAGTAAGGAAGGCTGGCTCAAGAATTGAAGAGACAGTGAAAGATGGAAATGGGAGGTTGTTAAAAGGAGAGGAGGCAAGGAAAAGGTGGGCGGAATATTTTGAAAGTTTACTGAATGTTGAGGATAATAGGGAGGCAGATATAATTGCTGTTGCAGGTGTTGAGGTGCCAGTGATGGGAGATGAGAATGAGAGAAAGATTACAATAGATGAAGTGAGGAGAGCACTAGATGAAACGAGAGTAGGAAAAGCGTCTGGTATGGATGGTGTGAGAGCTGAGATGTTGAAGGAAGGGGGTGTGACTGTACTTGATTGGTTGGTGGGATTGTTTAATATGTGTTTTGTGTTGTCAATGGTACCAGTAGATTGGGTTTGTGCATGTATTGTACCACTGTATAAGGGTAAGGGAGATGTGCATGAGTGTTGTAATTCAAGAGGTATTAGTTTGTTAAGCGTAGTTGGAAAAGTGTAAGGTAGAGTAATGATTAATAGGATCAAGGATAAAACAGAGAATGCAATCTTAGAAATACAGGGTGATTTTAGAAGAGGTAGGGGTTGTATGAATCAGATTTTTACAGTAAGGCAGATATGCGAGAAATATTTAGCAAAAGGTAAGGAGGTATATGTTGCGTTTATGGATCTGGAGAAAGCATATGATAGAGTTGATAGGGAAGCCATGTGGAATGTGATGAGGTTATATGTAGTTGGTGGAAAGTTGTTGCAAGCAGTGAAAAGTTTCTACAAAGGTAGTAAAGCATGTGTTAGGATAGGAAATGAAGTGAGTGATTGGTTTCCGGTGAGAGTGGGGCTGAGACAGGGATGTGTGATGTCACCGTGGTTGTTTAACTTGTATGTTGATGGAGTGGTGAGAGAGGTGAATGCTCGAGTGCTTGGACGAGAATTAAAACTGGTAGGCGAGAATGACCATGAATGGGAGGTAAATCAGTTGTTGTTTGCGGATGATACTGTACTGGTTGCAGTCACAGAAGAGAAGCTTGGCCGATTAGTGACATAATTTGGAAGAGTGTGTGAGAGAAGGAAGTTGAGAGTTAATGTGGGTAAGAGTAAGGTTATGAGATGTACGAGAAGGGAAGGTGGTGCAAGGTTGAATGTCATGTTGAATGGAGAGTTACTTGAGGAAGTGGATCAGTTTAAGTACTTGGGGTCTGTTGTTGCAGCAAATGGTGGAGTGGAAGCAGATGTACGTCAGAGAGTGAATGAAGGTTGCAAAGTGTTGGGGTCAGTTAAGGGAGTAGAAAAAAATAGAGGGCTGGGCATGAATGTAAAAAGAGTTCTATATGAGAAAGTGATTGTACCAACTGTGATGTATGGATCGGAGTTGTGGGGAATGAAAGTGACGGAGAGACAGAAATTGAATGTGTTTGAGATGAAGTGTCTAAGGAGTATGGCTTGTGTATCTCGAGTAGATAGGGTTAGGAACGAAGTGGTGAGAGTGAGAACGGGTGTAAGAAATGAGTTAGCAGCTAGAGTGGATATGAATGTGTTGAGGTGGTTTGGCCATGTTGAGAGAATGGAAAATGGCTGTCTTCTAAAGAAGGTGATGAATGCAAGAGTTGATGGTAGAAGTAAAAGAGGAAGGCCAAAGTTTGGGTGGATGGATGGAGTGAAGAAAGCTCTGGGTGATAGGAGGATAGATGTGAGAGAGGCAAGAGAGCGTGCTAGAAATAGGAATGAATGGCGAGCGATTGTGACGCAGTTCCAGTAGGCCCTGCTGCTGCCTCCGATGCCTTAGATGACCACGGAGGTAGCAGCAGTAGGGGATTCAGCATTATGAAGCTTCATCTGTGGTGGATAATGTGGGAGGATGGGCTGTGGCACCCTAGCAGTACCAGCTGAACTCGGTTGAGTCCCTTGTTAGGCTGGAGGAACGTAGAGAGTAGAGGTCCCATTTTTTGTTTTGTTTCATTTGTTGATGTCGGCTACCCCCCAAAATTGGGGGAAGTGCCTTGGTATATGTATGTATGTATGTACAAAATTGTCCAAAATTGAAATCTATTAAGTTACGATGGTGGTACTGTATTTCCATTACTGTACTCCCACACTGTTAATGATTTGTGTACGTAATCCTAATTCTGCTTTATATAGTTTGAAATATAATGAAAGTTGAGGTATCTGCAACAGCTTTATTTTAACTTAATCCTCTACAAGTACTGTACACGATTTCTTTTTCAGAACATCATCAATAAACAGTGGGTTGGTCTTATGCCCGAAGAGAGGACAGAGATTCGCTCCACCTTGTATCGATTTATTTTAGAGAACCACAAGCTTGCTCCGTACTATATACGAAACAAGTTGGTTAAACTTGTTGTGGATATTGCAAGACTCTCCTGGCCACATTTTTATCCAGACTTTTTCACAAATGTTTTATCTGTAAGTTGTAGTTTTTGTAGATGCAACCACAGACTTTGTTTTAGGGAACTAATGTAACCTTGATTCTTTAAAAATCCAGGATAAAAGACATATATATTCACATGCCTATTTTGTGCTCTATTTATAAACTAGGAAATTAATGCAGTACTATAGGCTATGTCAAGATTAATTCACATGTTGAAGCATATTTTTAATTTTATGATGAAAGGAAGTTAGCTCTAGTGTATGCTAGAATACTTAAATTACAGCCAAAATTCACAGTATTTTGTAAAATGTGAGATGCTGTTTGATAATCTCATGATAATATGCACAACAAAATATTTTGCAATATCTTTCAAGGAAAAAAGTAAAATTCTTGATTTAGCAAAAAAAAATTTTTTTTATTATTATTATTATTATTATTATTATTATTATTATTATTATTATTATTATTATTATTATTATTATTATTATTAATCTTCACCTCCTAGATTGGTATTGTTTCATAGCACATATTTGTGGGTATTAAATTCTCTTCCTGTGCTCTTTATGTAGAGAGCATAGTAGAGATAATTTAATCATGTCCCAATTAAAATGTTCAGGGAAAAAATTAAAACATTTATAGATCCAAGAAATTTGTGTAAACATTTTCAGAAGAAATAGATTTAAAGTCTTGATCTGAAGACTCGTTTACTTTGTTATCTCTACCTCCTAACCCCCCAAAAATCTTATTTCCTTCATAGTTGGCAAGAAGTCCAGAGACTGTCCCATTGTGCATAGTATTTTTACAAACTATCAGCGAAGAGTTAGCATGTCCACGTGAAGAACTGTCATATTCAAGAAGAACAGAACTTCGTCGCTTGTTATCGCAACAGGTTCCAACAATGTTGTCTCTGTTATCAGGTTAGGACTGTTTCAAAGATTTAGTGGATTTTTCGTGTTTTCTTGGTTTTATAGAAAAAAATGTAAGTCTTTGTAACTTTTTTACTGTGATGATTAATAGTTGATAATACAGCCTTGAGGTATAGTTGGGCATACCAAATTTTTATGCATATATTTTTACACCATAGGAATTTGATAGAGATTTTCTTTATGGTTTTCAGGATTGCTGGAAGGGGTTGCAGATAAACATAAGAATGCGGTAACCGCTACACCACCACCATCACCTACGCATTCCCACAGTCATTCGCCAACACGTTCAAATTTGTCGTCATCTCCTATTCAGACAGGTAATGGTGTCCTGGGGTATTGTTTTGGTAGTTACTGGTATCCGATAGCAATCAATTTAATGCAAATGCTTTTATCCCGTATGGAATTTTCAGTCGCATAAAAATATAAAATATTATTTTTCTTTAGATTAGAAATAAGTCGGAACTCTTATGCTCTCGCAAAAATATAAGGTTACCTTGTATTACTACAGTATCAGAATTTATAAATATAATATGACAATAATGACTATTTTTTATAAACTTTAACCCTTTTACCCCCAAAGGACGTACTGGTACGTTTCACAAAAGCCATCCCTTTACCCTCATGGACGTACCGGTACGTCCTTGCAAAAAATGCTTTAAAAATTTGTTTTTCATATTTTTTGATAATTTTTTGAGAAAATTCAGGCATTTTCCAAGAGAATGAGACCAACCTGACCTCTCTATGACAAAAATTAAGGCTGTTAGAGCAATTTAAAAAAAATATACTGCAAAATGTGCTGGGAAAAAAATAACCCCTTGGGGGTTAAGGGTTGGAAATTTCCAAATACCCCGTGAGTAAAAGGGTTAAGAGATATGAAAATGGTGTTTGTAAGGATGTTCTATTATGCACTCGACAGGTACGATACTAAGCAACATGTTCCACAACTTGGAGAGTGGAACCAGTACAAGGACTGCTTGGGTATTGCCGCCTCTAGATGTGGAAAGTGAAACCATTGCTGCCTATTCATTAAACTGCCTGACCCACCTCTTTTCGTGGATTCCTTTATCATCTCTCATCACCCCTCATCTCCTAAATACTATTTTCATATTTGCTTCACTGGGGGCAGATCCCCAGGTAAGTGGATTGTCAGCTGATATTTGTCTTAAAATTACTGGGAAATTAAAGAGTGTTTATTTTCAATTTGAGTGCTTGTTTTATAAAGTTGTTTAAGGAATTTAAAAGCTAAGTTTTCATATTTGAAATAAAAGGAGAAGCCCCGTTGAACGCCTTGGGTTTATATCTTTTGATAATGTATGTGTTGCTTTTAAATACTGTCGTGACCAGTAGGTACATAATTTCATCTTGGTTACTGGGAAATTCAAAGCCCTGTACTGTTTCCAATCTATTTTTTCTAGGATGTTTGATACAGTAGTTTAACAAATTTTGCTCAGTTATGCATTGCATATCCTGGACTACGAGATAGAACAGAACTAGCCTAGTGGCATTTCGATTAAATATATCCTTTTGTTTCTTACTAAATTAGAGTGGCATATTAGTGATAAAGTGTTAATTTACTAAATGTCTGGCCTACTTAAGATTTGATTAAGATTACTTTGTGTGAAAATTTGATACTGTTTGTATTATTTTGGAAGTAGTACTGTATATATTTAAGTTCACTATATTAATAATAATTATCTTTATCCTTTTGCTTAGCATAATAAACGGAGGCCAAACGGAACTATTGAGAGTTCCTGTGTACCTGGAGAATCTCTTGGAGTGCTGGCAATGGGAGCAATCAATGAGCTCATGAGTAAAAACTGTGTACCCCATGACTTTGAAGACTTCCTTTTACAAATGTTCCGTAATACATTCCAACTTCTTCAGCGACTAGTGCGAGATGAGCCAAACACAACGTCAAGACTACAGTTACTGGAACCAAGGTTAGATTTCCTTGTGTGTTTCAAAATGTTGATATAATTTGTACTTTGCTTATGAATGTTAATTTAATATTTTGCTGTAATATTAATTTCTATTTTTTTTTATTTCAGCTACATAGATAAATTTTCAGAATTCCTGAGACTTTTTGTGAGTGTGCATCTCCGTCGTTTTGAGAATAACTCTCACTTCCCAGTCTTGGAATTTCTCTCTCTTCTCTTTCGCTATACATTCCATCAACAGTCTGTGGATGCTTACTTCAACTGCCTTGATGTGTGGAGTATCTTCTTGGACCATCTGTCATCCAAACTTCAGGGTTCACAAGATCGAACTAGTGTTGTGAGGTAAATATAGTTCATCGCTTATTGTTTTAAACCTTAAATAGAATATACTGTACTGTAAGTATATATGTATATATTGATACATACATACATACTGTACATACAGTGTGTCTTAACAAGGAAAAAAATTTGGACAGTGTGTGGTGTGGAAACCATGTGAATGAAAATGTAGTACTGTACTGTAAAACAAACCAGGGTGTAGACCTCGGTCATAATTATTGATTCGTTATCCTTCCTCAGGATTTTTCTTGGAAGGAAGTGTTGAAAACCTTTGATGTGGATGAAGGCTGTAGTTAAGAGTCTTAATTAATGCTTAGATTTTACTGTGTGGCTCTTCATATGTTAGGTAGAATGGAAGGCAAGGGCACAATTTTCAGACATTTCCTACAGAATATACCATGACAATATTTTGAAGGTTTCGGTAGATGCTTGTAAATTTTAGTGGTGGTATACATAGATGAGGAGAATAAAGAATTTTATTTCATGAAATGCATTGTTTTGATTGCTCCCTTAGGGCATATGAAGTGTTTAAAGTATGTTATCTTTTTGCACATTTAAGTGATGTACAATAGAATTAACTGGGACGCAATTGCAATATTGAAAATGTCTAATGGAATTGCCTTGCTTATTTTTTTCTATTTTTGCAGCAAGTATGAAGATGCACTTATATCTCTAGCTCAAGGAATACTTCATAAAATCCAACTACGACATAATCAAGTGAGTGATAATAAAATAACATTTATGTTGATTAGATTTAATTGTCTATTGTTATCTTGTGTGGAGGTATAGAGAAAAAAAGGATGGTACTGTACTGCCAATACAGAAATCACTTGCTTCTCTCTATTAGAATAAACCTGTATGTTTTAGAATAAAGGTGTAAGCACACTTGAACAGAAGGCTAATTGGAGAACATCAAATACATAATTATGTAGGATATTCGTAAAGTTGCTGTACTAGGGTATTGTGAAGGTTGGCCATATGTAGAATAGGTTCTTAGCTCATAGCTTCAGTTATCATCAACTTTTCTAAATGTTTTCTCCCACAAATTTGCTCGTTATACTTGTCTTGTGTACATTCTGTTGGAATCCCTACTTGATCTAGGACTACATCGGCTCCCTTTCACCATTTAGTTTATAGGATTTCCCATATGTTGGTATCCTACTACATACTTGCTTTTCTGTGGCCGTCTCCTCTTCCTATATCATAAACTTATTCCAGTCTTTAATATTGACATGTAAAGGGTTTAAGCCGCTGTCATAGCTTACTGTCAGTGTGTTGATTTACAGTATTAATTTTTATTGACAAACTCATTTTAATAAGTATATATTACTTTACTCCTGTTTGTCCCATTTTTATTTTACTTCAGCTATTGGCATTCTATTCTTCAAAATTGATATGTAGCTAGTTAGGTATAGCTCATGTTTAAAAATGAAAATATATTAGTTGGATTATGTGGACTTTATAATACTGTAAATGATTTTAGAAATTTAGGGAACTTGCATACTTTTATCAAGAGTATCCATAGAGGGATATTTTGTATAGAATCTCTAGATATTTTTATGCATCTATCTGAATTTCATTGCATCGGTTGTTATTATTATTATTATTATTATTATTATTATTATTATTATTATTATTATTATTATTATTATTCATGTTTTGAGATGAAACTAGATCAAATGCATGAGGTTACAATTTTCTGTAATTTCAGTTAGAAGAATTTACAGTTCATGAAATTGTTGAAGTAAAAGAAAAAGTAAAGATCGCACAATTGAAGATCAAAATAATGTTGCATTCATTTTTTCCTTCTGGATCTTTTGTGCTTTTGTACTATAAGCATCTTTCCGTGGTGTGAAGCTTTTGGCAGCTTGTAGGATGGTATTCCTTGCCTCTCTCCCTATCCATTCTTAAAAGTTAAGAATATTTATGCCATTATTGAATTACGAATTTTAAAGAACCTTTAACTTAATGCGAGTGGATTGGGATGACACATTTACTTTAAAAAGTTAACCCTTATGAGTTGAAGTTTCATGAGTGTATGAACAGTGGATTTTTAAAGTTTAAAAAAGACTCTGTAAAGTATTTTTATCATGAGAGTTAATGATAAATTAATGATATGATTCATATAATTAAGGGGCATGATGATATTGATAATAGTATGGTACAGTACTGTACTGCATATCAGGATACGAAATTAATTTTTTCCGCAGTGGCTTTCGTAACATGATTTTTTTCGTTTAATGAAATAGTCAAATAGAGCCAAATACATGTGAATAATTTAATACTATATACCTAACATAACCTCACAAATTTTGTTTCATATCCTGAGTTTTGTTTTGTAATACGAGGCAAAAAAATCTTTGAATGTCTTTTCATAAAGTGAGTTTTTCAATATTAAACTTAGCCGGTGATCATATAAGCTGCAACTCTGTTGCTCGACAGAAAAACCTACGGTCAAAATACGCCAGCGATCGCTATGCAGGTGGGGGTGTACATCAACAGCGCCATCTGTCGAGCAGGTACTTAGTACTCCAAGTAAACAAAAAACCAATTTTTCTCTCTGTCGGGCTACCGGCAAGACCTACTAATACGCTGTTACTAACTGGATTTGTTTTCACAACTATTTGGTGAAGTACACTATTCTAGTTTTGAGCTTTCGCTATGCAGGTGTTTTATCTTCATCTCAAAACTTGAACTCGTTTTGGATAGATTTAATTAGGGTGACAAAGAGAGTATGGACTCTCTTTCACTTTTAAATGGCCGACCCTTCCCTTAGACGGAAGTGTGTTTAGGTTTTTAGTAATTTTGCTTAACACGTTATAGATCTATATATTTTATATCTCTCCGCCTTTATTAGGCCTCTTCGATTAACTTTCCATTTATTATAAACATATAAAGATAATTTTTATGTTTTGTTTATATGCGACCTTTCCTGATAGTAGGCGGTCCTAACTTGGAACCGAAGTTAATCAACGTTGAGCCCTTTATATCGTAATTAGCCTTTAAAGAATTTAAAAAACTTTTAAATTTAATGTTTTATGAAAGAATTTCTTTGATAGTCTTCGTACTGTTTTCAAAGATGAACTAACGTTTAGTTTTTTAGACTACGCAGTTGTTGACGTTCAGGACGTTCAACATGCGCTCTATCGTTACGATAGAGAGAGAGTGTATCACGGTTTCACTTTGCAGTAAGAGTAAATCGATTCTGACGTTTTGTTCATTCTTTCTTAGCTTTAATGTTTTAAATTCTAATTTAAAGGAACTTTTTATTTGGAAAACCTTTCAGTTTTTTTCCTTTAGTCAAATAACATGTTTTTTTTGACGATATATAATTGGGCTCTTCTCTTAGGTGCGAAATCAAGAGAGAAAGAGAGAGAGAGATAGAGACGGAGGGAGAGAGAGAGGAGAGAAAACGTTCCGCTCAAGCGGGTAACGTTTTTCTCGTGTTACTCTCGTCCGTAGTCGCTGTACGGGGAAGAAGATAAAACGTTTTTAGGGTTTTATTCTTGTCCCCAGGCTATGTGCGGTGAGAGATTGTAAACGTAGTTTATTTGAACTAGTGTTTAGTCTCTTTCCCAGCCACTGAATTTTTTATCTTTATATATGTTTTCTGTTTTTTGCTAGTATTAATGAGCTGCATTATACGACTGATTTCGCAATTACTACCTTTTAATGAGGGTAGAATTGCGTGTTTCAGGTAGAAATCAGTAAAAGTTTCGATTTCAGTGAAATAAGTGCAAAACAGAAAATCGATAAAGTGATATGCGCAAAGTGTTACAGTGTTGGGTCCGAGAGTTCGTCTGTTCGTGCCTGTCGTTCACCTAGTCCGGGACCTCTTGCAGGCTCCCAAGCCCAGGGGAGAAGTAATGTCGAACGACTTATGGGTTCGTCAGGCCTTGATCAACGAACAGACGTTTCCCTCCGTGGTTTCGGGCGTATCTACCCAAGATCGCCCCACCCACACTAAGACGAGAGAGCCCATTTATTTCTCGTCTGCGGAAGAGGTTTCTCGTAAGAAACCATGGACCAAGGTCTCGCAGCTTATTAAGCGCAAGTCGGTCCCTTCCGCGCAAGTCCAACGGCCCAGTTGTAGCCACTGGGTCAGTTCGGACTCGCTGCAGTCTTCCGACGACTGCTCACCTCCTAAGAGAGGCAAAGCGGTACCGCATCAGGCAGTCACACCGTCTGTTGCCGCACCTGCTCCTGTAGACCCTAAGTGGTCTTTGCTGCAGACCATGCAGTCTCAGTTAACGTCATTGATGCGGGACTTTCGTGCGGAGAAGGTTGACACTGCACCAACCTCTAGCCTACAACCAACCACTGTTGTGCGTCCTGTGGACGCTGAGGCAACCTTCTGCCGCACTCCAGCTGAGAGAGTCCCGCCACCCATGCGTTCCAGTGTACCCTGCCAGCCGCATGTTGACGTTCAGTAACGCACGGAACCTTCCGTTGACGTTCGCGAGGTACAACAACAGTCTAAGTTGTTTTGTTTTGACGCGGTGCGTCAACCTCCGCATTCTAGAGTTGTTTTGACTGCTCAGTATAGACAGTCAAAGCAGTCTCGAGTGAACACTGTATGTCCTCACGCACCTGTTGTGGTTGACAGTTCAGTTGTTGACAGTTCACAGACTGTCAAGCAGTTACATGACGTTGCCTTCTGGTCTGCTACTAATGCACCAGTGCTGTATGTCCTCACGCACCTGTTGTGGTTGACAGTTCAGTTGTTGACAGTTCACAGACTGTCAAGCAGTTACATGACGTTGCCTTCTGGTCTGCTACTAATGCACCAGTGAGACTCTCACTGAGATAACCTAGCTTTTATCGGACAAGGTTCCTGTAGATGAGAAAGTGCTGTTCTCCCTCCTACTGATATTCCCTTGAGGACTCTGTCATTTGGAGAGGAGCCTTAAGCTGCTTAACCTCCTATGGACTTTAATTAAATCATGATGATTTTTTAAGGATCTTCGTCCGGATCTTGTAACTGCTGCTCCTCGTTCGCCTAAACGTCAGAACTTACACTAGGCCTAGCTACTTCGAAGCCGTTGTTTTTAAGCTAGTGCTCTCTTGCTCTCCTAGAGAGCGTTACGTTGGCTAGGCGACTGGTTTTTGCACCAGGAGGAGTTTTAGGGATACAGCCTTTGATTTCCCTTCTTTTAAACTGGCTTATAGAGCGAGAGTCTGATAGGACACGAGAGAAGTTCTCGGCTTGGGAGTTCATGCCTCTGCCCAGATAGACTTCTCAATTCTGGTAGACTCGCCCTGGCGCCTAGCCAGGAGACGCTCCAAGTTGTTTACAGGTCAACTTCTCAACTTTTGTCGAGCCTTTGAAGTTTTGCTGTACTATTATGTCACACATAACAAGGCTTTCAGGGATGGTAAATGGTTCCGCCTCAGTCGCTAACCCCGTCTGTTGCCACACCTGCTCCCGTAGACCCTAAATGGGCTTTGCTGCAAGACATGCAGTCCAAGCTTGCGTCCTTGATAGAGGACTTAAATGCGGAGAAGAACCTTCTGGCCAACAACCTTCCAACCGGTTGGTTGTGCGCCCTGTTGACGCTGAGGTAACCTACTCGCGTCTGCCAGTTGAGGTGGTTCCTCCTTCTGGCCAACAACCTTCCAACCGGTCGGTTGTGCGCCCTGTTGACGCTGAGGTAACCTACTCGCGTCTGCCAGTTGAGGTGGTTCCTCCACCGATGCGACCCAGTGTGGGTTGCCAGTCGCACGTTGACGTTAAGCGACGCTCGGAGGTGGTTGTTGACGTTCAGGACGTTCAACAACCAGCAGAGGTGACTTGTTGTGACGCAGTGCGTCAACCTCAGCAACCCGGTAGGGTGTTGACTGCACAACCCAGACAGTCTAGACAATTTCGGGTTGACGCTGTACTTCCTCGCGCACCCATGGTTGTTGACAGTTCACAGACTGTGCAGCAGTGCCATGATATTGCGTCCGGCTCCGTCACGCATCCACCAGTGCGACCGGATTCAGCGAGTCAGACGTTGCCCACTCCGTTGCCGTTTCCTCATCAGTTTCGGATGAGGAACCCTCTGATGAGGACGTTGCTGAACAAGACGATCAGCCCCCAGCCCTGCTATCCATCCAGAAGATGCTGAAGAAGGAACGCTGCCCAGTCAGGCTGTGGATGAGTCTGGTAGGGACACTGTCATCCGTGGATCTATTTGTGTCACTAGGAAGACTACACCTCCGTCCTCTTCTATACCATCTAGCTTTTCACTGGAAAAAGGACAAGACGCTAGAAGCGGTCTCGATCCCGGTTTCCGGAAAGATAAAGTCTTGTCTGACTTGGTGAAAGGACTATATCAACCTTAGAGAGGGTCTTCCCCTGACTGTTCAGACTCCCAACCACGCTCTCTTCTCAGACGCATCGGACGTAGGCTGGGGTGCGACATTAGACGGTAGGGAATGCTCGGGATTATGGAACTCGAGTCAAAGGACAATGCATTTCAACTGCAAGGAGCTACTGGCAGTATGTCTGACCTGGAAAAGCTTCAGGTCTCTCCTTCAAGGCAAAGTGGTGGAGGTGAACTCGGACAACACCACGGCTTTGGCGTACATCTCCAAGCAAGGAGGGACCTACTCTCTGACATTGTACGAGATCGCAAGGGACCTCCTCACCTGGTCAAAAGGTCTAGACATATCACTAGTAACGAGGTTCATCCAAGGCAACTTGAATGTCATGGCAGATTGTCTCAGTCGGAAGGGACAAATAATTCCAACAGAATGGACCCTCCACAAGGATGTATGCAAGAGACTTTGGGCCACCTGGGGCCAGCCAACCATAGATCTCTTCGCAACCTCGATGACCAAGAGGCTCCCAATATTTTGCTCACCAATCCCGGACCCAGCAGCAGTTCATATAGATGCCTTTCTACTAGATTGGTCACATCTAGATCTATATGCATTCCCTCCGTTCAAGATTGTCAACAAGGTACTGCAGAAGTTCGCCTCTCACGAAGGGACAAGGTTGACGCTAGTTGCTTCCCTCTGGCCCGCGAGAGAATGGCTCACCGAGGTACTTCGATGGCTAGTAGACGTTCCCAGAACACTTCCCCTAAGGGTGGACCTTCTACGTCAGCCACGCGTAAAGAAGGTACACCAAGGCCTCCACGCTCTTCGTCTGACTGCCTTCAGACTATCGAAAGACTCTCGAGAGCTAGAGGCTTTTCGAAGGAGGCAGCCAGAGCGATTGCTAGAGCAAGGAGAACATCCACCCTTAGAGTCTACCAATCGAAGTGGGAAATCTTCCGAAACTGGTGCAAGTCAGTATCCGTATCCTCGACCTGTACCTCTGTAACTCAAATAGCTGACTTTCTCTTATATCTGAGGAAAGAACGATCTCTTTCAGCTCCCACTATCAAGGGTTACAGAAGCATGTTGGCATCAGTCTTCCGTCACAGAGGCTTAGATCTTTCCAACAATAAAGATCTACAGGACCTCCTTAAGTCTTTTGAGACCACGAAGGAGCGTCGTTTGGTTACACCAGGTTGGAATTTAGACGTGGTACTAAGATTCCTTATGTCAGACAGGTTCGAACCGCTACAATCAGCCTCCCTGAAAGATCTCACCTTAAAGACACTTTTCCTGATATGCTTAGCCACAGCTAAAAGAGTCAGTGAGATTCATGCCTTCAGCAAGAACATCGGATTCTCATCCGAAACGGCTACATGTTCTACAACTTGGTTTTCTAGCCAAACACGAGCTGCCTTCTCGGCCTTGACCAATATCGTTCGATATTCCAAACTTATCGTATGGTTGGAAATGAACTAGAAAGAGATGTCCTGTAAGAGCTCTTAAGTTCTATTTAAAAACCTTTACGAGGCCCGTCTGAAGCTTTATGGTGTTCAGTTAAGAATCCATCTTTGCCTATGTCAAAGAATGCTTTATCCTATTTTATCAGACTGTTAATACGAGAAGCTCATTCCCATCTGAATGAGGAAGACCAAGCTTTGCTGAAGGTAAGGACACACGAAGTTAGAGCTGTCGCAACTTCCGTGGCCTTTAAACAAAATAGATCTCTGCAAAGTATAATCGACGCAACCTATTGGAAAAGCAAATCAGTGTTCGCGTCTTTTTATCTTAAGAATGTCCAGTCTCTTTACGAGAACTGCTACACTCTGGGACCATTCGTAGCAACGAGTGCAGTAGTGGGTGAGGGCTCAACCACTACAATTCCCTAATTCCATAACCTTTTTAATCTTTCTCTTGAAATGTTTTATTATTGTTTTTAGGTTGTCCGGAAGGCTAAGAAGCCTTTCGCATCCTACTTGATTTGGCGGGTGGTCAAAGTCATTTCTTGAGAAGCGCCTAGATTAGAGGTTTTGATGAGGTCCTGTTGTATGGGTTGCAACCCTTGATACTTCAGATCCTAGGGGTCGATCAGCATCCTAAGAGGATCGCGAGGCTCCGTAAGGAAGACGTACTTAAAAAGGCAGAGTAATTGTTCAAGTCGACTTCCTTACCAGGTACTTATTTATTTTATGTTTGTTATTTTGAATAACTGCTAAAATGAAATACAAAATACTTAGCTCATAATAATGTAAACATGTAATGCTGGTCTCTACCCACCCCCCTGGGTGTGAATCAGCTTATATGATCACCGGCTAAGTTTAATATTGAAAAATGTTATATTTATTAATAAAATAAATTTTTGAATATACTTACCCGGTGATCATATATTAAAGGACCCTCCCTTCCTCCCCAGTAGAGACCCAGTGGACCGAGGAGAAAATTGGTTCTTTGTTTACTTGGAGTACTAAGTACCTGCTCGACAGATGGCGCTGTTGATGTACACCCCCACCTGCATAGCGATCGCTGGCGTATTATGACCGTAGGTTTTTCTGTCGAGCAACAGAGTTGCAGCTTATATGATCACCGGGTAAGTATATTCAAAAATTTATTTTATTAATAAAAATAACATTTTTCGTATGCAGAAACTTTTGTATCTTGAGGTTTCACTATATTGTCAAGATTTATTTTCCAGGCTGAACTAGAGGAATTGGACCATGAAATATGTGAAGAAATATCCGAAAGTGTAATCCATTATGATGAAGTCGATACGAGTGAAGATGTATCGGAGTGGCATTTCTTTTTTACGAAAAATTTGGAGCTTCTAGCAAAGATTGCAGACCTGATGCCTGACCAAATTTTTTCACTTGTGGTATGTTCTTAAAAGACAGAGAAATTCATTGATGTAGATTTTACTATTACGTATAAAAGCTTAATATGATCGGTAAATTACTTATATCTAAAGACAGTGAAACTGCAATGTTTTACGGTATACTATTTTCACATGAGATATAGATATAGTTTGTGCAATGTTCAAAATATCTTTTATCACAACAGTACGAGCCTTGGAATGATGCAGCGAAGTTGTACTTAAGTCTTCAAAGTAACATGGTCGAGCAGAATGGCCGCCGTAGGTTGAATATCTCTGCAGAACACGAATGTCCGAGACTTCATTGTTTGTTACGAGACTTGTCTTCATTATTACAAGCTGTGGGAAGATTATCAACACTTTTTCTTGGAGAAGAATTGCCCAAAAGATCTACCACCGCTATCCAAGTCATTGATAAGTAAGCATCCACAGATATTATCAGGATAAGTTTTTATTTTAAAGGTACACTTTGGACTTTTTCTTGTGTGTGCAAAATCCTTATTCATTATCAAATCTTTATACAGGAAGATTTTCCTTCAGTGAGTTAAAAGAATAACCAACCTTGAATGACTGAGATTCTTTAGCAAAACTAATTATAATTTACTGGGTCGCTAATTGTCCTACTTGCGACATTTGTTTATTCTATTGTGGAAAGTGCTACCGAATTTCCTGAATTTTCTGCTTCATCCCTTTTATGATTTACATGATTGTGAAGTCTCGCAGGAATTTTTTACAGGAAATGTGGGAGGTTGGGCTGTGGCACCCTAGCAGTACCAGCTGAACTCGGTTGAGTCCCTGATTAGGCTGAAGGAACATAGAGAGTAGAGGTCCCCTTTTTGTTTTGTTTCATTGTTGGTGTCGGCTACCCCCCAAAATTGGGGGAAGTGCCTTGGTATATAGATAGATGATTGTGAAGTATTTTTTTCTTTTTTGCAGACTAGTCCAAATGGCCAACTACAGTACAGGCTTCAAACTCTTTGAGGTTGAAACTGCTGTTGACGTCCTACATTTAGATTTCGTGGAAGTGTAAGTGTTTCTTAAAAATTTTTTAGCATTCCTACAATGAAAATACTTGGATTAAAAGTTATAATTGAATTCTTAAATAGATTATTTTAAAATTAATTTGCTTGGTACAGTGCTGAATTTCTGAATAATTCAGAAAAATGCTGTAATTTTGCATTGATTTAGTTTTTATATAATCTAGTGACAGTCAACATAAACTATAACAGTACACATACTGTATAATTTCTTTGTAATTTTAGTTACTCCTCACTGATCAGTATTTGATTTTACAGTCACGCTCAAGTATTGTCAACGTTGCGAGCGTGGGTTCATTGGGTGTCTCAACTTTATGGGCAACAGTTTGTGCAAGTTTTCCCCGGTGGAACTCAAACCCACCAGCATCAAGACACTTGCCATACAATCAACAAGCAGATGCTGGTTGCTGCTATAAATGTTTTAAATGTTGGGGTGAGTCTTGAGTTTTAGGTAATACTGTACCACATATTTGGAGCACCAACTCTTCTAAAAACCTTGATGATGTTTAATATACCGATTAGTGACAGAATTTAGAAGAGTGTATGAGAGAAGGAAGTTGAGAGTTAATGTGGGTAAGAGTAAGGTTATGAGATGTACGAGAAGGGAAGGTGGTGCAAGGTTGAATGTCATGTTGAATGGAGAGTTACTTGAGGAGGTGGATCAGTTTAAGTACTTGGGGTCTGTTGTTGCAGCAAATGGTGGAGTGGAAGCAGATGTACGTCAGAGAGTGTATAAAGGTTGCAAAGTGTTGGGGGCAGTTAAGGGAGTAGTAAAAAATAGAGGGTTGGGCATGAATGTAAAGAGAGTTCTATATCTATATGAGAAAGTGATTGTACCAACTGTGACGTATGGATCGAGTTGTGGGGAATGAAAGTGATGGAGAGACAGAAATTGAATGTGTTTGAGATGAAGTGTCTAAGGAGTATGGCTGGTGTATCTCGAGTAGATAGGGTTAGGAACGAAGTGGTGAGAGTGAGAACGGGTGTAAGAAACGAGTTAGCAGCTAGAGTGGATATGAATGTGTTGAGGTGGTTTGGCCATGTTGAGGGAATGGAAAATGGCTGTCTACTAAAGAAGGTGATGAATGCAAGAGTTGATGGGAGAAGTACAAGAGGAAGGCCAAGGTTTGGGTGGATGGATGGAGTGAAGCAAGCTCTGGGTGATAGGAGGATAGATGTGAGAGAGGCAAGAGAGCGTGCTAGAAATAGGAATGAATGGCGAGCGATTGTGACGCAGTTCCGGTAGGCCCTGCTGCTGCCTCCGATGCCTTAGATGACCGCGGAGGTAGCAGCATTAGGGGATTCAGCATTATGAAGCTTCATCTGTGGTGGATAATGGGGGAGGGTGGGCTGTGGCACCCTAGCAGTACCAGCTGAACTCGGTTGAGTCCCTTGTTAGGCTGGGAGGAATGTAGAGAGTAGAGGTCCCCTTTTTTGTTTTTGTTTCATTTGTTGATGTTGGCTACCCCCCAAAATTGGGGGTAGTGCCTTGGTATACGTATGTATGTACATTAAGAATACTTGTATATAAGTACATTATAACTTTTTTCACCTGCAGGCACCTCCATTAATCGTCAACTGCGGTGTTCAGCTTTTACTATCGTTGTCTGTGATGGTCCGGTCTCCTGTAGCCTTAGAATTAAACCAAGTGCAATCCCTTTACATACAGTCCCAGTCAATATCATCAGATGTTAAGGTAATATCTGAATTATTGTTTTGTCGCAACCTCCGCATCATATATTGCTTCATTTATTGCTTCATTTATATGGAAGAGTAATGATTTATGTAATTCAAGGTTGATAATCTTCTACTATGGATAGTTTTCTTGATTTATGGTGCATTTAATCTGGTCATATGTAAAGTATATTGCTATTTGTCATCAGGATTTGGGTGATGGAAGGGCGATGCTGGTAATGACTGCTTTGTTATTACAGGTACGTCGTCTATTATTGAGAGCGCTAGTCAATTTCCTGTTGTTACCTTGGCCGAGTTTTGTTGTTGACCATCGTTTAGAGACGCGGAAGCACCATCTTACCGCCTTCATAAGTTCCTTTACTTCAGATGTGAAGAAGATTGATATCCAGGCAATATCTGATGATAAAAATATGCAGGAGAGTAGTAAGTACAGTATATGTCTAACTTTTTATTTTTTTTATATTCTAAGGCAACAGAACTAGATTTTTCTTTTTTAGATTTAAATTTTTTACAATTGAAATGTATACTTTGGATTTATTAGAGTATAAAAGTTGAACTACCAAATGATTTATTGTATTAGCAAGAATGTGGGATTGATTTTTGAAGTTTATATGGTGCGTGGGTGGTATTTTAAAGGGTCAATTTGTGCCCAAGTCCTTTTTGGTGTTAAGTCCTAAGTTCACAAGCCAATCATTGATCTTTACTTCAGGTGTTTGAGTATCATGGCTGAAAATTTTTTATTTAATTTGATGGAAGAGTAAAAGTTGGGTAAACTTGTAATGGAGGACTTCAATTTGTAGTAGATTTTCTCTATCATGAGTAATTCAACCCCCCAGAAAAAATTACTACAGCTGTCCCTTATCATTTGCAAATTTGATTACAGTACTGTATTTGTTTGCCTGTTCATTTATAGGATTCAAAGTTTATTGTAAAGAATATAGGATATCATTCACAACTATATAGCAGTGAATACTAAAGTGTCTGAAACTTTTAAGTAATAAAGCCATTACAGTATTCCACAAGGGCTTGAACATTCGCCTTTGTAACAGCATTAGTCTCCTTAACCTGGCTTTTCTCATAACAAAGTATTTTGGGTAGACCTTATATAACAGCAATATTATAAAGTGCCTTGACAAATAAAACATAAAGGTAACAGTGTTCAGGGTTATATGATAGCAAATACAGGGCAGTATTTACATTTATATAAGTGTAGAGTGTATTGAGGAGACGAATACTGCTGTAGAAGCAAATTTTAAAGCCCTTGTGTAATACTTAGATTATATACCTAAGTGCTGTCCTGAATTTGCTGTTTATGATTGAATACTTTTGCTTTTATGACTTTTTTGTCAAGGGTAGGATACACTCAAATTTTTTGTTAGCTTTTAGTGTTATTAAAAGGAGAAGCATATTTGTGGATTTTTAACATTTGAGAGTATTTGTTACCTAATCTCTTAAAGGTAAGGGGTTACTAAACTGCCTATAAAATGAGGAGTAAGCTTGTAGCACAGTGTAATTTGTTTATCATTGATTAGGATTAAATGCCGATGAACTTTAGATAGAGATATTGGCATTCTCAAATCTCTCTTGTCTCATTTCAGTGGCTGAGAAGCTGTGTGATACATTCTCAGTGGTGCGTTATCAGGTTGGAGAGCTGAATAGCACGGACAAATCCAGTCGGGAGCTTTACTACCAGTGTATTCAAGATGTGATACATCAAGCCATTCTTCTCTTTCCCATTTATGTACAGCATGCTAGTGAGTACAAAATAGCTTTTATTGAATTTATGTAGGTCTGTTTATATGTGATAGCTTTCTTGTTATTGGGTGAAGATCCTATAGTTTTTTTTATTTAGTGAAATTTTTTCTCATGACTGTTTATGTGGCTCCTACTAATAGGTGTGTGTGAAGAAATCCTGTCCTTGATGGTGGTTGTAATGCAGGTGCTAAGAGTACAGTTAGGTCCAGTGCGGGTAGAAGCCACCATACAAACATTCCTTGATGTCTTTACCACACGTCATCACCTTCAGCTTGCCATTAACTCGCACAACCCACCAGCTGTCAGAGTTGTTGAGAAGTAAGTTTAATGTTTTTCTCTCATGAGAATTGTGTTGTTGGTATGAAAATCTACAGGTAGTCTCCATACTCATCCAATATTGTTTTTAGAGATTATTGTTGTTGGTAAAATGGGTAAATGACTAAAATTTATTCCTTTCTTGCGTATACAAACCTTTTGTCCTTTAGAATAGGGATACTGTACGTCTTAAGTGGCGCTGGAACAGCCATTGAATTGTTAACAAGGTAGTTTGTTAATAACAGGTGGCATGAGGGGGGAAGCCCTGTCCATGCAACTGTCACAGAATAGCCACTTATATCTTTGGCTGCTTCAGGTATAGATATGCCACTGTGTTCATCTCTATTGTTGGATCTTTAGCAATATTTTTTTGTGATAAGTGTTTGTTTTTAATTTTTCATTCTTGTGAGCACTCTTGCTTGTAAGCAGAGGCTTACTGAAAGGTAAGCTTGTGGTAAAGTTGATTTGGTTCCTATGAGGGTGCAACCTTTGAAATCCCATGGTTTCTGCACATCTGAAAGGGGTGTCTGTAAGTTGTTCATCCCCTTATGAATGTTGTTTTCGCTCTTCCGATCAGGGTTGTGGTGGCCTATTTGGTAAAGTCCTTACTAGGGGATTGCTATTTTGGGGTTCGAATCCTGCTCAAACTCTTCAGTTCCTTTAGTGGCTGTAACCTCACCATCCTTGTGAGCTAAGATGGTGGGGAGAGGTTTGGGGAGCATATAGGTCCATCTGCTAAGTCATCAGCAGCCATTGCCTGGCCCTCTTTGGTCCTAGCTCAGATGGAGAGAGGGCTTGGGGCTGATCACATGTATATATGGTCAGTCTCTAGGGCATTGGCCTGCTTGCTAGGCCAGTGCCACTGTCCCTTGCCTCTGCCATTCATGAGTGGCCTTTAAACTATGACCTGTATAGCTAGCCTTGCTGCTTGGTCGTTTCTTTGCCCCAGGAGGGAGTTAACTGTTTCAGACTTAACTATTGCCATTCCTGCATGTCCAATAGTGAGAGTATTCATCTGGCTGTCTCACCAGGCTCCAAAAATGTTTCCGGAATGTAGTGGTTTATGTCGCAGAGGAGGAAGGTAAAGGTATATCTCGGTTTTAAAGGACTTGGGCGTAGCTAGAAAGAATGCAATTTAAAGAAAAATCATTTCAAAATAAATCAATTTTTCATGGTTATCTTGCTTTCTGGTACTGTTTAAAAACTTGAGACGGACAAATGATTCGCTTTGACAACCTGTAAAGGGGAGAAGCCAAAAGGAAAAGAATAAGATGATGAAGATTACAGCCAATACTCTACTTGTTAGTGGATAAATTACGGTTCTTGGGGAAGATGTATTATTTCAATAAAACTACTGTGCTTGAAAAAATCTTGCTGCTTGCTTACAGTGGTGGACAGCTTGGCTCTTACCTTCACATCATCCCAACTGATTTTTACACTTTTTTTTTTCATTACTATCACAAGCAAAGTTTCATTCCTAGTTTAAAGAAAGCAGAACTCAACAAGTCCAAGCACTCCAATAAGGAAAGCAACCTTCCATTTCTATCTTTCACTGTCTTCACTTCTCGATTTACCCCTCCTTACTGTCTTTTCTCTTTCCAAAACTTATTTTTATATGAACGACCCAATCCCTGTCCCCGCCTCCAGTCAGCTGCCCTCTTTATATAAGAACGACCCAATCCCTGTCCCCGCCTCCAGTCAGCTGCCCTCTTTGCTTCAGCTACCTTACGTTTTACTTCCACATTTTTATCTCTAAATCTTTTATACTTCTCTACACTTACTCAGCAGTCATTCTTCAAATGTCCTCTTTTTCTCTTCCCCTTTAATCTTCACTCCATCATTAACTTTCCCTCATGCTGACTTCAACAATCCTCTTGCCACACAATCTCTTGTAATCCCAACCAAATTTTTCTTTTACTAACTTCCACTCTTCTAGATCACCAGTTACTCTTCCTTTCTCTCCCTTTAACAAAACTCAAAAACTCTGACTGAATCTCATGAAATTTGGTAGGATGATTGGCCATGATCCAATGACAATTTTTTTCAAATTTTAGGGGTGATTGGGTCAAAATGTCAAGGTCAAGGTCACAAAAAGGTAAAAAAAATAATTTTGCTATATCGAGGTCAATTTTTATCCAATTTTCATGAAACTGGTGCCGAAATGGCATAATTCAATTGCCCGTCTTGTGATATAAAACATGATAGTGATGTTATTACCTTGTTTGTGTATGTGTTTTTATCTTTGTTTGTGATTAGCATAACTCAAAAACTATTTGACTAAATCTCATGAAATTTGTTGGGATGATTGGCCATGATCCAAGGACAATTTGATAAGATTTTAGAAGTGATAGGTTCAAAGGTCAAGGTAACGAAAAGCTAAAAAAAAACATTTTGCTATATCGTGGTCAATTTTTATCCAATTTGCATGAACATCATGTTTTCTTGCTGACAAAAGTGTTGGTGGTGAAGGTATGCGCTCTACCGTGTGTCGTTTTAGTTTGTTTTATATTTAAAACTCTCTTGACTACCCCATTCTTAAATAAAAGTCTATCCCTAAAGACAAACGTAATTGGGTTTTATTGTAATTAGTAACTATTTTATCTTAATTTAAGAATAAACATTGCTGTGCTGGTTGTTGCTAAAACAATTAGTGAAGGTAGCTGAAACATGAAAAAAAAAAATTATAAACGGGTAAGACCAGAAAGGGCTGAGAAGTCGCCTATTGAATCCCTACGTAGAGCAGTGAGGTACTGCTTTGTTAACAGGATAAACACAAAAATATTGCTTCCAAGAATTTTGAGATGGAAATACAGTAGTAGTGTTATTCCATATGTATTGTAGTTATGATATATTAGCAAGCTTATTGCGTTTTTTTTATACTTCATTTTTTAATTTTCTACACATCCTGACTAATAAATCTTTTCAGATTCTTGAAACTGTTGGAACTTATTGTGAGTGAGCCTGGTCAGTCATTTAAAAGGTTCATTCCTAACACAATCACATTATGTATGGAGCACATATATCCTGTTGTATCGGAAAGAGCATCTCCTGAAGTAAAATCTCCGCTTTTTGAATTGCTTCGCTGTCTACTTGAACATAATTGGAAATACTTCTTCAGGTTAGTCATGAATTTTGTATTTAGTGTATGGTAATTTTATCATTTATTCAACTTGGTAGATACTAGTCCTTAAGATTTTCATATAATATACAAGCCTCTCCTTTTATTAATGCCGTACCCCCCAATACTGGTTAATGAAATTGTAACTACAGTGATGCCTCAGGATACGAAAGTAATCCGTTCAGGATACGGTTTCGTATCCTGAGTCGCGTTTTACATGTAAATAGCCTAATCCGTTCCAAGCCTTACAAAAAGTCACCTTTTCTTTCATAAACATGCTAAACTGTAGTAATAAACATGCAATGCAGCCATTTCTATCATTCAATAATTAACCCAACTGTTAAAAACAGCCTAATCCATTCCAGAAACCACCATGAGATTATTCAATAATGTAGTTATAGGCTAGTTATCCCCTCCAAGCCCTAAGAAAACGGTCCATTTTCTTTACTACTGTATAAAAGTTACGGTACTGTATGTAAAGCATTTGGATCAGTGAAGGTGTATTGTTACCTGTACACCTAAATTAAGGGTTGATACCCTGAAAAAAAAGGTACTGTACTCTCGGCGACGAGTTGGGATCTCGTAAGCTTTTCGTATCCTGAAAATTTTTTCGTATACTGGGGCATAAAAATCTTTGTATCGCTTTTCGTATCCTGAATTTTTCGTAAGCAGAAACTTTCGTATCCAGAGGTATCACTGTAAAAGTTTTCCCTGCTTCATAATTTTATACAGTAGTTGTAATTAGTTGCTGACCTTTATTTGATTACTTTTAGTTTCCTGATTATAGGATGAAGTTGTCATGGTATTGAATACTTATTGCCAGGATGGATTGATAGCTCACTGACTATTCCAAGTATAATAGGAAGTTTAGCATTGAGGGAAACCAAGTATTCATATAAATATTTAAGAACCTATGCCATTTATAGTGTTTTAACCCTTTTACCCCCGGGGTATTTGGAAATTTCCAACCCTTAACCCCCAAGGGGTTATTTTTTTCCTAGCACATTTTGCAGTATATATTTTTTTAAATTGCTCTAACAGCCTTAATTTTTGTCATAGAGAGGTCAGGTTGGTCTCATTCTCTTGGAAAATGCCTGAATTTTCTCAAAAAAATTATAAAAAAATATGAAAAACAAATTTTTATAGCATTTTTTTGCAAGGACGTACCGGTACGTCCATGGGGGTAAAGGGATGGCTTTTGTGAAACGTACCAGTACGTCCTTTGGGGGTAAAAGGGTTAACATACTTTATTCACTGATGAATTATAGTTAGGTCTTTTGTGTGCGAAACCCTCGCCGTGCCGTGATCTGTTGATTTTTAACTCCTAATGTAATTTCAGACCATCTGTCCATAAATCATTGGGGACTGGCAGCTGGGATTCAATAGAAAATGAGGCCCAGTTTATTCAGATAATGCAGGCCTTTGGTCAGTCTTTCATGCAGCCTGACATCACTATATTCAAGCAAAACCTTGAAGCTTTGGAAAGTCTGAACTCTAAATACAAACTGTATCATAAGGTGAGTTTTTTTTTTTACCTATTTTATTTATAGTCATCATTTGCCGATGTATTAGGTACGTCAAAGGTATAAGGTCAAGAAAAATCACGTTGTTGCTTTATATGTCAAGTCCTTTTTAGTTTATAGGTTGCAAGCAATTTGTTATGGTAAATGCAGTGCTGAAAAACAGAATTCTGAATATTTTCCCTAGAAAACTTACTTATAGCCTATTTTTGAGATAATAGTAACTGTATCACTGCCTTTAGTAACTACTATTTGAGGCAATGGTACATAGTAGTGGTCCTTCATCTAAAATGCTTTGAAAAGTGATAAAGTTGTAATATTATTTAGTCTTAAGTAACACATCTTTCCAAAATAAATCTTTTGCGATATAATTAAGTTTTTTAAAAGAAGTACTTTCAAACTGGAATCTCCTGGATTTATTTATATTCATTTTTTTTAATAAACTCCTGATCCAATTATTTTTAGTTTTGTAATGCTATACCATTTTAATAGATCTTTTTGTTTTTCTTACTCTCATGACTATTTTGTATTACTGTATTGTTACAGGCAGTATTCCGTAACTCAATGCTGGGACAGTTTATTACGGTCTTGCTTCAAGTTCTTGTACATCGCTCGCAAGATTTACTACAAGAAGAGGTATGTATTTCAGTTAAGAAAATATTAATGCTACATGTACAGTACTTTAATCCTGGAGAGGTCCCAAGTGTATCTTTTATTTACAGTAGTTAATTGAGAAATCTCTGTCGGTTGAATGGTGTAAGAGCATAAATTTTCAGGGCAAGTAAAGGCCGAGATACAAGCAGGCTGGGAGGAGGGACGTATGTTGGGTCGGTTAAGGATTTGTAGTAAAGATATTTTACCTTATTCATAATACCTTCATTTGTATACAGCCCAAACTAATTTTGGAAGGATTACTTGTTGCAGAATAACTCAAAAAGTTAATTGTGGTTGCTTGGAGACTTTGTGGAGGGCTCTTAATTAAGGACAATGATATGCAAGAAATTGAGGTCTTACCTTCTAAGATAGAATGTGTAATTATGAATTGTTGATAAACATAAAACAGGCTGATTGTAATTTTTTAGGTGTCATTAAACCCAAGTAAACAAAGACAACTTATATGAGAGATGATGTACAGGATTACAAATTTTGACTGAATCTCAGATCTCAAGGCTTGTCAGTAGGTATGTTTTCCGCATCAGCGTTTAGCGGTGCATTGAATGTCATCAGAAATAAGGAATGTCCGATTATCGTAGTTTCATTTTTTAATGCTTTTGCTCTTTTATTTAGTTCTCATTTTTAGCTCAATGGCTCACACATCAAAATATACTTGTTTTTGCATCAAGATTGTATAATGCGAGAAAAATTTTTTGAATAGTTGCTCGTTAAAAGTACTGTAAGGGAAATAAAGTGCAATGCAAATGGATGAAATAAATGTACGCATTAAGAACAAATAGCCATAGGAATGCTTGGTATGGTTGTTGCAAATGTCAATTAGTATACTTAAGTTACTTGCTACAGTAGAGTTAGGGCAATCAGGCAACTGAAAATTTGAAAAGAACCTGAAATTGTTGATCCGTAAAATGTGAAGAAAATCATTAAATAGAAAGGAATTCTAATTCAATTACAGTAATATCTAAATGTAGCAATTTGTTACATTCATAGCGTGGTTATCTAACAATAGCAGGATCAGCTGATGGAAAGCGGTGGAAAGGTGGCAGTTGCAGATGGGTTGCGAGATGTATAACCCAAGTGACGTTGAACAAGTAAATTCTCTTGCTTTCAAACCCACTCTAGGAATGCATCTGGTTCATGATATGATAGTATTAAATATCTTATTTTACCATTGCACTGGCGCAGTGAAGATGAGAGGTGAAGCATAGGCCAAAACTAACTATCCCTACACTCGGTTGAATGGGAATCTGGTCTTTACTCAGGATTTGATACAGAAAAGTTTTGAAAAAATCAGAGAAAGACAGACCTTGCTAATCTTGCTCTAAATTCTCTTAACACAGTGTAAATCGAAAAAAATTAAATACTAAATAGGGGGAGCTTTTCACAGTTTTGCTGGTCCATTTTTGCAGCTAGTATGATATATGCAATGTGTCTCTCGCAGGTAGGTATCAAACTAATAAATTTTATTACGGTTTCGTTTTTTAACGGGCACAAGAAGTATACAGTAGTAAAAATTTCATGTTTTATCTTCAATTATAATTTTTATAATTGAATTTTAAATCTTTTCAGATAACTATTACTGTATACAACATGGCATCTGTAGACTTCAATACATTTTTCGCTGCATTTGTTTTACATTTCCTTCAAAATATGGATGGCCTTGACGATGACCAAAGAACGACGCTAAAGGATAATTTTAAGACGGATACAGTAAGTTTTAAGAAATAATTTCTCCTATTTGTGAAGTAGATAGTTCATTGTGGTTTTGGTTGAATTTTTTTTTCCTTCAAAGATTTTACCTGAATAGTTTGATGTTTTCAATCTTCTATTTGATTTATGAATAATCTTATTGAGTTTTTTTCAGTTGTCTTTGTTGGATAATTTATCTGTGAAAGTTGTGAATGAGAAGTCATAAAAAACACGGGGTTTTGTGCCTCTGTGATTTCCACGAGTCTCGTGGCTCTGCAGAAATTGTTAATGGTAATAGGCTTATCCCCTTGACTCAAATACATTGCAGTCAACTGCCTCATTTACCATGGCTTACTCTGCCTTCCAAAGATTATCGAGTTGGTGACTGTTTATCTGTTTCTTCTAAGTCCATTCCAAAGAAGCAGTTGTAGTGTTATTCACTTCTCTATCTCCTTGGGCTGCGTAATTTTCTCATTGCCTTTTTCTTTAACTTTGATAACTTTATTTTAAAAGGTATAATTTTTCACATATTAAGAATTCCCTTTTTTAATTATCATTCTTTGGTTTACTTGGGATTCTTTCCCTTTAGAATCCTAGAACTTAGCTGTTGGTTCGGGCTCGTTAGGGACGAGTTGCTTATAACTGGCTTGTATCTTGGCCCTAAATATTGCTGCATACTATAAATAAACAATCTGTGCTTTTGACACCCCCCCCCCCCACACACCATAAAAAATTTATACCAGATAAATGATTTCTTGTGAAACCTCAAGGTGAGAATTTTTTTTAACCAGATTATTTTCAAATGACCCTACTATTATCTTATTCTTGCCGTAAAATGTTGAAATTGCAAAGAATGAATTTTCCTCAAAACTGAAAACTAACTCGTCTGTTTGCACACGCTTTACCTTCGTGTTTCGATATTTGGTTTAATTTGGAGATTTTTGAGGTTGAAAACAAAATTGGCTTATAAGTAATAAGTTTGTGAAGAGAATTATGTTGAAAAACACTGAGCATTTATCGTTTTGGTTAATCATGGCTAAGTGTGGATTCATATAGGGTGACAGGTACAGATTGCCTTTACCTTCGGAAAATGTTTTTAAATAAGTTACTTGAAGTCAGTAGTTGAATACATATATTTGATTAGTATCCATAAAAATGAGTTAAATTTAAATATTCAAAAACTGTTCATAAAACGGAGACCTAGACATAAACTTGAAAGTCTGGAAATTTTCAAACCAATTTATTAGTGTGAGAGAAAAATGTTTTAGTATTGAGAACTTCAATATAGAAGCACTGAATTATATCTGTTGCATTCTCTTCCAATTTATATTGTCCATCTGAGATAGCCTGAATAAGCTTCAAGGGAAGATTAAATATGGGAGTGACTTTAAAGTAGAATCATCAGTATGTGAGAGATCAAAAGGATGCATTAAGACTGACATGTGAAATATTTCCAGTTTGTTGTTGGTAAGTTTATCATTTATATGACTGGTGGGAGGTTGGGCTGCGGCACCCTAGCAGTACCAGCTGAACTCGGTTGAGTCCCTGATTAGGCTGAAGGAACATAGAGAGTAGAGGTCCCCTTTTTGTTTTGTTTCATTGTTGGTGTCGGCTACCCCCCAAAATTGGGGGAAGTGCCTTGGTATATGGATGGATGGATGACTGGTGAAAGTGTTTAGTAAATCAGTGTCTATTCCAGACATGTAAACTGCTTGCTTTAATTTCCAAGTATAGTTTTTTCTCCAGAATTTAAGTGAATAACAATCCTGTTGGGTAGCAGTATTTCACATTAATTTTTATCAGCGTTCATCGCATGTTGCAATGCTATTATAACTTTTATTTTTTATCGTGCAAATAGTATTATTTAAAAGAATTTCTATTTCATGTGTTAGTGTATATTTTGCAAAATTAAAATTAATCTTCTCATGCTGTGACAGGCAATTGTCAACTTTTGCAAATACAGTTTAATATAAATGTCATAGTAGTCCATTAGTTCATCAGATCTCAACTAGACAGATTTTTTTCTTTTTAGTAATTGGCAACATTATTATTATTGTTACCCTGTATTATTTTTATTATTATTTTGCTAAACTTCTATTTTAGAAGTGATAAAGTTTGTGGATAAATCTTGTATGTTACTTGAAGTTTATAGTTCAGGTTTAACCTTAGGTTACAAATTATTTTTAGTTATTACTCAAGTGTACTTTACACTATTGGGTCTGATATTTTCCAGCTTCTCCTGTCTCTGATAAACTGAGGGCCTACTCTGCTTTTAAACTCCTGCTCTTAATGTGTTAAATTGTGATAGGTTATTGTTTAATTTATAGACCACGGAGGAAAAGCATGAAATTTCAACTTGTATAGGATCGTCCATATATAGGTTAATTGATACTTGGTGATTATAGGACTTCATAATACAGCACTTTTAATAGATTAGCTCCATGGTGACTGTTTAGACATATTGAGGTGTTCTTTATCAGAGTAATTTGAAATATGATAATTCTAGAAATTAACTTGATTATGAATTTTTTACATAACGTCTTGATAACAGGTCATAGGATCACAGTATCATTCTTTGCAAGTTGCAATATTTTTACTTTTGCTTTCACAATTTGTCACTATTGTGATATGCTTCATCAAGTCAAATAATTAAATAGTCCATTGTTTGCTCATTGGAGAATGTTAAATTAGTTTTTATAGTAGTTTGGATGCTCAACTTATTAATTGCTGTTGGATCTTTTTAGTTTTCTTTCTTATTTTTCTCTTTGCAGTAAAGTTGGTATAACCAGCTTGATGTAGATTTCCAGAAGTGCTGCAGCTGTAAATGCTAGGCAACCTTCACTGGGCTTCTTGGCTTCATTTCCTTGATCTGTCAGAATGGTTATTATTATTTAATTGGGTTTGCTTCCAAATATTTTTCCCTGCCCAAACCCTTTAAAAAAACAGAGATCCCCTTATTGATCATTTTGTGTTATTGTAAATTGATATTGTTTAATTATATATCATTACAAAGCTATATTTTTTATGTGCTTTTATCTATAGTAGGAAGATCAAATAACTACCGCTATTCAAAATTGTTAACTTATTGTTGCTTGTGAATTAGTAATGGTTAGTTGAATAAGAGTGAACTGAAATGATAGTGCTTAATTGCCCACTACTTGTAGTTATTTTTTTTTTCTGTCACCTTCATAAAGCTTGTGTATAATTTGGAGTTTTAGCCCTTCTTGCATTCATAAATTTCAATTAGTTATTGGCCTTCTTCATTGGTAGTTTTCTGCCTTTTTTTTTCCCTTCAAAGATAATGCTTACTTGGAAAATTTTCCTTAGTAACTTTCTTTCAAAACTTCTATAAACCCTTGTGTCATTGTTATGGTTTTGATGTCAAAACAAATTGAGGCTGGAAATTATGGAATTCACTGCCTTTAATGATTTAGGTCACAAGACAAATGCATTTGTGTTCTTTCATGAGAACCAGGTAGTTTGACTTTGTTGTCATAGCTTTTCTTTTAGACTTGGAATGAGTTCTGGGTGGTTTTAGAATAACGTTTTTGCTAATTGCTTTAAATAGGAGAATTGTAATCTTTCTTTTATTCAAGCTCATCTTGACTAGAAAATTTTTTTCAAGAAAACGTTAGTTTGATTTTTTTTAGTCAACTGGGCTGATAAGTCCTTTCCATCGTTCAATATGTAGTGTATGAACTTATTGATTTAAGCCTGTCTTGACAAATTAACTTGCCCACTGGTAGTAAAGTAGGTTCTAGTTTTGGGATTGTATTATATTACACTGGAATGCCTATGTATTTGAGTTTTCTTTTATCTTCAAAATCAGTAGTTTCACAAGGTATTCACATATTTACTAAGAATTGCATAGCAAGGCATATACATATAGATTTATTGAAAAAATAGTACAAAAAAATTCTGAAGATATATAGTTGGCCATTCATTCAGTATTTTAGTTCTTTATACTGTATTTAAGATTTATTAGCAATCTTTCTTTTTATCATTGTTTGGAATGGGTATTGTACACAATTGAAATTTTCAGTGGAGGTGCTTATCTATAAATTTAAATATCTAGAAGAAATTGTGATAAAGACAGAGAAGACAGCCTTATTTTCAACTCTAGCCGCTTCAATAAATCTAAAGGCAGTGAAAACCAGATGATGAATGAATGAAGTCTGTCCCTTTGGGCTTTTTATCTTTCAGGGAGCTCTTGCTGGTCTTCTAATTTTAGTTTATATCATATTGAATGGTCTGCCCTAAGAGGTAATAGCACATGGAAAATATGCGCAAGAATATGTCTTAGACTTGCTTTTGCAAGCTTTTTTTTATTTCATAGATCATATTAATTCTGTGCTTGTGTATTAATTCACCTTGTTAAATGTTTCCTTGATTACTTTTCAGATTGAAAAATGAGGTCAGGTGAACAACATATGTATATTAATGTAATTATCCAATTAATGTACCATACTAAGCACTCCCCTTCCTTTGGAGATTTCCTGTTTCAGTTTCTTAAAATGTTGCATCACGTTAAAAATCCTCACCGCTATTTCTCTCCTTAGGGAATTTGGCGAGGTAAATGTCGGTGCACCTCACAAAGTGCACTGTAAGCATTACAAAGTTGAACATTGCAATATTCCTTCAGCCTCTAACTACACTTGTTATTTAGCCTTTGACCTCCATACCTGCTTCGTTTTTCCCATCTTGATGGCCAACCTTATTTAACTTTTTCTTCACAGCGCTATTGTGCAGTTCTCCCCCCCTCCAGTTTCACAGCATACAATGACCTTCCCGGGCCTCAACGTTGGGTTTTATGATTCAATTTATATTAATAATTTTTAGTTGAATGTTTGCTACTCCTATCTTTTGAATTTTGATTTTTTATCTTCCCTTCTTAAATGAATTATTACTCATTGCATTTAATGGGATGCTGCTACATACCCTGAGGCTGATACTGTGCTAACAAAATTGAAAAGAAATCCAATTATTGGTATCACTATTGTATCAATGTTGAAGAAAACATTATGGTGGATGATATCCATATATAAATGTACAATTCATTCGGTAAAATATGGAAAGTAACTTGTATGATAAAAGAAAAATTTCTGTTAATAATCCCACAAAGGTAAATATGATAGAAGAGGTAAATTGTTATTCCCTATAACTAGGTGATATTTGAAATGTAAATGAACATGAAATAGCTTTGAATGTTTGTAAAAATGAATTGTCCATAGAATTTACCTATGTAAGTCGATGGAAGTATTTTAACATACGTGTGATTCTTTTTATGTTCGGTATTTAGTTGTAGGAACAATAAGAATAAAAATCCCCTTTTTTCATGTTGGCTACCTCCCACAATTGGGGGTTAGTGCCATGGTAGATAGAATAGAATTTAGTTGTGAAGGAAAAGAGAAGAGACAATGAATTGGAAAATGACAGAGAAGGTATCTGTACTTTTTTATGGTTGGATACTTTATACAGTACAGTAGTTAGTATTTAGAAGTGAGAGGTATAAGAGTGGGGAACAATTATGGATTTATATCTAATATATCTATATGTGATAACTATATAAATTTTAAAGAAATGGCAGTATTGTTAATTACTGTACTTGTGTTCTCAAAACAATAGTAAGAGGAGGCATAAGAGAGATATGATTTATACAAAAAGTGGGAATAAGGTTGATCAGTCATTTCTGTTATGAAAGTTTTCTTACTATATATCAGACTTATACATATAATATCTTTTTGCTTTATCAAGATTAGTACTATTTCATGTGGATTTTTGATGAAGTATTTTCTTCCTCTGAAATGCGAGCATTTTTATTGCGCTATTTGTCTTAGTAACATCGACTTCTCTTCCAGGACTTGCCAACATTTACGCAAAATGTTCAACGATTCATCAATGATCTCCGTTACTATCGAACCTGCAATGCTAGCTTACCACCAGGAACTGTCAAGCTATAGTAACCTTTTTAATCTTGGTAAGATACAGGGAATATTACAGTATAGTGATTAAGTTCTTTGTATTAGGCATTACATGGATCACACTTTTACAGTTACGTTCAAGATGTTCATTGTTGATTATTGCATGCATTTTTTGTGCTTGAAATAATTTCTTATAAACATGTATACTTGAAGACATTGATTTTATACCGCAGTGATTTTTTTTTTTCATGGTTGGTATTTTACTGTTAATACCAATATATACCTGGCTAATTGTTTGACTTTCTCCTATTCTAGCCATTCATTACTTTCCCCACATTCTATACCGTATTGTCATTCTTCTGTATAACTTATGCTTTAAAGTTTTTGTTAATACCTGTTACAAATACAGTTACTGAATGTACAGGAAAATATGATTGAAGAGAAAAGTTTACTAATTTATGTAGTGAATGTCTTTCAAGAGACAGTCATAATTACAAAAGAATGCAGTTACATAAATGCAGCCTGGCATTATGTCTTGTAGTATACAGCTTCCTTTTTTTATTTATTTTTTTTTCAATGGCTTTTGAGATGCCAAGGATTTCTGAAATGTGTAGATTATTTTTGTGAAGCCAAATATTTTGTAAGTAATTGCTTACGAGTCGGGTTTCCAGCTATTCTAATATGGCACACATACAAATGACAATTTATTATTATTAAGGGGGGATGAGATTATCAAGCCTAATATACAAATGTCAGTTGATAATAGCATTATTTAATTAGTTTGTATTAAGGAAGCAGTCATTTAATGAGCTTGGGGTGAGTATTGTATATGGCATTGTTACATAAGTAAATTTTTAATTGTTCCGTAACCGAAATACAAACCACGCTATTTACAAAGGGTTTACTTTTAGCGCAGCTGAAATGACGAGCCAATAGTTTTTAACGAGGGTTAATTACCCCCGCGCTAGTTAGCGGGGGGTGGGGAAGGGTAGCTTGCTACCCCTCCCCCCTCCACACACCGGTGACTTGCTTCACTTCACTTTTGGCTCGGCGGTGATCAGACGTGTCTGTTCATCGCCTTCGCTGACAGCCTTTAATTTTCTTCTTTTTCTTTACAGCTTGTGTGATTGGTTGGAAGTTGACCTTCAGTTATTTTCTTTTATTTAATATGCGGACATGCCCAGGAGTTGCCGGCCGTCCTTGTGGGACTTTCATGTCGGACGTGAGTACGGATCCTCACACCCTCTGCCCTCAATGTCGGGGCCGACGGTGCGACCAGGATAACATGTGCCGTGAGTGTAGGGAGTGGTCTGCCTCCCAGTGGGAGAGGTTTGGCCGTCGGCGTAAGAAGAAGTCCAAGAGAGACCGTTCTCCTCCGGGGTTAGCCTTGAAGGAGGAAGGTTCTCGGGACTCTTCTTCCGCCGCCCAAACCTCCTCCGAAGCTCCCCCTCGTCCGCCTCCTAAGGAGAGTCGTCCGAGTGGGAGCGCAGGCCCTTGTTCTGTTTCCCTACCTTCGGTGGGGGGAGAGGGCGTCGCCTCCCATAGCGAGGCGGTTCCCCCTCCTCCTCCGGGGGAGGTTATTGATAATAATACTTTATCCAGTGATGATCTGTTGCAGATTTGGTCGTCCCTGGGGCTTAAGGGCTTGCCCTCCAGGGTCGCTCTTATTGACCTTGTCTCGTTGGGGGCCGCTGTTAAACAGTCGCCGGTGGTAGCGGAGGTAGACCCTCTGTCTATTGTCGACGTCGTGGTGACAGAGGCCTCCGACGTGGCTGGGCCTTCCGACGCAGGTGCTGTTGCTGGTGATGGTGCTCTAGGCTCTCCTCCTCCTTCCGTGCATCCTTCGAAGGGGGAAGTGAGTCCTTCGGTCTCGACTGCTGCCCAGCTTCCTTCTGAGGGAAGTGTTTTGAAGGAGACTCCCCTTCGGAGGACCGATGGTCCCGACGATCTCCCCCGAGGCCGCCTCCGCCGTAAGGCTCACCGCCCTCTACGCCACAAGGGCCTCCCTTCCCCTTACAGGGGGACTAAGAGGCGCCTTTTTGGGTCTTCGTCCTCCGGGGGGGACTCTCCTCGTCAGCCTCAACCGACTACTCCGCCCTCCTTGAACCTCTCTGCGGACCGCTCTCCATCTCCTGCCGGATCTTCGCCTTCTGGAGAACTCGTCACCCGACGGGCAACGGTCCCTTCGGGGCTAAGGGATTCTTCCCTTACGCGAGCAGGGCCAGCGCACAAGCGCTCTCCTGCTCGCCAGCGATCTCCTGCTCGTCGACGATCTCCTGCTCGCCAAGACTCTCCTGCTCGCCGACGCTCACCTGCTCGTCGGCTCTCTCCTGAGGTTCGCCCCCCTCGCCAGCGCTCTCCTGCTCGTCAGCTCTCTTCCGAGCGTCAGCGCTCATTTGAGGACCATCGCCCTGCGGTCTCTGACCACCCTTTAGTTCCTGCTGAACTCCCTGCTCACCATCGTGTGTCAGAAACACATGTTCGCCAACGCGCCAGCGATCTTCCCGTTCCTGCTCGTGAACCTATCCTCTCACAGGACACGCGTCGACCTTCTGCTCGCCAGCGATCACCAGCTCGCCAGCGATCACCAGCTCGCCAGCGATCACCAGCTCGCCAGCGATCACCAGTTCGCCAGCGATCACCTTCACATGCTGCCCGCCATCGCACGAACCTGCATGATCGCCCGCTTACGCATGCTGCTCCTCATCGCAATACCCTGAACGATCGCCCTCCTGCGGATGCTGATCACCATCGCACAACCCTGCACGATCGCCCGCTTACGCATGCTGCTCGCCATCGCACAACCCTGCACGATCGCCCGCTTTCGCATGCTGCTCCTCATCGCAATACCCTGAACAATCGCCCTCCTGCGGATGCTGATCACCATCGCACCCTTTCACGCGATCATTCACCTGCGCATGCTGCTCGCCATCGCACAACCCTGCACGATCGCCCGCTTACGCATGCTGCTCCTCATCGCACAACCCTGAACGATCGCCTTCCTGCGGATGCTGATCACCATCGCACCCTTTCACGCGATCATTCACCTACGCATGCTGCTCGCCATCGCACAACCCTGAACGATCGCCCGCTTACGCATGCTGCTCCTCATCGCAATACCCTGAACGACCGCCCTCTTGCGCGCAATCATTCACCTTCACATGCCGCTCGCCATCGCTTACCATCACGTGATCATTATCGCCAGCGATCTTCTTCACCTACGCGGCAGCACGATCCCTCGCCGTCGCGCCATCGCTTGCGTTCGTCGCCTCGGACACGTGTTCCTTTACCTGCCCACCCTCACGCCCACTCGCCTGCGCGCCCGCGTGATCGCTCGCCTGCGCGCCCGCGCGATCGCTCGCCTGCGCGCCCGCGCGACCGCTCGCCTGCGCGCCCGCGCGACCGCTCGCCTGTACGCCCGCGCGATCACCCGCGCAACCATTCGCCTTTGCGCGACCGTTCACCCTCGCGCGACCATAGTTCGCGGCGAATTCCACAGCCGGTGGTAGCAGCAGGGACGCGTGCTCCTAGACGGCACTCGGGATCACCTCCATCCAAGCACAGGTTGGTATTGCAGGACGAGGACAGGTCATTACAGCATTCTTCCCCACCTTCTTTTCAGGCAGGTACCGTCGTGTCCACTCCAAAGGATCGCCCGATCCCTTTCACCTTAGCGAGGATTTCGGACTCTGTGTCCTTTGAGCAGCAGACTTGGTTTGGTCCGCTGGCACGGGCGTTAGTGAGGGTTATGAAACCAGCACTCGCCGGCCAGGGTAACAAACCAGCGGCTGTCTCTCCTTCGCTGAAGAGAAAGAGAGGAGTGGACTTCGTGGTGACTTCCCCCAGGGCGAAGTTGGTTCCCAAGAGGTCGGTCTCGAGGGTCCCCTCTCCTGCACGAGTACTCTCTCCTTCTCCCGTGGACGAGGCCTTTCCGTCCTCAGGTGAGTCCAGTGGACCGGTAGTCTTCCCCCCGGCACCAGGGGGGGAGACTTCGCTTCAGGCAGGAGAATTGTCTCGTGAGGAAGGGGCCCCTCGAACCTCGTTGTTGGGATCCTGTATCCCTCCTAGGAGGGAGCCCAAGGATTCCAAGACCATCCCTAAATCCTCTGCAAGGATTCGACAGGAACCCATGACTACCCAGGGGAATGTCCACGTATCACCCCAGGAAGAGATTCCTGGGGCAGGAGACTTAGCTGCCAGCCCACAGGGAGGAGAACAGCAAGAGTCCGAACATGCCTTCTGGCAGGTCCTAAGCCTGATAAGGCAACTTAACAGTCTTACGGATCCAGTCATCCCCCCCCGTGAAGGCAAAGACACAATTCTGGATGAAGTGTTCGACGTTCGGAAGGCCCCTAAGACCAGTGCAGCTCTGCCCTGGTCTCGGGGGCTGAAGAGTGCCAGAGCTAGGGCCAATGCTCAGCTCGCACTTCTTGCCTCCTCCAGTCGTTCCACTGCCGGGAACAAACTCATCCCTCCTCCTCGCCTTCAGCAGAGGAGGTATTTCGAGATCCTGGGTGAGCACAACCTCGCTCTTCCGCTCCATCACTCTGTGGAGGAGCTGGCGAAGGGAGTTCCCTTGGAGAAACTCTCTGCCCGGCAGGTGTCGTTCTCGGCGGCAGAGATCCTTAACCACGAGAAGGTCGCTAAGTGTGCCATGCAGGCCACTTCGTGGCTGGACTTCTGGTTAGGATCTCTGGGCATCCTATTGCGATCTGAGGACTTGTCCAAGGAGACCAATAGGAAGGCCCTAGAGACCTTCTTGCTCTCGGGCACCCGCTCCATCGAGTTCTTGGCGCACCAGGTTACCACCCTGTGGGCCAACTCGGTGTTGAAGCGTCGCGATGCTGTGTCCGAGAGATTCCATCCGAAGGTCCCCGCCGTAGATGTGTGTAGGCTCCGACATGCCTCCCTCCTGGGGGAGAGCCTGTTTGAGCCTCAAGACTTGGAGCGAACGGCTGAGAGGTGGAGGAAATCCAGCACGGACTCCCTCCTCCACAGGGCCCTTACAACTCGGCCCTATAAGCCTCCAGCCCCGCCACAACAGCAGCAACAGCCTCGTAAGGCTCCAAAACAGGCACCGGCAGCTAAGAAAGTGGTGTCTAAGCCCCAGCCCTTTCCAGCCAAGGTCAAGAGGGGTGGTAAGTCCTCCAGGGGAGGCAAGACTTCTAGGGGTGGCGGCCGCGGCCGCAAGCCCTAGGGGTGGCAGTCCCCCTGCGTGTCCACCTGTGGGGGGATGCCTTCAGCGTTGCGTCCGCAGGTGGCAACATCTCGGGGCCGATGCTTGGACGATCTCGGTGATCGGCCAAGGTTATCGCGTCCCGTTCACGTCATCTCAACCTCCCCTGACAGCGAATCCAGTGTCGTTGAGCTCCTATGCCATGGGATCGGCAAAGGGGCTGGCCCTTCAGGCCGAAGTCAAGACCATGTTCGAGAAGGGTGCTCTCCAGGAGGTCGTGGACGGCTCTCCAGGCTTCTTCAGTCGACTCTTTCTTGTAAAGAAGGCTACTGGAGACTGGAGACCCGTCATCGATCTCTCGGCTCTGAACAGGTTTGTCAAACAAACCCGGTTCAGCATGGAGACAGCAGACACAGTCAGACTTGCGGTGAGACCACAAGACTTCATGTGTACACTGGATCTAAAGGATGCGTACTTCCAGATCCCAATCCATCCGTCTTCCAGGAAGTACCTGAGATTCTGCCTAGACAACAAGATCTACCAGTTCAAGGTGCTGTGTTTCGGTCTCTCCACAGCTCCTCAGGTGTTCACCAGAGTGTTCACCCTGATTTCGACTTGGGCGCACAGGAACGGCATTCGTCTCCTTCGTTACCTAGACGATTGGCTGATCCTAGCAGACTCGGAGTCGACCCTTCTTCGACACCGAGACAGGCTTCTAGATCTTTGCCAGGATCTGGGGATCGTGGTAAACCTCGAGAAGTCCTCTCTGCAGCCGTCCCAGCGACTGGTTTATCTAGGCATGCTAATAGACACCAATCTCCACAAAGCCTTTCCATCAGACGACCGGATAGCAAGGCTGAGGAGGGTGGCGGAACCTTTCCTCAGGCGAAAAGAACTCCCCGCCCAATCGTGGTTGCGTCTCTTGGGCCACCTATCCTCCCTGGCCCGTCTGGTTCCAAACAGCCGCCTCAGGATGAGATCCCTTCAATGGCGGCTCAAGTCCCGGTGGAATCAAGGATCCGATTCCCCGGACACTCTGATCCCAATGGGGTCTCTGGAACAGACGGACTTGCGGTGGTGGCTGGCCGACGAGAACCTGCGAAAGGGAGTGAGTCTTCTCGTCCTTCCCCCGGAATTGACTCTGTTTTCGGACGCGTCAAAAGAAGGGTGGGGGGCGCACGTTCTGAACCAGAGGGCCTCAGGCCTTTGGTCAGAATCAGAAAAGTGCCTACACATCAACCTGCTAGAATTGAAGGCCGTCTTTCTGGCCCTTCAACAGTTCCAACGGTTCCTGGCGGGTCACTCCGTGGTGGTGATGAGCGACAACACCACGGTAGTGGCTTATATCAACAAGCAGGGAGGCACTTTTTCGCAACAGCTATCCCATCTTGCAGTAGAGACTCTGAGGTGGACCGAAACCCACTCGATAACACTATCAGCTCGCTTCATTCCTGGCAAGAGGAATGTGCTCGCCGACAGTCTGAGCAGGGCTTCGCAGATAGTGAGTACCGAGTGGTCTTTGGATCCTCAGATAGCCAACAAAGTCCTGACTTTGTGGGGTTCCCCGACGGTGGACTTGTTCGCGACAGCCTTGAACTTCAAGCTGCCCCTGTACTGCTCACCAGTCCCGGACCCCAAGGCACTCTGGCAAGATGCTTTCCAGCAACGGTGGGACAACATCGACGTGTATGCCTTCCCACCATTCTGTCTGATGAGAAGGGTGCTCAACAGGACCAGACTATCGGTCAACTGTTCCATGACTCTAGTAGCTCCGCTATGGCATCACGCGGAATGGTTTCCGGACCTTCTGCAACTCCTGACGGAACTCCCAAGGGAGCTTCCTCCACGACACGAGCTTCTCAGACAACCCCACTCCGGTGTCCCTCACAGGGCCGTAGCCTCGCTTCGACTTCACGCCTGGAGACTATCCAGCGTCTCCTCGCGGAGAGAGGCTTTTCGCAACAGGTTGCGGAGAGAATGTCTCGGCACCTGCGAAGGTCCTCTGAGGGAGTCTACCAAGCGAAGTGGAGAGTCTTTTGTGGTTGGTGTCGTGGAAGGGGTATCTCTCCACTCGATGCCACTATTCCAGCAATAGCGGACTTCCTTGTGTATCTGCGAGAAGAAATGCGCCTTTCTGTCTCGGCAGTGAAAGGCTATCGCTCAGCCTTAAGCTTGGCCTTCAGATTGAAGGGCGTGGATATTTCTTCATCGCTAGAACTCTCTTTACTCATACGTAGCTATGAGCTTACCTGCCCCCAGTCGGAAGTGAGACCCCCTCCTTGGAACGTGGTTCGAGTTCTCAGGTCTCTCAAGAGACCTCCCTTCGAGCCATTACGCCAGGCCTCCGATCGCCACCTGTCTTGGAAGACGGCTTTCCTACTCGCCTTGGCCTCGGCCAAGCGAGTTAGTGAACTTCATGGTCTCTCGTACGACATCGCCCATTCAAGGGGATGGGGGGAGGTAACGTTCAGGTTCGTCCCTGAGTTTGTGGCCAAGACTCAGAATCCTGGAGTGCCGGATCCTCGGTTCGACTCTTTCAGGATCGCGAGTCTCCGTTCTGTAACAAACGACCCAGACCAGCTGCTACTATGCCCAGTGAGGTGTCTGAGGTACTACTTGAAGAGAACGGCTGCAGTCCGTCCTCATGTGCGAGCTTTGTTTGTGAGCACAGGCAGGACAAAGAGGAGGGTCACAAGGAACACCATCTCTGCTTGGATTCGAAGGGTTATCCACCATGCCCTGAATCCTGACCCTCCTCCGTCACGTCGCCCTCGGGCCCACGATGTCAGGGGTATTGCTACATCCCTGGCCTTCAAGAGAAACTTCTCTGTGACGCAGGTACTTCAAGCGGGGGTCTGGAAGCGTCAAACGACCTTCACAGCCCACTACCTGCAAGACGTGACCCACAGGAGCCTCGATACGTTCTCTATCGGCCCTGTGGTGGCTGCACAACAGCTGGTCTAACCTCAGGCTCCTTTTTGGACAAGTAGCAGTAGGTTGAGGGCGTTGTTACCCGGTCTTAGTCTGTGTGAATGAAAGAGTATGTCTGACCCTTACTTCTTTCTTCATTCTCCCCTCTCTTGGGGAAGCAGCATCCTGGTCCTCGCATAGCTGACCTCGACCTCTGCAGGTAACCCATGCTTCTTTGTGCTCCTAGTATTAAGCTTAATACTGTTGCGTCTCCCATACCCTGACGAGGTGGTATGGGGAACGTCCTATCCTAGAATTCCTATCTGAAGGTCTCAAGGTCAACTTCATAGGACGAGTCACACTCTCCTCCTCACACTACTTATGTAGGCCACTCGTTCCTAGCGATGCTAGGAACCTGTGAGGTACAGGGGCTCCCTCTCTCTAGTGCTGCTCACTAAGGGATCGAGCCCCCGGGCAAGCCGAAGTCAGTAAGGCTGGGGACTTTCCACCCTTCCTAAGGGGTAAGTCACCCTTTGTAAATAGCGTGGTTTGTATTTCGGTTACGGAACAAATGACAAATTCGAAGATAATTTGTATTTTTCCTAACCATACAAACCTTAGCTATTTACACATATGTGCCCGCCATCCCTGACCCCCAAGTCAAGTCCTACCTCTAAGTGAAGTGAAGCAAGTCACCGGTGTGTGGAGGGGGGAGGGGTAGCAAGCTACCCTTCCCCACCCCCCGCTAACTAGCGCGGGGGTAATTAACCCTCGTTAAAAACTATTGGCTCGTCATTTCAGCTGCGCTAAAAGTAAACCCTTTGTAAATAGCTAAGGTTTGTATGGTTAGGAAAAATACAAATTATCTTCGAATTTGTCATGTTTTTGGTGTAAAAATTAATTTCTAGTTTATTTATTTTGTACATTAATAGAAATTAAAGCCATTAATTTTGATTGTTTCAGATATGTTGGAACTTTTATTGGTAGGGTTTATAACAAATTTAAGGGTTAAGCAAAGATCATAGAGATATGGCACCTTGAACAGACTGCCTTAATGTTTGTCCATGCTCTTACAATTTTATAAAATAGGACAATTATTATTGACAACCATTGCCAAATATCATATTGAAGTTTAAACTTTCTATATTTGATTAACAGGTAGTTTCCCAGTGTATGGAAAGATGATAAGAGCCTAACAAACGAAGTTTTCAGATAATACGCATTAATGTGTAGGAGAGTACTGGTTGGGTAATTGTTTCTGAAAATTTGACATTGGCAACTTGAAGTCATTACTCCGTCCATTCCAATTTACTGCAATAGGATTTACCTGTTTAGGAGGAAATTCAAGTTTAATGGGAACATTATGAATTATATATTTTAAAATTAACTTGGAATAAATTTCATCATTTAAAAAGATGACACCGTGTCAAGTTCTAACCTAAATTGATCAATTTTAAATTTTATTTTTAAGTTGCAGGATTAAAAAATGTATATATTTATTTTTGCTGTTACATGGTTGAAAACTTAATCCCTTTGCCTTAAAAAGAGATATAAACCCATATTTTATACATTATTTAGTGACAGTGATGGTTGCTGTACTTATGTAAAGTATCGTATTGTTGGAATATATTGTCTTATGAGAGATGGTTGAAAAGTATACATCATGTATTTTATATTTTTCAGTAGTTCTTTATAACATTTTGTAAAAGATTGTTGTAGACCTTTCTGCTATGTTGGCATTTTTAGGAATTTTTTCTGTCGCGGGGATATGATAATACCGTAGAAGAAGGGAGTTAAGAAGGAAAACCAAAATAGTTCTTAAATGGTCCACTAGATTATTTTATGCTGGTACAAGAATAGCAGACTTTTCTCACAAAACTGGACCTTTTCTTCAATTCTTTGTCGTGTGACACCATATGTCTAAATTTTAGTCCCTTGTCTTGTGGGCCGATCAATTTAAATTTTTATTTATTTTTTGCTAGCGTCGGTAGTCTTTCCATTGTTTCTATTTGCAAATAAATCAAAAGTCGACTATTTTTTATGTTAGGTCTTCAAGATGCTGGACAACCATGGTAAACTGTTCATCATGCTACAATGACTGTTTGGATATTTTTTTCAATTATATTTTTTAACATTACAGTAATTCAGTCCTTTGTTGTATATAACTGCCGAAGTTATGAACATTTTGTACTATTTAATTTGTTATTCAAAAAATATTCTTACCCAATAATTATAGCAAAAAATAGGTATGTTTTGTGTGTTTAATATTGCTTATACAGTAACTTGGACATTTGATAAGAATTCACATGGAAAATTTATATTTATTGATGAGGAGGTTTCTTGATTTTTAAACTATATATATATTTTTTTTTTTTAACAGAAATTGAAATGGAAAGTTAAATCTATGAAAAATTTGAAGGCAAAGAATTCCTCATTGTAATTATTAAGTAAAGCTATTCCCCCCCAAAAAAAAAATTGTAAGCAGTTGTAAGAATTAAAGTAATATTCTTTAAAATATGAAAACTTAGCCTTATTGAAATTGGATTATTTACAGTATTTTGAGCAAACCTTAAATTGCTTAAGCACTTAATTCTGTGTAAACACACATTCAAAATGATAATTACAATTCGATTTATTGGAGAACCATTTCTAGAATATCATACGGAAGTCAAATACTGTAGAGCTGGGTTAAAGATCTGTAATAATTGGACTGTTAATTTATTTCAGATTTAATGATGAATGAATGTAGGCTGTGAATATTTTAAATTTTTCTCTAATGTTAACTTTACGTTAGGAAAATAGCATGATTAGGAATGCTGTTGTCGAGTCCAGCAAATGCATTATCCGTGTTTTGACAAAAAAAGAAAAAAAAGAGAAAAAAAATGACACGCTCAAGCGAAGGGTTTTTGCAGGTGGCTACACCGTAAACAAAGGTAATTTTTTTTTTTTTTTCTTAGAGATTGGCAATCCTTTGTTTTATTCCTGGGGTGTTGAGACTGAAATAAGTTGAGCCCTATTTTTTCTATTATGCTTTCAGTATCGCCATGACAATGTTAGTTCCAGCAGCCCTTTATATGACCCCATGTCTGTGATGAATTACAATTGTGATATGTGGTTAAATATAGTGGACCAATTTAGGAATGTCTGACAATCCCTGTAAATTTTTCATTTTAATTTTTTTTTTTTTCCAAAGGCTGTCACTGGTCTCAAGGTTATTTTACCAATTACTATTCGGTATGTAGGAGTAATTATTCCTAGTATTATACAAACCTTTCTTTTAAAATAGGGAATGTCTTCAGCAGAACTGGAATAGCTGTTGAACCGTTGTATTAGTTAGCAGGATGTGGCTGGATATAGCAAGGAGGCTGACTGTTCGGGATGCCAGCCCCACACCCACTACACTACATCAAATGCAAATAGTACAATAACAAAAAGGATTTTAGGAAAATAAATGTGATAACTAATCAGTTGGGAGATTATAGACCTTTTGAGTCTCAAAATTCTGCCTCGGGACACTTCGGAATTTGTTGCCGAGCAGTACTTATTTCATTCGGTACTGGAGATAAGCTGGGCGTTTTCATCTTGTCAATAACCTTGCAAAGAAGCAGATACTTGCAGGTTAATGATGCTTTCTGATACAGACCAGAGACAGCACCCATAGACTCGGAAGACGATACATTTCCCGAGAAATCGGGAGGCGATTCTGGAAGATGTCCGTTTTAGAATACCAAAACCCAAAATGGCTGTCAAACCCTACTATGCCACTACAACCTCGAGCTCTGACCTGTGGTTTTATCAGAATCTTGGAAAGGATTATAACTACTGACAGTGATGGACATATCTCTAACCATGCTTTCTTTCTTGCTTGAAGTGAGACGAGGTTTCCATTCAATAACTTGTGGTTGAACTGGAAACAGAACCCTCAGGCAACAGTTGATTGTCAAAAGTCAGGTTGCTGAAATTCAGAAAGTCATGATCAGTATACCTGGACACTGCAGACGGAAACGAGGCTTTCTGCATTAGCAGGTTTCAAAGTCTTGGCTGGAATGCCTACGTACAGACGAAGGCAGCTTTTTACTTTGGGCTGAAGTATTTGGTACCTTCTTGCCATAGTTTTGGTTGTCTTCAAATGTGAATTTTAAGTTAGATAGCAACTTTGGTGACTACTTTGTCGACTTTGTTTCTTGTAGATTTATCTGAGAGGAATTTGTAGATTTCATAGCACCAGGCTTAAACTTGGTGGATTTTTCTGCAAAATTTAAATGGAGGTTTTCTACCTTAATAACCGAGGGTTTAAAGACTGTTATCAAAATATCTTCCGATGGGATATAACTGACACATCCTTCTCCTTAGAGTATTTCTTTATTTATACAACCGTATAAAAATACATCATTTCAAGTGAAACTTGTCCTTTTGTAACATTATTTTTATTTATATATGCCTCGATCCATTTAATTCCAGAAATGTTTTTTGGGTGCACAAGAATCTATTATCTTTTCAGTTTTGTTTACCACATTGGTAGAAAAGGGTTAGGAAATTTTTACTTCTCTCGTCTTCTAGACTCGCAATTTTGACGTTTGCCTTATCGATACAGCATTCATTTTTGCATCTTTTTTTTTTTTTTTTCTCTATAGATTCTGATCTTGATTTTCTTTTATTGTTTGGGGAATAGTTTTCTCTTTCTTAAGCATTGTTTTCTAATTCTTCTCCCCCTTCTAGATGACTCCATTAGGTTTTGATATTTCTTTTGAACGAGAATATAGTCTACATTTTTTAGTGATTTTTTTATGGAAATTTTTTCTGTAGCGGCCATTTTAGATTTGTCTAAAAATAAGATGGTTGTCCATAACCTCCACTGTGGTCTAAAATTTTCTTATAGGTTATATCTAGTATGGTAATCTTCTTTAGATACATGATCTTTTTATTGGAATGTTTGTATTTCATATAAATGTTCCAACATTTTTCTATGATGGTTTTCTGAAAATTATCTTTTAAGATAGTTTATCACCTCTTCAATGACATTTGCACTATTAATGTTCACTCTCTCAATGTCTTTTGCTACAAATTCAGGTAGTTCTGCTATGTGTCTACTACTCTTTAAGCTGTCTAACAGTTAAAAAATAACGAGATAGTGGTTTGGACATCCCAGAGTTTTAACTTTCGAAATCTTGTCCTTTTGTCCAGATAGGAGCCTTCCGATTTTTTTTTCTACTATATTAACATGGCAATTAGTTAAATTGTTTCATCTCGATAGTCTTTTTGATTGTTGTTACAAGTTTTTCAAGTCTTTCATCTATTCGACGTTTTATGTTTCGTTTGAAGTTTACCAAAATTCAATCGCTTGTGGAGGTTTTTTCTGATGACAAATATTTGTAGCCTTATTTTTAAACTATTTTTTAGTCTACAAATTCTTGCTTCCATTTATCTATTTGGACTTTGGTTGGTTTAAAAAATGTCTTTTGTTTCCAACCACAATTTTGCTTGCTCAATTTAAAATGTTCCATTATTTAAACATTCACAATCAACTTTATCTTCTTTATGCCCAATAAAGGACCTTTGCATTTTGAGCAGTTCTTTGAAATAAAATTGCCGCTATTACCTACTCTTCCACACAGTGCCGTGTTAATTGGTTCTTAAGTTGTGCGTCGTCGTCTATAAATCCGGGAAGAGAAACGGCAGAGTATTCCAGAGTCGCCATCTTTATCACAAGTATTATGACTATAAAATCTGTATCGAACTCCACTTATAGAATAAAATTCGATGCTGACATTCATTTTTGTACCGTACCTTTCAACTGTCTTATAAGTAGGTTTCATACTCCTTTTTTTCACCATGCGCTCAAATTCAACACCTCGTCAAATCCAGAAAGCCTTTCCTTCATATCTCAAGGCTTCTGTTCCTCAGGATGCTCTGGTCACTGTAATCGCTGCACCTTTCTTTACCTTACAATCGACTATAAACCCAATAATCCTTGACGTTTTTAGTCACTTTCTGCCGTTACAGTTTAGGCACTTCACTCATACCAGAGACCTCCAGAATACTACCTGTCCTTAATGTTCGGGGAATTTAGCTGCTCTTCATTTCATCATTACACTTCGTGTAAATAATTCCTGCTGATCGTTGCCAACGCTCTGCTACCATAAAATATCTTCCTATGGGATATGAAAGAGAAGTCTGTCTCCTTACAGTAACAAGCAAACTGACGGTTAGGCTCAATCAGCTTCCAGCCTAAGTCTGTTAAAAGCCTTTTCACGAATCTTAGCAAAGTTTGGTACTTTTAATTAAGACCGAAAGACACAAAGAGGTAACCTGGATTCTTTTCATTCTTCAGCTGGTGCATGACCTCAACCAACATTGAAGAGACTTCATTATTTTGAAGTGTACCATTAAGAAGTTTGCCAGATGTCAAGATTTTCTGTAGTTGCTAGGTGTACCTGCAGCTAACATTCCTGATACCAATTCTGCCTTTCTTCTATCCTAATGGCAGCTTTCTTCCGTAACAGAATTACAGGTAGTCATGTTTAAAGGGCAAGTGAAATCTGGTAAGTAAGTATAACTCCGTCCATGGTTTCCCACCGGAGTTTTTGAAGTTCAGACTTTACCATGAACACGGGCACTGAATGTTACATCCCTTGGTACTTGTTATTGACGTCATCAGCTCCTCTTTCTGCTTCCCATTGTTAAATGGTAACACTTGGTGTCTGACCATGTGGGCACACCTTTACAAATATGGTCTTCGTTTTATAACTGTGTCTGGAGGCTCGGAATCAACACAATCTTTCATTGGTCTGTATTCAGGTATCACTGAAGGAACCTCATCCTTTAAGTCTTCTGAAAATTCAGTATCTGACATGAGCTCCTCTGATGTTACGGCTTCATCTTAGTGGAATTACTTACTGCTGGCACTCTCATTATGGGCTGAAATGACAGTAGATGTATTTTATGATGTTAAGTACCTTGTTTACGATTTCAACAACTATTCCAATGCCGATGAAGACAGTCAATATTTTAACTCTAATTTTTATAGCTAGGAAAAATACATATTGATTATTTTTTTTCCAAAATATTGTGCTACCCAAAGTAATTAATGGAAGTTGTAGTGTTAGTAAAATTCCCAGGCATGTTATTTTATTTCAGTCATTTATAGGAGTAGCAAATTACAGATTTGAGGTTTCATTTTTACTGAATGGTTTGCTGCCTTGGAATTTGAATTGAAGTGAACTGATTGCAAGTTATGAATTTGCACTGTCATACTTAGATTAATACTGTATGTGTGCCAAGAGAAACCATGTATGTATAGTCTTATTGTCATACATTATCAGACATCACATCCATAGTAACACTTAAATGATGAATGATAATTTTTTTCCCATTTTTAAATTCTTTGCATTACCAGTCGTGCATTCCATGTCAGTGCTGCAAATTTTTATTTAGTATTTTTGTTAATTTTCAGTCTGAGCTTTGTTAAAGATGCATTTTTTGTACATTCCACTTGAATAAATATATCATTTGTTTGATATCTTTTTCTAACCTTTCCACAGAAAATATGGGAGATTCCAAATAGGTTAATTTGGAAGCAGTAGAAATATTTCGCAATAAAATGTTGTAGTGTAGTTTCTTCAGAGTAGTGTCTTTCAGAATTGTGATGCAAGGTACATTAGGTTGAAGTTGAAGTAAAATCATCACTCAAAAAGTGCTAAAATTGTCTTCTCTGTATAAATAAATAAAAAAAATTAAAAGTCTATGTTATATTTGAAGAGATTTTAAAAACTGGCAGATGAACAGAGCCATGAGGCTGGAGACTAATGAAGTGCTCAACGGGTGTTAAGGTGAACAACGTCCCCAATCCTACTCTACCATCTTAAGAATGAGGGATATATACAGGACTGCACTCTTGCCTTCAAAGTGTCATTGGCATGCCTTGAGACAGGAAGAATCCTGAACCACTTCCTTTTCATACTGCATAGGAAGGATGAATCAGGAAGAATCCTGAACCACTTCCTTTTCATACTGCATAGGAAGGATGAATCAGGAAGAATCCTGAACCACTTCCTTTTCATACTGCATAGGAAGGATGAATAGAGTGCACACTTCTTACCTTCTCATGACCAACGATTGATGATTAATTAACCTGTTAAGTGTCTGCCACGGGATATCGTGGTTACTGCGATCTACCCAGTACCACTTTCAACATGATATTGTATTGCACTTATGATTTTAGGCGGTATGTCAAATTGTCATCCGTGCAATATTACATTTATTCGTACGGAAAGTAGGAACCTCATTTGGCAACACATTACACACTTAACTTGTAAGTGAAAAGTATCAGGCTGTCTGGCAATGTTTTTTGGGCATTTGTTGCTAGAAGACTCATTGGATGAAGATAACTCTAATTCTGAATCTTCCATTGATAAAAGATAAAAGGGCCAATTTATTTTCTGATACAGTGATGATAAATTTTCATTGCTGAGTGACTTGACGACAAGAAAGATAAGAGATCCTTTAGCTTCTTTTGCTGACCTTAGAGAAATTTACAGTTGGAGATAAAGACAACTCATTAAAATACTTTGATGGTGAATGGGGTCACGGTACAATAGCAGCAGGTGATCCGACTATTTTGGGTAAAAGACAGTCTGTAACGAAGATCCGGGTCAAGGGGGCTCTCGCATACTTTCTCCATCTTCCACAGCCAGAGTTCTTACAGACCATGTCTAATGTAAGGGTTTCTAGGGGGGAATGATGTGGTAGGAATAGGCTCGTCTTACAGGTCTTTTTAGTGTCCTTTCAGCCCAAAGCTGCATATACTTTTTAGCCTTCAATTACTATATAAAGTACCTCTGTTCCATTTAGCCTTCAGGAGTTATTGTATTCCTCTCTTCCTATTTACTTCTCCCATCTTTTTTTTCAAACTTAAGACTTTTACTTCATACTGCGGCCGCACAGTTTACCCCCCCAATTACACATGGGCGCAAAATGACCTCTGACTCTAGTGCACCAGCCTCTTGAGGCATATTTCCTATATCCATCTGCATACATAGATCTTTTGCCCAGAGTCCTAAGAACCTTTAGATGCTTAAAAGAACTACAGTGCATGGACGAGTCACATGCAAGTCAGGGACTGCAAACACACTCACAAATGGGAACTGATAGTTCATAGACAATACCATCTTGCTTCGTGGCATGAGAAGGATATAAAAAATTATGCTTTAAATACATGCTACATTGAATTATAAGAGGAACATCTCACCTGGGTCACGAATTGAAAAGATGGAAGCAGTGTCAGGTTTCAAGCATTGAAGACTACCTTCTTTCCAAAAAGTAGGGCATCTGGGAACTCCATGAGTCGATCCCTGAACTGTAATCTTTACTGTCAAAAAGGCAGCTGCTAACATGGGAGCATTAGTCGACCACTCCGAGACATCAGAAGAGGCCAAACCACAGGCACAGTATGAACTAGGTAATACAGTTGAAACAATGCAGAAAAGAGTCTTGTAGTTCAAGTAACCATGACATCCATTGGCACAGAGAGACCAGGCTCAAAACACTGATGTAAAAGATGAGCATTTAATATAAACCTTATTACCCCTGACATGTTTGTATAACGTCCAGGTAAGACAGAAGTTCCTCAATACTCTTGGTATGTTTGTATTGCGTCCACTTAGGATAGAAGTTCCATAGGGCCGGTTAAATTCTTCTGTAGGTGAAATAAATTAGCTTGAAGAAACAAACAACCCCAGAAACTAAAAACTACACACCTAATGCAGGTCCCTGTAATGACTACATCCATCTACTTTACCTTTATAACCGTTTCCTTTCTTCCATATTGGTGTCCAACCTCTTTCAACTTTTACTTTGGTGTAACACTGCAAGGTCCTCCCCACCTTCCTCTCAGATGCTGAATTGCCTCACAGGCCCTAGCACTGGGCTATATGATTAAGTTTTTAATCAATTAATTAAATGGTATAAAAGACCTGTCATTATATCTGTGGTTATAAGTCTTTCTGAAGAAATACCACCACTTCAATAATAATTCCTGATCCCTGAATTTTATTTGTTTACACTACAGTCTAAATAACAATAATTTCTTCATGTAAACATACATATCTGAATGGTAAGGGTTACTCTTGGACAGTTTAATCTATTGTACTTTATATACGTACTTCTGGTAATACGAAGCACTCGTAAAATATTTGGGATTTTATTTGTGAAGATTATTACTATATTCAATTCAATATTAAATCTAAGATTTCTATTTTCCTAATTTTTTCCAAAGCAGGAAACTAATGATATATATATTTATGATAAAATTATATTACATTTTATTACATAGAAATACCTATAAAACAGGTAAATAATTAAAAGGGTGGAATCATCAAGAGATCATAGCTTAAAATCAATATCTAAAAAGTAGGAGAATTCAGTATAAATAACTTATTTTCTTCATTCTTTATCCAACGCAGGAGTTTGTTGACAAAAACAATTGCATTGTTTTTGGTCACCAATGGTTCTAAGGCTGCATATAACTCAAACTCCTTGGTAACCTGCAATGATCAATACTTAAAATTAAAAATACTGACCTGTGAAATACACAGCATGATATGTACTAAAAATGCAATTATCTTTACGTTTTCCATTCCATAAAATTTAATATCGACCTTTTTATTTTACTTATGCTCTTCTGTCAAGACACTGTAGTATTTGCTTAGAATTAATACATTAATCAATAAACAATTGGGGAGCTTATTTTATCACTCACCCATCCGACGAGTGTCTCCGTGTCCATGACCATATAAACCATTTTAAGAGGACGGGCTGCTGAATGCACACGGTGATGAAGAAGCTGATATAGACCAAATAGTCTTTTTTGTTCTTGTTCAGTATGGTACCTTTGTAAAGACATATAAAACATTCAAGAATAGGAAACAAATCCGCATATCTGATAAGTCATATTGTAAGAGTAACCCTCAATATAGGCTGCTCTTTACAAGATGACATAACAATCAACCTATTTCTTAACCCTTTTATCCCCAGGCTATTTGGAAATTTCCAATCCTTAACCCCCAGGGGTTATTTTTTTTCAAGCACATTTTGCAGTATATTTTTTTTCAAATTGCTCTAACAGCCTTAATTTTTGTCATAGAGAGGCCAGGTTGGTCTCATTCTCTTGGAAAATGTCTGAAGTTTCTCAAAAAATTATCCAAGATATGCAAAAAAGAATTTAAATAGCAGTTTTTTGCAAGAACGTTCCGGTACGTCCATGGGGGTAAAGGGATGAGTTTTGTGAAACGTACCAGTGCGTCCTTTGGGGGTAAAAGGGTTAATGTACTTTTTATGAAAGACAAAATAATTATAACATCTTGATACTTATAACAGTACACATAAACATACATTAGCATATGCATACTGTACACACATGTATCAAAGCTCATCAACACCCAGTGGTTTAACTAGACCATCGAGTCAGAATTCTTTAGGCTATACTGTACTCGCTATAAGGAGCCAACAAATGTATGCACTTATTTGGAACTTATTCAAAATGAAGTAGAAATATAGGGGACTTTCGGACTTACTGTAGTCATGAATAAGAAAGGAGAAAAAGCAGCAACCCAAATACAGAGTAAGATATGGCTTACATTGTATAAAGTTCTGGTAACTTAAATGAAGAAAAAATTTGTGACATAAGTAAAATATTTTTTATAAAAATTATTGAAGAGTAAATTATATAACCTTTCAGAGCTATGTTCAGAGAAATTTGAAATTGTTGTTACATCACATACATATACCAAAGGCACTTCCCCCAATTTTGGGGGGTAGCCGACATCAACAAGAAACAAAACAAAAAAAGGGGGACCTCTACTCTCTACGTTCCTCCAGCCTAACCAGGGACTCAGCCGAGTTCAGCTGGTACTGCTAGGGTGCCACAGCCCAACCTCCCCCATTTCCACCACAGATGAAGCTTCATACTGCTGAGTCCCCTACTGCTGCTACCTCCGCGGTCATCTAAGGCACCGGAAGAAGCAGCAGGGCCTACCGGAACTGCGTCACAATCGCTCGCCATTCATTCCTATTTCTAGCACGCTCTCTTGCCTCTCTCACATCTATCCTCCTATCACCCAGAGCCTTCTTCACACCATCCATCCACCCAAACCTTGGCCTTCCTCTTGTACTTCTCCCATCAACTCTTGCATTCATCACCTTCTTTAGCAGACAGCCATTTTCCATTCTCTCAACATGGCCAAACCACCTCAACACATTCATATCCACTCTAGCCGCTAACTCATTTCTTACACCCGTTCTCACCCTCACCACTTCGTTCCTAACCCTATCTACTCGAGATACACCAGCCATACTCCTCAGACACTTCATCTCAAACACATTCAATTTCTGTCTCTCCATCACTTTCATTCCCCACAACTCCGATCCATACATCACAGTTGGTACAATCACTTTCTCATATAGAACTCTCTTTACATTCATGCCCAACCCTCTATTTTTTACTACTCCCTTAACTGCCCCCAACACTTTGCAACCTTCATTGACTCTCTGACGTACATCTGCTTCCACTCCACCATTTGCTGCAACAACAGACCCCAAGTACTTAAACTGATCCACCTCCTCAAGTAACTCTCCATTCAACATGACATTCAACCTTGCACCACCTTCCCTTCTCGTACATCTCATAACCTTACTCTTACCCACATTAACTCTCAACTTCCTTCTCTCACACACCCTTCCAAATTCTGTCACTATTCGGTCAAGCTTCTCTTCTGTGTCTGCTACCAATACAGTATCATCCGCAAACAACAACTGATTTACCTCCCATTCATGATCATTCTCGCCTACCAGTTTTAATCCTCGTCCAAGCACTCGAGCATTCACCTCTCTCACCACTCCATCAACATACAAGTTAAACAACCACGGCGACATCACACATCCCTGTCTCAGCCCCACTCTCACCGGAAACCAATCGCTCACTTCATTTCCTATTCTAACACATGCTTTACTACCTTTGTAGAAACTTTTCACTGCTTGCAACAACCTTCCACCAACTCCATATAACCTCATCACATTCCACATTGCTTCCCTATCAACTCTATCATATGCTTTCTCCAGATCCATAAACGCAACATACACCTCCTTACCTTTTGCTAAATATTTCTCGCATATCTGCCTAACTGTAAAAATCTGATTCATACAACCCCTACCTCTTCTAAAACCACCCTGTACTTCCAAGATTGCATTCTCTGTTTTATCCTTAATCCTATTAATCCGTACTCTACTATACACTTTTCCAACTACACTCAACAAACTAATACCTCTTAAATTACAACACTCATACACATCTCCCTTACCCTTATATAGTGGTACAATACATGCACAGACCCAATCTACTGGTACCATTGACAACACAAAACACACATTAAACAATCTCACCAACCATTCAAGTACAGTCACACCCCCTTCCTTCAACATCTCAGCTTTCACACCATCCATACCAGATGCTTTTCCTACTCTCGTTTTATCTAGTGCTCTCCTCACTTCCTCTATTGTAATCTCTCTCTCATTCTCATCTCCCATCACTGGCACCTCAACACCTGGAACAGCAATTATATCTGCCTCCCTACCATCCTCAACATTCAGCAAACTTTTTATTCCGCCCACCTTTTCCTTGCCTCCTCTCCTTTTAACAACCTTCCATTTCCATCTTTCACTGTCTCTTCAATTCTTGCGCCGGCCTTCCTTACTCTCTTCACTTCTTTCCAAAACTTCTTCTTATTCTCTTCATATGACTGACCCAGTCCCTGACCCCACCTCAGGTCAGCTGCCCTCTTTGCCTCACGTACCTTGCGCTTTACTTCCACCTTTTTCTCTCTATATTTTTCATACTTCTCTATACTATTACTCTGCAGCCATTCTTCAAAAGCCCTCTTTTTCTCTTCCACTTTTACCTTCACTCCTTCATTCCACCATTCACTGCCCTTCCTCATGCGGCCTCCAACAACCTTCTTGCCTCATACATCACTTGCAATCCCAACAAAATTTTCTTTTGCTAACTTCCACTCCTCCTCTAAATTACCAGTTTCTCTTACTCTCACCTCGTCATATGCCATTTTCAACCTTTCCTGATATTTACTTTTTACCCCTGGTTTTATTAGCTCTTCAACCCTCACTCGCTCCCTTTTACATCCACCTACTCTATTCCCCCACTCTTTTGCTACAACTAATTTTCCTTCCACCAAAAAATGATCAGACATACCGTTAGCCATACCCCTAAACACGTGCACGTCTTTCAATCTTCCAAACATTCTTTTAGTTATCAACACATAATCCATTAATGCCCTTTCTACTACTCTTCCATTTGCCACTCTTACCCATGTATACTTATTTTTATCTTTCTTTTTGAAAAAGCTAGCACTTATTACCATCTCTTGTTCAACACACATATCTACCAGTCTCTCACCACTCTCATTTTCACCTGGTACGCCATACTTCCCAATGACACCTTCTACCTCTCCAGCTCCCACTCTAGCATTTAAGTCACCCATAACAACTACATAATTCCTTCTACCCAGTCCTTCTACACACCTAGTTAATTCATTCCAGAACTCATTCCGCTCTTCTTCACTTTTCTCACTACCTGGCCCATACGCACTGACAAACGCCCAACATTCCCTACCCAACCTAACCCTTACCCACATTAACCTAGATGATATCTCCTTCCATTCCACTACTTTACCTATCATCCATTCACTCAGCAATAAAGCCACACCCTCTCTCGCTCTTCCCCTTTCAATCCCAGACATAAGAGGTAAAAATAGGATAAAAATATGTAGGAAGAGGCAGAAGGAAATTGATGAAAGGTAAAAATATAGAAAGCTATGAAGATTTAGAACAAAAAGACAAAATCAAATATGTTATAGCATGAAATGCAGGCCTCACTATAAGTGCTAATCCCTTTGAGGAAGGAGAGGAACTAATTAATTAAATAAAATACAAGGTTGCCATTAAGAGATTGTCTCAATATTAAAGATGACAGATAAATGGGGAATAATTCTAAGCTGATTATGTAAGACATAGGATATCTTGGAAGGCTGAATCATCATAAAAATTTACAAATCAGATGGGAGGGGCTTCTGTTTACTTAAGAGGAGGAAAAGATTAACTGAAATTAAAAAAAAAAATAACTGCCTATTGCTGTCACACAAAAAAGTAAATTCATAACCAAAAATATCTGGCTGAGCCTTGAAAGAGATAGTTCATTCCTTACTGCTAATATTTAGCTAGAAACTAAAATATATTCCCTAGGTTCCACAAAGATGACCGATCATTATCTATGGCACAATTTGCTATGAAGAAAACTCTGAACTAGTTAGAAATACATCAAGCACTGTTTAATTTAATCTATAGAATTTAGGATATGAATATGATTAATTGTCTCATACAGGAACAACTGATATCCATCAATCTTATCGCTTCATACTCTCTATAAAAGTATTTATAACATGCTGTTCTACATGACAAACAAGTGTATGTACAGTATATATTACAAATAAAGTATCAAAACATTCCATCTACTTACGGAGGAGTGTATTCAGGACATGTGAATTGTGCAGTTGTTTTAGACTTGTACAAAAAATGTCTTAACTCTGGGGCTCCTACTACTCTAACTGTATATGCAGATGTACGAATGGCAGTATTTATACCCTCAAGGCAATGGTGTCTTCTTAATCTCTGAAAGAAAAGTTGTTGGTACATAAGACATCCTTAATTATGCAAATTGAGCTACTGATCGCATCAATATTTTAAAATTTAATATCTGCTGTTTTATTTTCAGAAAAAAATAAAAATACAACATAGAGCAAGAAAATTTTTGCATATGACTGAAACCTAGCTAAATTGCCCGAGTAAGATCACAGATTTTTACAAGTAATTTATATTTTTCCTAGATTTACAAAGTAGACCTAAGTAGGGAGTATGTTTTCAATGCGAAGCTGGACGCACGTTAAATTGTTTAGCAAGCAGTTAGGTGACAGGTCGGAGTGAGGGTGGGGAGCTCCATCCCCTTACCTACCAAAGTCTCTTCACTTATGTCAATCTACCTTGTCCCGCACAAGAGCGGAGATTGTCTGATGAAAATCTCACTGCTACCCTGTCTATTAGCAGGGCCAAATACTTCAACCTCTGCTTGGGTGGGAGATACAATTTCCCTAAATTGTGACTCAAGTTGAGAAAGCGATCTCGATCCTGTTAGCAACTGCCTCTCTGAGGAGGCTAAGATAAATCAATTACTGTACTGATATACATCAAAAAATGCATCTAGTACAAGTGGACCCCAGCCCCGACTTACATGAATACCTGGGGAGCAGTGAACAGTCTGGAACACAGGATCTTGAACTGGTACACCACCCCGGGAGATAATGGGTACTTGGAGGTACGTATTTTTCAGATCCACTGAATGCATGAAGTCCCCTTCTCTGATGGAACAAGTACAGTTCATACAGCTTTCATCCTGAACCTGATTTGCTGTACAAATTGGTTTCGAAGTGAGTTTAATTACTGGTATTCAGTCCTCAGTGGACTTCTTCACCAGGAGAAGCCCGGAGATATATCTCGAACAACTTCAAGAGCATTCTTCCCAACATCCTTTTCACCTCTGCAACAGCAACGTTGCAGGATAGTTTGCAAATGCTATCAGTCTGCTCTTGTTAGATAAAGATCCAAAATATCAAAGTTTGTTTTGTTTCATGCAGATGTCAACTATGTGGATTGGAGCATAGATAATGGGAATCCATAAATTATCCAGAAAAACATTTGTTGGAATGTCTAAAGATAGTTTCAATTAGGGTTTGTGATAAAATGTTAAAGTTGAAGAGAAATGAAGATTGTCAATCAGGAAAACGTGCACATCAAGCTAGACTAATAAATGTTGACAGCAAAGTGGAGTTTTGTGTTCAAACAGGGAGTGAACAGTGAGAAGTTAGGAGAAAGATTGATGGACTTACATTACAGTTATCCATTTTTATGGAACAGATTTCCAGTTTCATTTAATTACATTCCTAGCTCCTCAAATAATGTATCATTTGGGGTAAATGAGATTACTATTATAACATTTGCCAGCCTAACCTATGATTCACTAGTCAAGTGATTATTTTGTCTTGAATAAAAAAAGACCATCAAATCCTACTGGAAAACTAGGGCAGCTAAGTGAAGGACACACAAAGGTACAGACAGAATCAATTAAGTAAAAAACAAAACAGATGGGACCAAGGCATGGGACAAATAAGCTTTAATGCTATGTACACCAAGCCAAGCCCCATTGTGAATAACAATCTCCTTTGAAGAATGAGCAAGGGAACATCTCGAGTTCTAACCATGGGAATCTGTGAATATGTGCTAACAGGCACATTAGACATGTATAAAGCATACACAAATATGTACCAAAAAGAGCACATAAAAGATTTAGCATATGTAGGAAATGGAAGTTGAAGAATCAGATTAACTAGAAAAAGCATAACCTCTAAAACATAGTTTTAACTGTACAAACCCTGCCAAAAGGCAAGGCCTATCCTATATGCAGGCGGCAATACATCATTCTTAGACAAGGTTTGGCCTGCCCTTGCCTAAAGAAATCAAAGTGCATATAGGTACTCATTTAAACCACAAAATTATCAAGAACAAAATTACATGGAATCAATTAATTTAGTCCATGTGAGAAACTACACGGTAAAACTTGCTATAAACAAGTTTCTATATACTAAAGCAAACACAATGAAACTAATGGTGCAGATGTACAAAACTATACTGTACTAGAATGGCTTTGAATAATGTTGGGAGGATGATTCCATGATTGAAACTTAAATGACCTGCTTAGGATATCCTTTGATAAATTCTTCAGCTTATGGATAGCATACTTTACCCAATACTGCACAATATATGTCAATATCAAGTGGACAAACAATTTGTCAGTTATGTATCAGAAGTATGTGTTTTATGCCAAAAACAAAATAATGCTTAATTTTAAATAGATGCATACACATTATCAGTTTAAAGTATTTGAATTGTAAATTTTGATGCAAAGGATATATATAAACATTTAATTACTGAGTTCTGGAGACTACTATGACTAAGTACTGTTACACCAGTACCACATAAGAGTACTAGTATAACAAGTACAAAACAAGATGATTAATGTTTTCTCACTTACATCAACAATTTTCTGCTTAGCTTCAGACAACGTGAAGAACTGCTCCTTGTCTACCGTTAACAACAATAAGCAAGCCTCACAATCATCCGCTAGATAGGAGACGTGGCCATATAGATACCCACTGTGAGGAAAATTAAGTACAAGTATTTAGTAACAAACAATATTTTGTACCAAAACATCTGGTTTATTCTAAAAACAAGAACTGACTTAACCATATATAAGATATTAACCCTTTTACCCCCAAAGGACGTACTGGTACGTTTCACAAAAGCCATCCCTTTACCCCCATGGACGTACCGGTACGTCCTTGCAAAAAAATGCTATAAAAATTTGTTTTCCATATTTTTTGATAATTTTTTGAGAAAATTCAGGCATTTTCCAAGAGAATGAGACCAACCTGACCTCTCTATGACAAAAATTAAGGCTGTTAGAGCAATTTAAAAATAATATACTGCAAAATGTGCTGGGAAAAAAATAACCCCCTGGGGCTAAAGGGTTGAAAATTTCCAAAAACCCTGGGGGTAAAAGGGTTAAGGAAGTCTTTCAGAGAGAAAAAAAGAGAAACAGATTACACGATTACACAGCAAGAGGCCCACTTACTTTGGATCAAACTTTGGTAAGCAAATAGGCATCCAGTTTTCACTTGTCTTGAGGGATTCTGTAGCATTTACAAGATTAAAAAGAAGATGCAGATCTGCTGGATGTAGCAGGAACTTTTTCATACGCACCAAGGAAATAAGCTGGTTCTGACATATGATTAATCCAAATACAAGGTTCTGTAAATTGAACATAATTTTAAGCAAATATAATATGGCACTGCACAGTTCTCAACATGGATTTTTTTTATAGCAGACATACAATATAAACATTTTGTGTAGATATTAGTATGTGACAGTAGTAACAAATAAGAATAAATAATTACTGTACTGTAAATAAAACTTGTGAAAAATGGAAAATAAGCATAGGAGGAGACGATGATGATTTTTAGAATTAGGAAAATTTAATACTAAGCCTTGGCTTAAAATGACTAATATGAAAATAATTTATTTTTTTCCTATGATACAAACCTTGACCTCTTTATTAGTGAATATACTTTCGGCAAAGCTGTGAAACTAGCCATAAGACTTTTAGCGAGGTACAACTACTCCACCGTTAATAAGCGGGAGGTAGGGAGTAGTACCAGCTACCCTACTCACACACACACACCTGTGTTCTCTTGTCACTTTTAATTGCAGGCAGGATGTGCAGGGGGATAGATGATGGTGAGACAAATTTGTGCAAAGAGCTCAAGGTTTTGTATCGTTTGAAGAAGTACAAACTACTTTAAATTAGACATTTGATCAGTTTCTAATATAAACCTTTCATTTTTTATTAGGAAAGACTTACCCTAAGGTGGGTGGAAGTCCTATCCAATTGGCTGGTTTATGACCCAGGGTATTTTGTGTTAAACTTCCATGCATGTGCACGCGTTACCAGTCTGAGCAACCTGTGTGATTGTGTGATACTAGTAATGTGACTTGTCTAGGTAAGAATTCTCAAATTTCTCGGACTTTGAGAGATTGATGACAGGTCTCCAGCCTCCAGATGTCTTCTCTACAAGAAAGACTTGAATGTAGAAGCCGGGGAAAATGTCTAGGACCTCCTGGAGAGCACCCTTTTCCAACATGGTCTGGATTTCGGCCCTGAGGGCATTTTCCTTCACGGACCCCTTCGTAAAGGAACTAGATGGAATGGGATGTTGAATTAAGGGAGGGAGAGATGCCATGGACAGGATATAACAGCCTGAACATATCATTTAGACTGTCCAAGCCTAGGCCCTGTATACCAATCGCCTCTGCCACCAGCATTGCAGGCATCCTCCCACCGGTGGACAAGTAAGGGGACTGCCCTTCCTAGCGGGATTGACCACATCCACTATCTCTTCCTCCTTTATTATCCTTACTGTCCTTGCTCTGGTCTCTTGTAGGAAAGGGTTTCTTCATGGATGTCTTGAGAGCACCTGCAAGTTCTGGGCTGGGGGGGGGGGGGGAGCTGCTGCGTAGGACTTCGTCATCATCGCCCTATGGAGGAAAGACCTGGCTGGTCCAATGGTCTATCGCTCTCTTGATGTCTTCGACATTGAATAGTGAAGGACCTTTCATCGGTGAGGTTCGTAGTCTCGTCATTTCCATTTTAGGTACCTGTCTAAGGAGTCTTTCGATCACAGCATCCCAACACTTGAGAACCAAGTTAGCGGACAATTTTTACCACTTGATGGGCCAGGAACTCGATGGTCCTAGTACAAGAGAGTAGAAAGGTGTACAAAGACTCTCTAGACTTTTTTGGGGACCAGTCCTCTGTCTTGAACATGTTCCCCATAGACCCTAACTATAAATCAAGCCACGAAGTAGCCTATAAATATGACAAATTCGGAGATAATTTGTATTTTTCCTAACCATACAAACCTTACCTATTTACATAGGGTTTACTTTCGGCGTAGCTGAAATTGACGAGCCATTAGATTCTAACGAGGGTTTACTACCCCCGCGCTAGTTAGCAGGGGTAGGGGAGGGGTAGCTTGCTACCCCTCCCCCCTCACACACCAGTGAAATGTCTCACTCCACTTAGAAGTAGAACTTGACTTGGGGGACAGGGCTGGCGGGCAAATATGTGTAAACAGCTAAGGTTTGTATGGTTAGGAAAAATACAAATTATCTCCGAATTTGTCATTTGTTCCGTAACCGAAATACAAACCACGCTATTTACATTGGGTGACTAACCCCTTAGGAAGGGTGGAAAGTCCCCTGCCATACTGGCTTTGGCTTACCCGAGGACTCAGAATCCGAGTGAGCCGCACTCAAGAAAAGGAGTCCCTGCACCTCACAAGTTCCTTGCTCTGCAAGGAACGTGTGGCCTACATAAGCTTGTGTGTGAAGGAAGAAAGTGTGACTCGTCCTAGGCAGTTGACCTTGAGTTCTTAGACGGAACTCTGGGTTAATACGTTCCCAATACCACCTCGTCAGGGTATGGGGGACGCGACAGTATTATCTCAATACTCGGAACACAAGGAAGCATGGTTTACCTGCAGAGGTTTGAGGTCAGCTATGCAGAGACCAGGATGCTGCTTTCCCCAGGAGAGGGGAGGATGAAGAAAGTAGTAAGGGCCAGACATACTTCTTCCGTTCATGCAGTCTAAAACCTGGTAACAATGCCCTCAACCTTCTGCTACCTGTCCACAAAGGAGCCTGAGGTTAGACCAGCTGTTGTGTAGCCACAACAGGGCGATAGAAAACGTATCGAGACTCCTGTGGGTCACGTCCTGCAGGAAGTGGGCTGCGAAGGTTGCTAGACGCTTCCAGACTCCAGCTTGTAGCACCTGCGTCACAGAGTAGTCCCTCTTGAAGGCCAGGGACGTTGCGATGTATCCGACATCGTGGGTTGTAGGGCGACGTGACGGGGGAGGGTCTGGATTCAGGTCGAGATGAATGCCCTTGAATCCGGGCTGAAAAGGCATACTTGGTGACCCTCCCCTGAGTCCTTCCTGTGCTCCCAAACCGGGCTTGCACGTGAGGACGAACTGCAGCTTTTCTTAAAGATAACCCCTCCGGTTCCTTACTGGCAAGTAGGAGAAGGTCTGGGTTATCTGTTACAGAACGGAGACTCGAAATCTTGAAGGAGTCGAACCGAAGGTCCGGGACTCCAAAATTCTGAGTCTAGAAACCAACTCAGGAACGAACCTGAATGTTACCTCCCCCTATCCTCTTGAAAGGGCGGAGTCGTACGAGAGACCATGAAGATTGCTTACACATTTGGCTGAGGCCAGAGCGAGCAGGAGCACCGTCTTCCAAGACGGGCGACGATTAGAGGCCTGACGTAATGGTTCGCAAGATCTCTTAAGGGTCTTAAGAGCCCGAACCATGTTCCATGGAGGAGGTCTCACTCCGACTGGGGGCAGGTACGTTCGTAGCTTCGCATGAGCGAAGGAAGATCCAGCGGGGAGGAAAAGTCTATTCCTTTCAGCCTGAAGGCCAGGGTAAGGCTGAGCAATAGGCTTCACTGCCGAGAGGGGAAAACGAGTTTCCTCCCGCCGAATAACAATAACTCTGTTATTGCTGGAGTAGAGGCATCAAGGGGAGAGGTACCTCTCTCACGACACCAACCACAGAAGACTCTCCACTTCGCCTGGTAGACCCCTGCGAATGACTATCGCAGGTGACGCGACCTCCGCTCTGCGACTATGGAGGGGTGCCTCTTTGTGAGGTGTCGTCGTATAGTCTCCAGGCGTGAAGCAGAAGCGATGCTACGGCTTGTGATAGATGTTGCAGTGTGGTTGTTTGAGTAGCCTGTGTCGTGGAAGAAGCTCTCCCGGGAGTTCCGCCAGGGGATGCAGAAGGTCTGGAAACTGTTCTGCGTAAAGTCGCAGCGGAGCTCTTAGGGTCATCGATAGGTTGACCGACAATCTGGTCTCGTTGAGACCCCTTCTCAACAGACAAAAATGGTGGGAAGACGTAGGCGTCGATGCTGTCCCACCGTCACAGGAAGGCATCTTGCCAAAGAGTCTTGGGGTCTGAGACTGGGGGGTAGTACAGCGGCAGCTTGAAGTTCCAGGCTGTCGTGATCAAGTCCCCCAGGCCAGGACTTTGCTGGTTACTAGAGGCCAAAGACCCCCAGGTACTCTCTATCTGTGAGTCTCTGCTCAGATTGTTGGAGAGAACATTCCTCTGCCCGGAATGAGCAAGCCGATAGTGGTATTGAGTGGACTTCGGTTCATCTCGGTATCTCTACTGCAAGATGCGAAAGTATGAAAATGTACCTCCCTGCTAGTTGGAATACGCCAGTACATGGAGTTGTCGCGCACGGAGCGACTCGGCAGGATCTGTTGGATCTGTTGAAGGGCCAGACTACGGCCTCTAAGCCTAGCTGAATGATGTGGAGGTACCCTTCAGGTCCTGACCATAGGCCTGAACCAGAACATGCCCCCCCCCCTTTTCTTTGACGAGTCGGAGAACAGCATCAAATGCGGGGGAAGGACGAGAAGATCCACTCCCATGCAAGAGGTTTCTGTAGGTCAACCCCCATTGCAGGTCTAATCGTTCCGCTGGTCCCATAGGGGCCAGAAAGTCCGGTTAATCGTTGCTTTGATTCCACCGGAACTTGGGCCGCCTAACAGGGAACTTATCCTGATGCGACCGTTCGGGTCAAGGAGGAAAGGAGACCTAGGAAACGTACCAAGATAGGGCTGAAAGCTCTCCTTGTCTGAGGAAAGGTTCTGCGACTCTCCTCAGCCTTGCCACAGTCAACTGATGGGAAGGCTTGGAGAAAGAGTCAATATCATGGCTAGATATCCCAGATGTTGAGGTAGAAGCAGAGAAGGCTCCTTGCGAATTACCATGATCCCTAGATCTTGGTGAAGTCCCGGAAGCTTGTCTCGGTGTCGAAAAAGGTCGATTCCGAGACTACCGGAGTTAGCCAGACCTCCAGGAAGCGAAGGAGGCGGAAGCCTGCTCCTGAGTGGCCATGAGGATAGCAGGGAGAGTTCTCTGGTGAAAACCTGCGATGCTGCGGCGGGATCGCAATACAGCATCTTGAACTGGTACATCTGTAGTCTAGGCTGAATTCCAAGTGCTTCCTGGAAGACGGATGGAATGGGACCTGGAAGTACCTGTCCTTCTGATCCAGGGCATATGGAGTCTTGTGGTCTCGCTACCAGTCTGATCGATTCTGCTGTTCCACGCTGAACGAAGTTTGTTCGACAAACTTGATCAGAGCTGAGTGGTCGATGACGGAACTCCCGTCTCAGATGCTTTCCTTACAAGAAAGGATCGACTGAAGCAGCCGGGGGGGAAGCCGTCGACGACCCTATGGAGGGCATTCTTCTAGAGCATGGCTCCTTCTGCCCGAAGGGCAAACCCCTTGCCGATCCCATGGCATAGAAGCTCAGCGACACTGGATTCGCTGTCAGTGGAGGAGAGATGTCAAGAGCGAGGCGCGATATCCTTGGCTGATCACGGAGATCGTGCAGGAATCGGCACCGGGAAGCTGTTATCTGGAAGAGTAACCTTAGGCATCTCCCCTGCGGGAGACCTGCAGGGGGGGTTGCAAATCCTGGAGTTTGCGAACTCAGCCGCTCCCTCTAGGATTATTGCCTCCCCGGGAGGACTTCCCGTCCTACCTGTCCCTGACAGGAGGGGACTGCTATTGTAACCCTTGTCTTAGCTGCCGGAGCCGGTTCCGATAACCTAGGCTGACGAGGCTGTATGATGAGGCGTCGGAGGCTTGCAGGGTCTGGAAGTAAGCGCCTTTTGGAGGAGTGAATCGAGATTCGACTTCCTCCGCACACCAGCTGTCCATTTCTCTGTCCTTGGGCTCAAACAAGCTCTTCCCAAGGATGGAAGAGTGTCTGAGTTTGTCGACATCCACGGATGGGACTTCCGAGAGGAAGCCCTTGGTCACTGCGTCTAGATGCTTCAACATCGAGTTTGCCCGCAAGTTCGAAACTTGGCGACGGAACGCAAAGGTGCTTGAGCCCGAGAGAAGGAAAGTTCCCATGATCTTCCTGGAGCTTCCTTGTACAAATCCTCGGGTCGCAATCGGAGAGGGAAAGGCCTGGTAAGCCCCTTCCACGAAATGGTGAAGAGGAAGGGCTAGACCAGTCACCCCCTGCCCGGCGGAGAATTTCTCGAAAGAAAACTCCCTGGCAAGCCCCTTCCACGGAATGGTGGGGAGGAAGGGCTTAACCAGGTTCTGAAAAGAATGAGAAGAATGTTGCTCAGACCTCCCTGAAGATTCTTCCTGCTCTTGCTCGTGCCATGCTCTGCGTTTACGGGGTGAAGATCGTGTTCTGGAAGTACGCGCTCCAGAAGACTCGCCAGGTTGCCCATGTTGCGAAACCCCGACGGGAATCGCGGTCGAAATCGCCCTGGCGCTCACGCGATGGTAAATTGATGGTTTGCGTGTGGGCGAATGTGGGTACGCCCGTGCGCGGGCACGCAGGCACGTGGGCGCGAGAGTGCGCAGTCGAAAGTGCGCGAGGGAGCGCAGGTGTGGGCGAGCGCGGTTGGAAGGGCGAGCACTGGCGGTCGGAATCCAATGGTGCGAAGGAGAGCGACGGCGCGTTGGCGAGCGATGGCTCACTGGTGGGAACCGCGCTGGCGCTCACGCGATGGAAAACCGTTGGTTTGCGCGCGGGTGAACATGGGTGCGCATGTGCGCAGGTGCGCGGGCGTGCGGCCGAGAGGGCGAGCACAGGCGGCCGGGAGACCGATGGAGCGTAGGCGGGCGATGGCGCGTAGGCGGGCGATGGCGCACTGACAAGCGATGGCACGTCTTGGCGAGCGATGGCCCGTAGGCGAGTAAAGGCACGTTGGCAAACGATGGCGCGTTGGCAAGCGGTGGCGCGTTGGCAAGCGATGGCGCGTTAAAAAACGCTTGCGCACAGGCGAAGAATCACGCGGGCGCATAGGAGATCGCTGATGCGTAAGAGACTAGAAAAGATCGTCGGCGAGGAGGCGAAGGAAATCTTCTTGCCTGTGCCCAGATCTGGTAGATCGTGGGCGTGAGGGTGAACGTTGGCGCGCATCGCGCTAATCAGGAGGTGCATCAGGAAGGGGAGCGCCGATGCGCGCTGGCAAGCAGGCGATCGTGGGCGTTCAGGAAACCGTTGGCGCCCATGGCGCGTAGCAGGAAAGGGCGCGCAGATGTGCGCTGGCAAGCTGAAGAGAGCTGGCGCACAGAAGGTCAGAAGCACAGGTGAGCGCTGGCGTGCAGGAAGAAGATCTACGGCGAGACTCAACTACCGGAGATCGTGGTCCACAGCAGGCGAGCGCCAGAGCGCTACTGCGCAGGAGAGACCGTAGGGCTCAGATGCCCCCCGAAGGGGACTGAGCCTTTAGCAACAACAGCAGAAGAGTCCTCCGAAGAGGAGTCTCTATGAGTGTCCTCCCTCGCGAACGAGAGAGGAACACTTCATAGAAGAGACGGGTCAGCAAGTGACCTAAAAAGAGCAATCCTCCGAAGAGGGGCTCCTGCAGTTGCTCAGCCCCTTGAGCGTAGCTGCAGGTGCGACCGCTCAGCACCAAGAGCATAGTCGCACGAATTCCATGGTCCGAGCTTCTAACCGCTCAGCCCCTTGAGCAAGGTTACAAAAACGGTCGCTCAGCACCAAGAGCATAACCGCCGGAGGACCAGGAACAAAAATAAGGTAAGAGGAGTTCCCCCCGAAGGGAAAAACTCAAGCCTGGACAGGGAACCTTCCCTCGGAAGGGAAGAGACCCACCCAAGGAGGCGAGGAGGCCCAAGGAGGCGAGGAGGCCCAAGGAGGCGAGGAGGCCCAAGGAGGCGAGGAGGCCCAAGGAGGCGAGCCTCCTCAGAGTTCTAAGATGAACTGGAGAGCTGTCAGTCATCACGGGAGCACTTCCAGGTGAAGGAAACACGCCCCTGACGAAGTTCTATAGGGGAGGCAGCACAGCAGACTCCCCAGGCCCCAACAAGACAGCTCGCTTCGTTGTCACATTATACAAACGAAAACTAGATCATTAACTGTGAAAAAATAAAAAGTAATTAGTTAACATTCATTCCCACGAGAAGACTCCGAAGAGGAATCCCGAGGGAAAAGAACACAAGAATTACACAACAGGCACGTGCCCTCAACTCAACTTACACTCACGGAAGGAGAGCTGTAACACACACAGAATTATAACAATTATAATCATGTAATTCAAATATGAATGTTCACTAAAGAAAGAACGAAAACCCCCGAAAGGAAGCGTTCTACAAAAAGCTGAAAAGTTAACAAATACAATTAGATTCATAAAACTAATTGAGATAAAATGTACGGCGTAGCAACCCCACCCGACACGGGAAGGAAGCTACCCATGACGTAGTAAAGGTAAAACGTAGTAAAGGGTGAACGACCTCAAGAGAGAGAGACCGTAGTCAAACTCGATCGCGACCCATGAAATTACATCGTGATGGCCTAACTGGCGCGGGCTCCACGGAGATATCATACACTATACACACAAGCACGAACTCTGAAAAGGAAACTTACTGATTTCTATACTCAAATATATACATAAACATAAAAATATGTTTACATATATATAAAGTATAAGAAAAGTAAGTGATTAAGTAAAGACAAAACCTAAAATGGCTGCCAAGCGAGGACGAAGACAGACACGTCTGTACATCGTCCCAGCCAAAATTGAAGTGAGACATTTCACCGGTGTGTGAGGGGGGAGGGATAGCAAGCTACCCCTCCCCTACCCCTGCTAACTAGCGCGGGGGTAGTAAACCCTCGTTAAAATCTAATGGCTCGTCAATTTCAGCTACACCGAAAGTAAACCCTGTATAAATAGCGTGGTTTGTATTTCGGTTACGGAACAAGCATACTTTTACTTTGCGACCCTCTCCATCTTTCCATGCTAAGGGCGTCGCTCGAGTACCTTCTCTGCTGGACGAAAACCAGAGGAAGGAGTTTCACCGACTCGCTGGATTGTAAGGAATGGGAACCTCGGGCAATCTGTGCAAAAGGATTTTTTTCTGGGCCCCTTCAAACCCTCTCGAACAGGAAAAGGCTGCGCTGGTTTTGGCGGGAGTCTGAGTGCCATAGTGAAGGTCCAAGACTGATACATCCCAGGACTTGCCAAAATGCGTGATGTGTCTTCTTCTCCTCTGTCGATGAGATCTTAGTGCTTGCTGCTATCGGGTGTGTGTCATCATGTCCAGAATCTTGTTCGAGGTTTTCCAACCACGAGCTCGCACCCACATAAGCTTGAGGTGGGTCGTTGTGGTTGTCATAGTATCTTGCAGAGTCCCTCGACGTCGAAGGGAGCTCCTTGTCAGCCATCATTGTCGTGGATCGTGATGTGCTTGGCACTCATTCTTGAACCGGTACCGCCATCCTTAATGTCCAGTTCTTGGGCACCATCTTCGAGTCCTTCCTTTCCCTTGGCTGAGGAAGGAATTCGGCGAGTAAGGAAGATTTCTTAAAGCCCTCCTTTGCTCTGTAAGGGCTTGAAGCAGAAATGGGAGGTAAGATGTTAGAGTACCAGTCTGCTTCTACCGGGGAGAGCAGGCTGGACAGTTCGAGCTGTTTCAACCTGAAGGTCTTCATCAATAAGATCCCTCTTGGAGATCTCGAGACCCTGCTGGTCCGGGGGTGAAACGTGTCGCCCAGGGGAGAAATTGGTTGCTTTTGTCGACTCCTCTTCTTTGCCAGAATTATTGGAGTTAGCTCCAACTTTGAAAAGTCCTGCTGCAGCTTTCCATTTTCTGTGGGATTACATACCTTGGATCAGATAGTAAGTAAGATTGATTGATTTAAAGTTTTCAGGCATCCTGACATCTAAGGTCATTAACGCCGGTAACATTTAATTTATGTATACAAAAATAAAAAATAAAATAAAATAAAAAATAAAATAAATTAAAAAATGAAAGAATATTCAATTAAAATCATAAAAGTTGAATGTCATAAAAGTCAAATAGTTTTCAGAAGACCTGCTTCTGAAATAAATCTAAAAATGCCACTTGCATAGTAGGACAAATCATTTCCAAAAATCTTGGCAAGGATGAACCTGCCACCCTCACCTCGAGCCTCAAACAGATATCTATTCCTTAAGTTGTTATAATTGGGGCATTCGGTCAACAAATGCCTCACTGTTAGAGGTACTAAACAGTCATAGTTTTCAGAAGACCTGCTTCTGAAATAAATCTAAAAATGCCACTTGCATAATAGGACACATCATTTCCAAAAATCTTGGCAAGGATGAACCTGCCACCCTCACCTCGAGCCTCAAACAGATATCTATTCCTTAAGTTGTTATAATTGGGGCATTTGGTCAACAAATGCCTCACTGTTAGAGGTACTAAACAGTCATCACAATATGGTTAGTGTTGGCCCTTCAGCAGAAACTCGTGTGTCAACCGAGTGTGACCAATACGGAGACGACAAAGAGACGTCTCCCATTTTCGGGGCATCATATTATACCTCCAAGGAGATATGACATTTGTTACTTTCGCATTTTATTCCCATCTAGGCTATCCCATTGCTGTTGCCATTTATTGCAAACCAATTTCTTGATGTCAGGTAAGAAATCATTACAGGGAATGGGATAACTTCTTGGCAGCAACTCGGATGCAGCCTTCTTAGCCAGTGAATCTGCCTTCTCATTCCCAGACACACCTACATGTGCTGGAACCCAACAAAATCGAACTGTTATACCTCTCCGTCCAATAATAAAAAGCCATTGTTCCGTAACCGAAATACAAACCACGCTATTTACATTGGGTTTACCTTTTAGCGTAGCTGAAATGGCGAGCCATTAGAATTTAACGAGGGTGTATTACCCCTGCGCTAGTTAGCGGGGCCGGGGGGGGGGGGTAGGGGAGTGGTAGCTAGCTACCCCTCCCCTCCCTCACACACCGGTGAAGCTCACTTTCACTTTTGGCTCGGACTGGGACAGACGTTTCTGTCTTTGTCCCCACTTGGCAGCCATTGTTTGTTTTGTCTTTACTTAATCACTTACTTTTCTTTTACTCATTATATAGTAAACATTTTTACATGTTTGTATATATATTTGAGTATAGAAATCAGTAAGTTTCCTTTTCAGAGATTTGTGCTTGTGTGTGTAGTGTACGATATCTCCGTGGAGCCCTCGGCAGTTTAGGCCACTACGGTGTAATTTTATGGGTCGCGATCGAGTTTGACTTCGGTCTTTCTCTCTCTCTCTCTTGAGGTCGTTCACCCTTTTACTACGTTACTACGCCTTTTGTAGCTTCCTTCCCGTGTGGGGGGGGGGGGGGGGTTGCTACGCCGTTCGTTTTGTCTCAATTAGTTTATGAGTCTAATTGTATTTGTTAATTTTTCAGCTTTGTAGAAAGATTCCTTTCGGGGTTTTCGTTCTTTCTTTAGTGTTCATTCTTTTTTTAATTACATAATTACATAGTTTCATAATTATAATTGTTATAATTCTGTTTTGGTTACAGCTCTCCTTCCGTGAGTGTAAGTGGTTGTGAGGGCACGTGCCTGTTGTGTAATTCTTGTTTTCCTTTCCCTCGGGATTCCTCTTCGGAGCCTTCCCGGGGGAATGAATGTGTACTAATGATTTTTGTTTTATTTTTTTACAGTTACCGATCTAGTTCGTTTCTGTAATATGGCAACGGTGTGAGCTGTCTTGTTGAGGCCTGGGGATTTGGCTGTTGCTGCCTCCCCTTTGGATTTTCGTCAGGGGCGTGTCTCCTTCTACTGGAAGTACTCCCGTGACGATTGACAGCTCTCCAGTTCATTTTAGAACTCTCAGTAGGCTCGCCTCCTTGGGTGGGTAACTTTCCTTCAAAGGGAAGTTTTTCCTGTCCAGGGTTGAGTTTTTCCCCTTTTGGGGGGTTCTTATCTTGCCTTTTTTTTTTTCGTGCGACTATGCTCTTTGTGCTGAGCGGTCGCACCTGCAGTTTCGCTCAAGGGGCTGGGCAAATGCAGGAGCCCCTCTTCAAAGGATTGCTCCTTTTAGGTCACTGGCTGACCAGTCTCTTCTACGAAGTGTTTCTCTTTCGTTCGCGTGAGAGTACACTCATAGAGACTCCTCTTCGGAGGTTTCTTCTGCTGTTGTTGCTGTTGGCCTCCTTCGCCGTAAGGCTCACCGTCCGCCTCGTCGTAAGGGCCTCCCATCTCCCTATAAGGGTGCTAAGAGGCGCCTTTTTGAATCTCCGTATGCAGCCTACAACTCCTTCTTCTTGACTTCCGCCCCTGGTGCAGATGGACAGCAGTCTGACCTCGTCTTCCGACGGGCAACGGTCTTCCCGACGGACAACGGTCTTCCCGACGGACAACGGTCTTCCGACGGACATCAGTCTCCCGGCGGACAGACAACGGTCTTCCGACGGACATCAGTCTCCCGACGGACAACGATCCCTTCGGGGCAAAGGGTTGCCTCCCACGGGGGTTCTTCCCTTGTGTTCCGTCGCGCGGACGGACGGTGTTCCGTCGCGCGGGCGGACGGTGTTCCGTCGCGCGGGCCGACGGTGTTCCGTCGCGCGGGCCGACGGTGTTCCGTCGCGCGGGCCGACGGTGTTCCGTGGCGCGGGCCGACGGTGTTCCGTGGCGCGGGCCGACGGTGTTCCGTGGCGCGGGCCGACGGTGTTCCATGGCGCGAACCGACGGTGTTCCGTGGCGCGAACCTACGGTGTTTCTTCGCACGAAAGTCGGCTTAATTCTTGCAGTATCCTTAGCTCGCCTATGGGTTATCGCTCGCCGACCACCAGCTCTCGCCCTTCCTACCACGCTTGCCCTCCTTCTGCGCTCCCTCGCTCATCTTCGTTTGCATTCCTGCGTGCCCGCGCATGGGCGCTTCCACGTTCACCCACGCGCAAACCATTGATTACCATCGCGCGAGCGCCAAGGCGATTGCGACCGCGATTCCCATTGGGGTTTCGCAGCATGGCCAGCCTGGCGAGTCTTCTGGAGCGTATTTCCAGAACACGGCCTCACTCCGTAAACGCAGAGTATGGCACATGCAAGAATAGGAAGAATCTTCAGGGAGGTCTGAGCAACATTCTTCTTTCCAGAACCTGGGTTAGCCCTTCCCCGTCATTCCCTGGAAGGGTTTTTGGCGGGGGGCTTTCCGTTCGAGATTTCTCCATCGGCCAAGGGGTGACTGGTTTACCCCTTCCTCTTCATCTCGTGAAAGGGGCTTACCAGGTCCTTTCCCTCCTCGGTTGCGACCCGAGGTTTTGTTCAAGGAAGCTACAGGAAGGTCATGGGTACTTTCCTCCTCTCGGGCTCAAGCACCTTGGCGTTTCGTCGTCAAGTATCGAACTTGCGGGCAAGCTCGATGTTGGACCATCTGGACGCAATGACCGAGGGCTTCCTTTCGGGTGTCTCATCCGTGGATGTCGACAACGTCAGACACCCTTCCATCCTTGAGAAGAGTTTGTTTGTGCCCAAGGACAGAGACATAGAGAGCGGCTGTGTGGAGGAAGTTGACTTCCGTTTTCACTCCTCCAAGGCGCTTTCTTCCAGACCCTGCATGGCCCCAGCGCCTCTTTCTTTCAGCTACGTCGGCCTAAGTTATCAGACCGGCTACGACAACTGAGACAAGGTGTCCAATTGCAGTTCCCTCCTGTCAGGAACAGGAGGCACCGGAGGCTCTCCCTGGGGGGCATAGTCCTAGAGGGAGCGGCAGAGTTCACGAACTCTAGGATTGGCACCCGCCCCTTGCAGGTTTCACGCTGGGAGGATGCCTAAGGTTACTCATCCGGATGACAGCTTCCCGATGCCCATTCCTGCACGATCTCTGTGATCAGCCAAGGATATCCCGCCTGCCATCTCTGTCTGCGAATTCAGTGTATCTGAACCTCTATGCCATAGGGTCGGCAAGAGTTTGCCCGTTTGAGCAGAATGATCCCTGCCTTAGGAGAAAGTCCTCCATAGGATCGTCGACGGCTTTACCCCCGGCTTCTTCAGTCGATCCTTTCTTGTAAGGAAGTATCTGAGACAGGAGTTCCGTAGTCGACCTCTCGGCCCTGATCAAGTTTGTCGAACAAACTTCGTCCAACGTGGAACAGCAGAATCGATCAGACTGGTAACGAGGCGACAGGCTCCTTTGGCCCTGGATCGGAAGGACGGGTACTTTCAGTTTCCATTCCATCCATCTTCCAGGAAGCTCGTGGAATTTAGCCTAGACTACAGGTATTCCTGCTTAAGATGCAGTGTGGCGATCCCGCCGTGGCATCGCAGGTTTTTTTCCCCAGAGAACTCTCCCTGCTTTCCTCATGGCCGCTCAGGTGTAGGCTTCCGCCTCCTTCGCTTTTTGGAGGTCTGGTCAACTCCGGTAGGCTCGGGTTCGACCTTCTTCTGCGCCGGGACAAGCTTCCGGATGCTTACCATGAGTGAGAGTTCATGGTATTTTGCTAGGAGCCTTCTCTTCTTCTGCCTCAACATCTGGAGTATCTAGCCATGATATTGAGTCAACGGCCTTACCACGTTGGAAACCCCGCTTCTCGTCCGTCCAGCGAGGTTAAGCAACGTCGGGTCTGGTCGGTACTTGGATGGGTGACCGCCTGGGGACGCCAGTTTCTGTTGCCACCTCCTCCGAGCCTTCCTTTCAGTTGACTGTGGCAAGGCTGAGGAGAGTCGCAGTACCTGTTCTCAGTCAAGCAGAGCTTTCAGCCCTACCTTGGAACGTTTCCTAGTTCTCTTTTCCTCATTGACCCGTCTAAAGTTCCGAACGGTCGCCTCAGGATAAGTTCCCTGTGGGGCGGCCCAAGTTCCGGGGGTTTCAAAGCAATGATTAACCGGACTTTCTGGCCCCTATGGGACCAGCGGAACGATTAGACCTGCAATGGGTGTTGACCTGTGGACCCTCTTGATGGTAGTGGATATTCTCGTCCTTTCCCCACATTTTTTATGCTGTTCTCGGACTCGTCAAAGAAAAGGGGGGGAGGGGGGATGTTCTGGTCCAGGCCTATGGTCAGGACCTGAAGGATACCTCTCCATCATTCAGGCAGGCTTAGGGGCCGTAGTCTGGCCCCTCTACAGATCCTACAGCTCCTGCCGAGTCGCTCCGTGCGCGTCGACTTCATGGTTCTGGCGTGTTCTAACCAGCAGGGGACACATTTTCACACCTTCGCATATTGCAGTAGATACTGAGATGATTTGAGATACTCTCAATACCACCATCGGCTCTCTCATTCTGGGCAGAGGAATGTTCTCTCCGACTATCCGAGCAGAGCCTCGTAGAGAGAGTGTACCTGGGGGTCTTTGGACTTGAGTAACCAGCAAGTCCTGGTCTGGGGGACCTGATCGCGACAGCTTGGAACCTCAAGCTTCCGCTGTTCTTCCCCCCAGTCTCAGACCCCGAGACTCTGGCAAGATGCCTGCGTCTTCCCTCCTTTGTTGTCTGTTGAGAATGGGTCTCAACAAGACCAGGTTGTCTGTCAACCTTTCAATGGCCCTGAGAGCTCCACTGGGACTATGCGCAGAACGGTTTCCGGACCCTTTGCTTCCCCTGATGGAACTCCCGTGAGAGCTTCTCCCACGGCACAGGCTACTCAAACAACCACACTGCAACATCTTTCACGAGCCGGGGCGTCGCTTCGGCTTCATGCCTGGAGACACTACACCTCCTCCTCAAGAAGAGACAACCCGCTACAGTCGCGGGACGGAGGTCGCGTCATCTGCGATAGTCATCCGCAGGGGTCTTCCAGGTGAAGTGGAGAGTCTTCGGTGGTTGGTGTCGTGGGAGATATACCTCTTCCCTTGAGGCCTCTTCTCCAGCAATAACAATCTTATTGCCTTTCGGCGGGAGGAAACTCCTTTCCGCTCTCGGCAATGAAGCCTGTCGCTCAGCCTTTCCCTGACCTTCAGGCTTATAGGAATAAACTTTTTCCTTCCCGCTGGACCTTTCCTCGCTCATGCGAAGCTGCGAACGTCCCTGCCCTAGTCGGAGTGAGACCTCCAACTTGGAGCATGGCTCGGACTTTTTAGTCCCTTAATAGATCTTCTCAAGACCCTTTACGTCAGGCCTCTGATCGTATTCCGTCTTGGGGCTCCTGCTCACTCTGGCCGCGGCCAGTGTGTAAGCAATATTCCTGGTCTCGCACGACTCCGCCCTTTCTAAGGAATGGGGGAAGGCAACATTCAGGTTCGCTCCTGAGTTGTTGGCTAGACTCAGAATCTTGGGGTCCCGGCCCTTCGGTCCAATTCCTGCAAGATTTCGAGTCACCATTCTGTATCGGATGTCCCAAAACCTTCTCCTTCTTGCCAGTAAAGGAATCGAGAGGTTAGCTTTGGGAACAGCTGCAGTTTGTCCTCAGTTGCAGCCGGTTTGGGAGCACAAGAAGGACACGGGGGAGAGTCACCAGTATACCTCTTCAGCTCGGCCTCAAGGACATTCATCTCGACCTGACTCCAGACCCTCCCCCGTCACGTCGCCCTACAGCACGATGTCGGATACATCGCAACGTCCCTCGCCTTCGAGTAATACTACTCTGTGACGCAGGTGCTACAAGCTGGAGTCTGGAAGCGTCTAATGACCTTCGCAGCCCGCTTCCTGCAGGGCGTGACCCACAGGAGTTTCGATACGTTTTCTATCGCTCTGTGGTGGCTACACAACAGCTGGTCTAACCTCAGGCTCCTTTTTGGACAGGTAGCAGAAGGTTGAGGGCATTGTTATCAGGTTTTAGTCTGCATGAACGAAAGAAGTATGTCTGGCCCTTATTTCTTTCATCATCATCCCCTCTACTGGGGAGCAGCATCCTGGTCTCTGCATAGCTGACCTCGAACCTCTGCAGGTAAACCATGCTTCCTTGTGTTCCGAGTATTGAGTCAATACTGTCGCGTCCCCCATACCCTGATGAGGTGGTATTGGGAATGTCCTAACCCTGAGTTCCTTCTGGAACTCCAGGTCAACTGCCTAGGACGGGTCACACTTCTTCCTTCACACACAAGCTTATGTAGGCCACACGGTTCCTTGCGGAGCAAGGAACTTGTGAGGTGCAGGGACTCCTTTTCTCGAATGCGACTCACTCGGATTCTGAGTCCCCGGGTAAAGCCAAAGCCAGAATGGCTGGGGACTTTCCACCCTACATAAGGGGTAAGTCACCCAATGTAAATAGCGTGGTTTGTATTTCGGTTACGGAACAAATGACAAATTCGAAGATAATTTGTATTTTTCCTAATCATACAAACCTTAGCTATTTACACATATTTGCCCGCCAGCCCTGTCCCCCAAGACAAGTCCTACCTCTAAGTGAAAGTGAGCTTCACCAGTGTGTGAGGGGGGGAGGGGTAGCTAGCTACCACTCCCCTACCCCCCGCCCCCCCGCTAACTAGCGCGGGGGTAATACACCCTCGTTAAATTCTAATGGCTCGCCATTTCAGCTACGCTAAAAGGTAAACCCAATGTAAATAGCTAAGGTTTGTATGGTTAGGAAAAATACAAATTATCTTCGAATTTGTCATTTCTAAAATCTTTAAAACTAGAGGGTTATTAGAATTAAAAACTTCTATAGCTTGAAGGACACTCCTTGCATCACTTAAAATTGTAAAATTACCCTCCTTCTCCAACGCTATTTTCTCAATAGCGGTTAATATGCCATACAGTTCGGCAGTAATTATGGAAGCGGCCAGAGGAAGTGCACCTCTACAATTAAAACCATTACTATGTACTCCAAATCCAACGCCAGCATCAGATTTGGAGCCATCAGTATAGATAAAAGTTGATCCTCTATGTTCTTTAACATGTTCATTAAAAAGAGACCTGGCTTCTACGTCTGACATATTCTTCTTATCTCCTGCAGTTGAGCTGGAACTGAACTCCTCCGTCTCGGATCAGATGGAGGAAAAGTGACGTTCGAGGCGCTCGATGCCTCCAGTGGGATCCGTGGGGTGCTCATCAAAGCTGCACCTACCGGATCTTTACTCGAAGGAACTTGAGAAGTACCTGCAACTGCTTGTTGAACTGCCCTGACTGATTCCTGAAACCAGGGCATGCTCTTGCTGGAAGAAAGAGCAGTCATCGGAGTTTCCTGAGGAAGCTCGCATACCGGGGTTTGTCTGCAAGGAGTTCGTGCTGTTCTGTTTTCCTTCCCAGGGGAAGTGTGTTTGCGCTTACCTAACTGAAACCGCTCCGACAAGCTGTTGTGTTCTGTCCTAGAGGTATGACCCGGCATTTGTGGGTGCGCAACTGCTGACGAAGAAGTTCTCTGCGAGTGCACTCTCTTGTCCTGACAAACAGCATGCTGTTGCACAGTCGCAAGCTGAAGCATGGCTGCCAGCTGGAAGACTGCTGTCTCATCAACGAAGCTTCAGCAGGCTGTTGTTTGTGCGCTTGCTCTGGATCGCTTAAGAGCGAGCTGGCGATGGCAAACGCACTGGCTCACGCTGGTCATCGTCAGCGAGATGCTCTCTGGCCACGCGTCATCTACTCACATGATGTCCTCAAAGCTGAGTCACTTGTCAGACCTCCCTCGGGAATTTGACGAGCAATCCCGCATTCCACTGCAAGAGAAACTGGGCGAGTCGTGCTGGAAGGACGAGTCATACTGGTTGGACTAGTGAAGGTCAATGATTGCTGGGTACGTCAAACTTGCTGGCGAGATATCGTAGCTACAACCAGGCTACGCGCTACCTTGGCAGCTCGCTCTAACGAACCATTCTCCAAGGGGCTAGAGAAGGAAATACAGTAGATGAATCTAAAACTCTTCTTATCGCTCCAAGCGGAGACCACTAAGGAGAAGACCCAACCCGCAAACAGGGAAAGTGTCCCTTGAGTAGAGCTTCGGACTTTGCACTCTCTCTGTTGGCTAAGCTAACTCAGAATGAGGAAGTGCGGCGTTCTCAGCACACTAAGGGTCGGCCGTAAGCGGCATTCTCAAAGAAGATGGTGATGGTGCAGGCGAAGCAACAGAGACAGGTCGATACATTAGAGACTCCACCGGTGCGAACCTTCGGAATCTCTCAGAGGGAGACCGAGGTCAACCTCTGAGGAAGCCAGTGTGCGCTTCTCTGTGTCCCAAGCTGTATCAGCTCCAGAAGACCTTTTTTCAATGGGGGACTAGCTGAAGTAAGTCGTCAATGGAGAAGGAATCCATTGAGGCAGAGGCTAGCGCCGCTTGCTAGGGGAAGCAGCAGAGTCCTTCGGTCCTAAAGGTTGTCCGGGCTTCAAAAGGCCACCGCTTCTACTTGATCAATCCCCTGGGGAGTCTGTCGAGCAGAAGCTTGGGGCAGAGATCGAGAAGACGGAGAAGGGAGTCGAGGTTTCTTTGCCTTCAAGGATGACCCCGAAGGAGACGAATCCCCTCTTCGACTTCTTCTTTCATCGTCCACCAAATCTCTCCCTCCAGGATTATGACTACTCCCAACATTCTGCGCAGGTATCCTCCAGCATGCAAGGGCGTCCTCTGCAGGCCGGGCACAGGAAGTGAGGGTTGGTCTCGACCGGAGACATGAAGGTACTGCATGCATGTCCTTCAGGTCAAGGACAAGTCCACATGCTGACCTATAAGAGCAACACTCACACCTGAAAAAAGAAAAGGCAAAAACAGATTAGTCAAAGACCAGTCAAAAAGGTTAAGCAGTAGAGAGAGATAACGTTCGCTCTCAATTGAGCCAAAAGCAAGAGTGATGAGAAAACACAGGTGTGTGTGTGTGTGTGAGCAAGGTAGCCAGTACTAACTCCTACACTCCCAATTACTAGCGGTGGGATAGTTATACAATACCTCGCTATATCTTATGGATAGTCCTCCAGCTTTGCCAAAAGTACATTCCCTAATAAAGAGTGAAAGGGTTTGTATTAGTGATGGAACAATTACATCTTAAACATCAAGCTGAATACTAAAATTAAGCACATAAAGAATATTTTACCATCTGTTTGGTCACAAGATGATCATCGTATAAATTCCCAATTGGTTTACAACACCAAGTACTTATTGAAGCAACGGGTGATTGCAGACAAACACAATAAGACTAAAATTGACTAAGTAACGTGAAGTGTATAAACGTACTGAATGTCCTAAAGTAGTCTTTTTGGTATGGTACACTATCTGCGCATAAGAGAACTGTTGACATCGTATAGTGAGGAAACAAAATAAAACATTGTCAGCAAGCTAAATATGTGTGCGTTCTTACCTTAATTTTCGAGCAATACTGAATTATGGTACTAGTCACTGTTTCTCGGACAGAAGTATTGAGAGGTAGACACTGAATTGCCCCTAGGAGAAAAGAAGGATGTGAATCCAAGAGATTCAGAAGATGATCTAGTAATCGTTCTGTGCCTCCCAAAAGGTGACGAAAATCGTAGTTTCTTCGTTTTTCAAACATCCTAGTCAAGGCTGAAGCTGTGAGTACACTCACAATCTGATTATGCACATACCTGTGGATGAAGTTTGAAGTTAAGTTTTCATAATATTATTGGTTTATAAATAGAATAAACATGACAAACAATTATCTTTAAAAAATATTGAATTTTTTTAATTAAAAATGCTTCTCAATATGTAACTATTAATTAAATTACATTCACATGTATTTGAATGTTCCCAGATGATGAAATTTTTTGTCCAATATAGATCAGTAGGGAAAATTACATGCACCAAATGGTAGCAAAGGTACTGATCAATTACCTTCCTTCCTCATTAAGTAGTCTAGATATGAGGGTATTAAATCAGTGGGGCTAGGAAGAAACTCACAATAAGTGATGAGTTTACATGAAAAATCTAATTCTTTATAAGAAAAAAACTGCATTTGTGTTTATTCCAATCCCTCTCATGCATGTTCCTGAATGCCCAAGACTGGTGACAGAAATCTACCAAATCACTGTCCCTTGAACTGGAGAGCAGCTTACTGGAAGATATTCTAAAACTGGAATGCAGTATACTGCAAGGTTCCGGATCAAACGGGAGGCAAACGGATCCTTTGATGGTGATACCCAAAGTATAAGAAGCCTTTGGCATGAACATACACACATGCGCATGCCAGTGGATATACACACACTCTCATACACATATACACTTCTCGACAACTTCTCTCTTCCCAAAGAGAGAGAAAATTATAGTCCACGAAAGGGAAAAAAAAGAGGGCAATCTGTTCCTGGTACAGCACTGCCTTTCCCATGGGGAGAAAAAAGGTAGGAGTTACCCATACGTAACTCCTATTGATCGGACCTCCGTTCCAGGACTACTCAATGACGTCTTCTGCTCGTTCTTCTTCACAAGTTGTTGCGAAGACTCAGCGAAGATGAGACCGGGGAGAAGGGAGAACTTAAAGTTTGTCTTCTCCGGAGTTGAGCAGGCCATTGACGACGCTCTCGCAGGGAAGAGGCCACAACAGCACAGCCAGGGATATGTCCTTAGTGGATTCCGAGACCAGCAGACACTGAAAGAAGAAGAGCGGTGCCCGTCCTGTTTACACTTGGCAATGGATGAACTCTTCTTCCAACGGAGCACCAGCGATATTCAAGGAAAACAAACTTCCTTAGGTTCATGTTTTTGTTGTAAGACCGCACACAGGAGGGATAGAACAGGAGCGGAAATGCCACCCAAAAGGAATAAACGTGTTGAATAACGGCAAGTAGTACAGAAAAATGTAACACAATTACATGAACATATTAGGGATATAGCAAGTTTTGCACAGATAACTGTTGCACAGCTAGAGTTATTGAGAAACAACTGCAAATCAGATCTTTTCTTCTTCTTAAATATTCCATAGCAAACAGCAATCTATCATCACATTTATCAAAAAAAAAAAAGCAAAACATTTGAACATCCAGATGAGGACGCCACAAATACCATCTGTATTATTCAACGAATGAAGAAAAAAAAAAAAAAAAAAAAGCGAGAGCTCATTGGCCCGTTGGGTGGGTGGGGATTACACGCCACCCTCCGGCTACCTACTGCTACCTCATTAAACGTTTTAACAGCCATACCCACTTCACTGAAAGCCTATTGGAAATGTACCTGTCGGGCAATTGCCAGACTGGGGTTCGGATCCTGCTCAAACTCGTTAGTTTCTTGTAGCGTCTCTAACCTCACCATCCTTGTGAGCTAAGGAGGGGGTGTTTGGAGGAGCCTATAGGTCTACCTGCTGAGTCATCAGCAGCCATTACCTGGCCCTCCCTGGTCCTAGCTTGGGTAGAGATGGGGCTTGGGTGCTGATCATATGTATATATGGTTAGTCTCTAGGGAATTGTCACTGTCTCTTGCCTCTGCCATTCATGAGTAACCTTTAAAGGACAAAGGTTTTTATCTGTGTAGGAACAAAGGACATTCATCCTAGTACTTACGTTAGCTGCATTATAAGCTGAGGTACACTTGCAACCGTGTGAGAAACAGCAACTAAAATAAGGGGACTCTTCACAAGAAAAACAAATTTATGGTCACCAGCTATAATAGAACGGATGACGTCATCACCGTCTGCTACAAAAGACACTAATGCTTGCATAACACCAAATAAAGTCACAAGGCGATCTTCTTTTCCATGTCTGAAAAATATTGATTTGTTATAAATATAAAATACATCATCAACCATCACTTTTTTTAACTATTAAGAATTCTATAAAATACAGTACTGTATACAGTATTGTACAAGATCTCAATCTATATTTCAAAACCAAAAATTCAATTAAAAATGAAACAAGTTGAAGTATTTCCTTTTCAACATAAAAAAAAAAACTACACCAGTTCCCAATTTCTTTCTACCATGAAAAATGATAAAAGAAATTTGTATTTTTCCTAGCATTACTAACCTGGGTCCTTGAAAATAGGGATGTGTCTTCAGTGACGCTGAAATGGCCATTGAATTATTAACAAAGTATTATAGTTGGTTAATAACAAGTGGTGCATGGGAGAAGCTCTGCCCACCAACCTGTCAGAGAGTAGACTCTTTTGTCCTTAGACCTATGACTGAGAGGGGTGGTTGAGGTGGGAAATTCAATTTGATGGAGTGAGACTCACTCATTGGTGGGAGGAAGTCTCTTAGAAACCAACTGAAAGGTTCTTTGCTTCCCTGGACATGTCATCCTTCCTAATAATGTTCAGGAGCAAGGAAGGTGACTCCAACAACCACCCAAAAGCTATTCATCAAAAGAAATGTATGGTAAGACACTAACACATCCTCCCCCTTGCCAGGAGGAAGAATAATTGCTTCTCGGCAGATTTAGTATGCAAGAAAGGTGCTCTGTCATGTAACTCGCCAACATCAGATTTCATACCACAGTGGAATGGTGCCATATAAATATACATGACAAACCACTATGTATGGTATTCATAAACAATGAGATAGCTTGTAATTCTGTCAAAACTTCAGCAGTAATGAAATCCTTCAAAGACAAGGAATAGATGAATCTTATGTCAGAAAACTTGAAGATATCTATAAGGGAAATATGTTATTTTCATTAGTAAAATAAATTTTTGAATATACTTACCCGATAATCATGTAGCTGTCAACTCCGTTGCCCGACAGAATTCTAAGGGAGGGATACGCCAGCTATCACTATACTAGAAGGGGGTGTACTCACAAGCGCCACCTGTGGCCAGGTACTACAGTACTTGTTGTTGACGCCACCTCACTTTTTCCTCGGTCCACTGGTTCTCTATGGGGAGGAAGGGTGGGTCAATTAAATCATGATTATCGGGTAAGTATATTCAAAAATTTATTTTACTAATGAAAATAACATTTTTCAATATTAAACTTACCCGATAATCATGTAGCTGATTCACACCCAGGGGGGTGGGTGAAAAACCAGTGTACAAGACTAAAGGATAGCTAAGTATCCCGTATTTCATATAATCAGTTATCCACAATAACAATGAAATAATAAGTACCTGGTAAGGAAGTCGACTTGAACCGTTACTCTGCCTTTAATAAGATCGTCTTCCTTACTGAGCGCAGCGTTCCTCTTGTAAGGCTGAATCAACTCAAAGGTGCTAAAGTATACAGGGCTGCAACCCATACTAAAGGACCTCATCACAACCTTTAACCTCGGCGCTTCTCAAGAAAGAATTGACCACCCGCCAAATCAACAAGGATGTGGAAGGCTTCTTAGCCGACCGTACAACCCATAAAAAGTATTCAAGAGAAAGGTTAAAAGGTTATGGGATTATGGGAATGTAGTGGCTGAGCCCTCGCCTACTACTGCATTCGTTGCTACGAATGGTCCCAGGGTGTAGCAGTACTCGTAAAGAGACTGGACATCTTTGAGATAGAATGATGCGAACACTGACTTGCTTCTCCAATAGGTTGCATCCAAAACACTCTGCAGAGAATGGCTCTGTTTGAAGGCCACTGAAGTAGCCACAGCTCCCACTTCATGTGTCCTTACCTTCAGCAAAGCAAGGTCTTCTTCCTTCAGATGAGAATGTGTTTCTCTAATCAGAAGCCTGAATAGTAAGAAACTGAGTTCTTAGAACTTGGAAAAGAAGGTTTCTTGATAGCACACTATAAGGCTTCTGATTGTCCTTGTAAAGGTTAAGACCTTTTTAGATAGTACCTAAGAGCTCTAACTGGGCAAAGTACTCTCTTCAGTTCATTCCCCACCAAGTTGGACAGGCTTGGGATCTCGAACGACTTAGGCCAAGGACGTGAAGGAAGCTCGTTTAGCAAAAACCGAGCTGCAAGGAACATGTAGCCGTTTCAGATGTGAAAACAATGATCCTGCTGAAGGCGTGGATCTCACTTACTCTTTTAGCTGTTGTCAAGCACACGAGGAAAAGAGTTTTTAATGTGAGGTCCTAAAAAGAGGCTGATTGGAGAGGTTCAAATCTTGATGACATAAGGAACCTTAGGACCACGTCTAGATTCCAGCCTGGAGTGGACAACCGACGTTCCTTTGAGGTCTCAAAAGACCTAGGGAGGTCCTGTAGATCTTTGTTGGTGGAAAGATCCAAGCCTCTGTGGCGGAAAACCGCTGCCAACATACTTCTGTAACCCTTGATCGTAGGAGCTGAAAGGGATCTTACTTTCCTTAGATATAACAGGAAGTCAGCAATCTGGGTTACAGTGGTACTGGTTGAGGAAACTGCATTGGTCTTGTACCAGCTACGGAAGACTTCCCCTTGAGACTGATAGATTCTGAGAGTGGATGTTCTCCTTGCTTTGGCAATCGCTCTGGCTGCCTCCTTCGAAAAGCCCCTAGCTCTTGAGAGTCTTTCGAAAGTCTGAAGGCAGTCAGACGAAGAGCGTGGAGGATTGGGTGTACCTTCTTTACGTGAGGTAGACTTAGAAGGTTCACTCCTAGAGGAAGAGTCCTGGGAATGTCGACCAGCCATTGCAGTACCTCTAAGAACCATTCTCTCGCGGGCCAGAGCGGAGCCAACCAACGTCAGCCGTGTCCCTTTGTGAGAGGAGAACTTCTGAAGTACCCTGTTGACAATCTTGAACGGCGGGAATGCATACAGGTCGAGATGGAACCAATCCAGCAGAAAAGCATCCACGTGAACTGCTGCTGGGTCTGGAATCGGAGAACAATACAACAGGAGTCTCTAGGTTATCGAGGTAGCGAACAGATCTATGGTTGGCTGACCCCACAGGGCCCAAAGTCTGCTGCAAACATTCTTGAGAAGGGTCCACTCTGTGGGGATGACCTGACCCTTCCGGCTGAGGTGATCTGCCATGACATTCATACCGCCCTGAATGAACCTCGTTACCAGTTAGCTTTCGATCTTTAGACCAGATGAGTAGGTCCCTTGCGATCTAGAACAACTTCCACGAAAGAGTCCCTCCCTGCTTGAAGATGTAAGCCAGGGCTGTGGTGTTGTCAGAGTCCACCTCCACCACTTTGTTAAGCTGGAGGGACTTGAAGTTTATCAAGGCCAGAATAACCGCCAACAACTCCTTGCAATTGATGTGAAGTGTCCTTTGCTCCTGATTCCATGTTCCCGAGCATTCTTGTCCGTCCAAAGTCGCACCCCAGCCCGTGTCTGATGCGTCCGAGAGGAGACGGCGGTCGTGTTTCTGAACAGCCAAAGGTAGACTTCCTTGAGAAGAAAGCTGTTCTTACACCACGCGAGAGAAGACCTCCTCTCTTCGGAAACAGGAACTGAGACCGTCTCTAGCGTCATGTCCTTTATCCAGTGAGCAGCTAGATGATACTGAAGGGGGGGGAGGTGGAGTCTCCCTAACACGATGAACAGGGCCAGCGATGAAAGTGTCCCTGTTAGACTCATCCACTACCTGACTGAGCATCGGTTCCTTCTCAGCATGCTCTGGATGCATTCTAGGGCTTGGAAGATCCTTGGGGCCGACGGAAAAGCCCGAAAAGCTCGACTCTGAAGATCCATACCCAAGGAGACAATGGTCTGGGATGGGACGAGCTGAGACTCCTCAAAATTGACCAGGAGGCCCAGTTCCTTGGTCAGATCCATAGTCCATTTGAAAATCTCCAGACAGCGACGACTTGTGGGAGCTCTTAAAAGCCAGTCGTCTGACGGAGCCGGACACAAGATCATGGTACTGCTGCACAGTCTGTGAACTGTCAACCATGGGCAAGCGAGGAAGTACAGTGACAACCCGAATCTGTCTAGACTGTCTGGGTCGTACAGACAACTCCTTATCGGGTTGCTGAGGTTGCCGCACTGCGTCACAACAAGTCACTTCTGCTGGTTGTTGAACGTCTTCCCCGTGACACATTGACTCCGTTAACAAAAAATCCTCTAACAAGGACTAAGCTTGGACTGCATGTCTTGCAACACAGCTCAAGGTCTATGGGAGCAGGTGTGGTAACAGACGGGATTAGCGACTGAAGTGGAACCATTACCTTCCCTGGAAGCATGTTATGCTTAAATAAAAGTCCATAGGAGGCTACGCAGCTAAAGGCTCCCTCCAAATGACAGAGTCCTCAAAGGAATATCAGAAGGAGGGAGAAAAGAACTTTCTCATCTACAGGGACCATATCCTAGAAAAGCTAAGTTCTCTCAGTGAGGGTTTCACTGGTGCAAAAGCAGCAGACTAGAAGGCAACGTTATGAAACTGCTTGACAGTCTAGTGAGTTGGCAACAACCAAAGATGTGTGACTGAGAAGCATGCGGTAAGGTATGCAGAGCATGTTGTATGCAGAGTATGCTGTATGCAGAGCATGCTGTAAGTAGAGCATGTTGTATGCAGAGCATGCTGAATACAGAGCATGCTGTATGCAGAGCATGTTGTATGCAGAGCATGCTGAATGCAGAGCATGCTGTATGCAGAGGATGTTGTATGCAGAGCATGCTGTATGCAGAGCATGCTGTATGTAGAGCATGTTGTATGCAGAGCATGCTGAATGCAGAGCATGCTGTATGCAGAGCATGTTGTATGCAGAGCATGCTGTAAGCAGAGCATGCTGTATGTAGAGCATGCTGTAAGGTAAGCAGAGCGTGTGCATGGCGTTTAACATTTCTCAGAAATTCCATGACCAGTGCTAGAGTGCTTTATGCATGCTTGCATGGGGTTTTAATATCAACATAATATTTACCTTACATTCATAACTCATGATTCATATTTTTGCCATATTTTGCGATATTGTTAAAAATATATTGCAAGGAATACAAATATATTTTTATAAGTAATACAAATAACCTCCATTATCATAATGTTTGAAAATGGAGGTAAGGTATGCTGAACAGCAGAGTCAGAACGAGCTGGAACAACAATAGTTGTGGTTTCCTCTTCAAGACTCTGTTGAGGGAACACCTGAGGCTCAGTCTGCAAAGGCTGATCAAAGGAAGTAGCAGAAGGTAGGCGCATGGGTGGAGGAGGCTGACTCCTGGCATGAGTGGCTGAACTCAAGGGTTGCGCTTGCTGAGTGGTTGGCGGATGCGCAGTAGCAAGTTCCTGAGGAACGAGTTGAGGTTCCTGCGGTGTGAGCTGAGAGCGAAAAGGTAGTGGCTGCGCAGAACGCAGTAAAAGTCTCGCAAGTTGAGGCTCCTGAGGCGCAAGGCTAAGGTGTTGAGGTGCTTGCCTTGAGGAGGGTTGAGCTCGCTGCAGCGAGAGCTGAGGAGACTGACTCATGGATGGGAGAGGTTGTTGTACCTCAATCGAGTGTTGCCTCACTGGTGGAACAGCAAGTGGAAGCGGAGGAAGAGAGGTATAAGCCTCCTGTTCCCATTGCTGAGGTTGCCTTAAGAAAGGCGGAGGGAGCTGCACACCACTGGGATCAGTAAACTCATAACGTGGCTCAACATCGTACGCCTGGCAGGCGGTACTGCGGTCAGGCGGAGCGAGCGCAGGCGGAGCGAGCGCAGGCGGAGGGAGCGCAGGCGGAGCGAGCGCAGGCAGAGCGAGCGCAGGCGGAGCGAGCGCAGGCGGAGCGAGCGCAGGCGGAGGCGCAACCTTCTCAGCCAGACACTCACGCATCAAGACCGAAAGTTGTGACTGCATGGACTGCAGTAGAGTCAACTTGGGGTCGGCAGACACTAAGGTCTGCTGAGGTAAAGCCTTAACAGCAGAGATCTGTTGCGGCAGAACCTTACTCCTCTTAGGCGGAGTGCATTCAACTGATGACTGAGGAGAGTCAGAGCTAACCCAATGACTGCATCCGGGTTGTTGAACTCTAACTTCGTACGTCTGGCATAGGTCTGGACTTTACGTTTAAGAGGTCTTGAGACCTGAGACCAGCGTTTTCTCCCCTAAATTTCTTCTGCAGACGAGCAAAATAAGGGCTCAATCGTCTGCGGGTGGGAGTGACGGTCTCGGTAAGACACGCCCGCAACCACCGAGGATACTTCTGTGCGCCGATCAAGGCCTGCTGAACCCTTATGCCCTTCGACATTGCTTCTCCCCTGGGCTTGGGAGCTTGCAAGAGGTCCCGGACTGGGAGGACGACTGGCGCGCACAGAAGTACCCTCACGCACAACACTGACACACTTTGCGCTAATCACTTATCACTTTGATTTTCTGTTTGCACTTATTTCACTGAACTCGAAACTTTAAGTGGTTTGTACCTGAAACACGCAATTCTATCCTTTCTCAAAAGTTAGTAATTGCGAAAACAGAATTACAATGTAACAGAAAAATCTAATGAAAGATAAATAATTCAGTGGCTGGAAAGAGACTAAACACTAGATCACTCTAGAAACGTTTACCTTCTTCCCCTAAAGAGACTAGGGAGAAGAGCAAAAACGATAACAACGTTACTCGCTTGAATGAAACGTTTATCCTCCTCTTTCTCCCTCCGTCTCTATCTCTCTCTCTTTCTCTCTCTCTTGACTTAGAACCTGAGAGAAGAGCCCAATCATATATATCGTTAAAACATATTATTGTTAAAGGAAAAAACTGAAATATTTCCCAAAATGAAAAGTTCCTTTATTAGGATTAAAACCATTAAGTTAAGAAAGAATGAACAAAACGCTAGACACGGTTACTCTTACTGCAACGTGAAACCGTGAAAATTCTTTCTCTATCGTAACGATAGAGCGCAAGTTGAACGTTCTGAACGTCAACAACTGCAGAGACAAAACAAAACGTTAGTTCAACTTTGAAAACAGTACGAGACTATCAAAGAAATTCTTTCAAAGACATTAAAATAGCATAATATGTTAACAGGTAAAACCGAAATGACGGGCTCAATGTTAATTAACTTCGGTACCAAGAAAAGACCGCCTACTATTAGGAAGGTCGAATATAAACAAATATAAAAATTAATTTTAATAAGTTTATAATAAAAGGAAGTTAATCGAAGAGGCCTATAAGAGGCGGAGAGATATAAAATAAATCTATAACTTTTGTTAAGCAAAATTAAGAAAGAGTCTATACTCTCTTAGACACCAACACTTCCGTCTAAGGGAAGGGTCGGCCATTTAAAGGTGAAAGAGAGTTCATACTCTCTTCGTCACCATAATTAATCAAATTAATTCCAAAAGCTAACTAAGCTAATATAGAAGTTTCCAGTATAGCGAATAGCTGCAAATTTTAGAGAAATACTTCACCAAACCGTGAACAATACTCCAAAATCATAAGCGTATCCAAGAACGTCTTGCCGGAAGCACGACAGAGGAAAAAGTGAGGTGGCGTCAACAACAAGTACTGTAGTACCTGGCCACAGGTGGCGCTTGTGAGTACACCCCCTTCTAGTATAGTGATAGCTGGCGTATCCCTCCCTTAGAATTCTGTCGGGCAACGGAGTTGACAGCTACATGATTATCGGGTAAGTTTAATATTGAAAAACAGTAATGCTAAAACTACATAAAAATAGTGAGAAAATTCTGATTGAAAAAGGAAATAAACAGGGAGACCCCATCACTCCTAAATCATTCACAGCATGCCTAGAAGTTTTCAAGTATTTAGATTAGGAAAATATAGGAATTAACATTAATGGGGAATACCTTAACAACTTAAGATTTGCAAATGACATAATTCTGTTTAGTGAATCATGGGAGGAAAAAATCCAACAGTCAAGAGAGAAGCATGATACACATCTGCACCTGTGACAGGCAGGTGGAGAGAGATTACCATTCCATCACATATCTTTCTTCAACTACCTTGTTAAAAATTCAATGGCCATTCAAACCAGTGAAGAGACATCCCTTTTCAAAAAGACAAAAGGTTTGTATACTTGTAAGAACCAATAGTAGATAATTCTTAAAAGTTGGAATACTGTACCTAAAATGCATACAAAATGGTCAGTCTGGGCTTTTTTCTTCATTTACAGGCTGCATATAAACTTGAATTTGAATCTCTTAACTACCAAATAGAAAGTAAATCATGGATTGCAATGGTAATACTTTTGACATGAACAATGATCTGCACTTATGAGTAAAAGTATGAACAATCTGACTTAAATATCAGCCGACTCACAGGGCAGATATGACTCATTCCATCGCAACAATGCAAAATTCATCAAGTGCAGTTTGAGGTGGTCTATCACAATGCACTTTGCAATAGAGTTATTCTGCCACTCTCAAAATGTCACAAAGTTGCAACCTGTTTTCATAGAACCTTTATGCCGTGATGATAGTGAAAATGAATTAGGGTATGTAAAGATTGGCTAGTGCTTTTAGGAAAAGCAATCAGCCTTCAGAGCAAAACAACACAGAGCAAAACAAAACACGTCTGACCAACGCAAGTGCCGAGGAGGAATGAGGATAGGGGGTGGGGAGATATAGGGGTAGAGGGGGGGGGGGGGGAATTTTGATGAAGGAGAGGTCTAATTGGTCAGGAATCTATGGTCGTGGTTCAATCACGCCCCAGTTTTCTACACCGACACTCAATGAGTGAGCGAGCTAGGTTTATTCCTGGCATTCCGTGCATCTCTTTTTTCTCTGGTATATTCAGTAATATCTATGCCTTAGAAATGGTGCTAGAGGAACATTTCACTGGGTTCCTCGCCCAGAAATAGATTTTTCCTTCGTCAAAATCCCTTATCTATCCATAGCCAAGTTAGTAGCTCATGTACAAATCTCCTAAAGAATTTTGTTTTTAATACCCAGTAATGATGACCTCTAGTTCAATAATCTGTACAATCCTTTTAAAACAATCTACAATACAGCTCATTTACATTTAGTATCTTAAATATCAAGACATTTGATTTCATACCTGGTGTAAATAGGCTTCCCCGATTCACTTAGAATAAATATGTGTTTCTCTTTATTTATCCAATCGGGGCATTTCAAATATTCTTCATCCCCATTTTCATCGTCCGAGACTCTGTCACTTTCTAATACTGTCTCTTCCGATTCTGTTTTCTCCTCTTCATTTAATGACACCTTGGACATTGCACCTGGCAATGCATTGTCCTGAAAATATAAAACAATGATTAGTGAAAATTGCAAATTTTAGAAATTTTTATTTTTCCTAACTATAAAAACCTGTCTTTTATTAGAGTTCTCTTACTTGGGGGTACACTCAGGCACACTATTCTATTTTATTTCTCTTCCTCTTGGTTTTTTTTTTTTTAAGTTTTGCTACTGTAAAGTAGTTTATATATGAAAGATTAATCTTAATATTTTTACAGTTCTTAAAATATTTTATTCTAATTGTTGATTACTTCTCTTATACAGTAGTTTATTTCCTTATTTCCTTTCCAAACTAAGATGTAGCTCAGATAGTAATAATTAATGATAATGATAATGATGATAATGATGATAATGATGATAATGATAATAATGATAATACTGTAATAATATTAATAATAATATTAATAATAATAATAATAATAATAATAATAATAATAATAATAGGAGTACGTTATCAACGTCGCAGGTGGTAGGGATACCTCGTAACTTCACCAGCACACTGAGTAGGCCCTTTAGCCTTCACATAGGATGTGTGGTGTGGTTAAGGCGGGAAGAGAAACTTAAAGGATTCTGGTCTTTATAGTTTGGAAAAATACAAACCTTCATAGGAGACTCATGCTAGGGAGAGAGAAGAAGTGCCTCTAACCAAACTAGCTGGTTTACCCTCCTGGGAATTATCAAAGGACTTTGGTTCTATACAGGAAAGAGTGATGACTCCTATTGAACTACTTGGGTATCAAGATGCGGCAGGTTTTAGGCTACGTCATCATCAGGAACTGGTACGAGATTTAGTAAAATCTTGTATCCGAGAGGAAGATGTATTATGAACATTATAAGAAATGGGTTGGCATACATTTGGCCACCATCCCCTTTGTCTGTAGTTGTTCAGTGGCTATATTCCTCTTGGTAAGGATAGAAGAGACCCTTTAACCATGGCAAGCAGCTTTTCTAGGAGAGGGACACTCAAAATTGAAACCATTGTTCTCTAGTCTTGGGTAGTGCCATAGCCTCTGTACCATGGTCTTCCACTGTCTTGGGGTAGAGTTCCCTTGCTTGAGGGTACACTCAAACACACTTTCCTATCTTATTTTTCTTCCTCTTGTTAAAGTTTTTATATTTTATATATGATAGATTTAGTTTAATGCTCTTATTACTCTTAAACTTTTCTTGTAGTATATTTCTTATTTACTTTCCTCACTGAGCTAGTTTTCCTGTTAGGGCCTTTGGGCTTATAGCATCCTGCTTTTACAACTAAGGTCTTAGCTTAGCAAGTAATCATAGTAAAAATAATGGGGAAAACTTCTAAACAAAACTTATTTGTTAAGAAAAGTTGGTTGATTATGTGGTTCCACTACATGTAGTGTCTAATCTATCAAACAAATGAGTGGCTGCTGCACTTGGGCAAGAAAGATGAGGCAGAAGTACCAGTTGATCTTAAGTTTCACTTTAGAATTACACCATAACTTCTATTTTAGACGAGATGTTTGTCCAGAGAAGGAGAGAGGTTTGCTACACAATCTGTTGATCCATTACCACTGGGCCAGGGATACTGGTATCCAGGGACCTCTGGGTATACTCCCAAAGATAATAGACAGAGCAGGTTCTGTCCTTTTCCAACAACTGTAATATCTTCAAGAATTTTGCCCCTGACTAGTTCTTCCTGAGGGCTAGGATAGATCTGGTATGTCTGACTTTGTGCGCATGAACCCGGGAGGGTCCTTTTGTCTGATCATGCTGTGATCACTAACCTGATGAAAAAGAGCACAGAGGCCAGTGGTGATATGGAAGTTCTGCACTTCCAGAATACTAATATCACTGACAGCTCTTTGCTCAGACAGCCTCTATAATGTTTACAATACTTCTTGAAGGCTAAAATCACTGGCAGTTCTTCCTTCAGACAGAATCTACATGTGCTATGTGATTATGCCCATATGCCCATAAAGGATATGATGTGGGATCAGTCAGCTGGGACAATGAGCTCTAATAACAATACATTCACACCACTCGCTGACTGTATACAGTACTACAACTGCTCCTTCTGCTGTGTTGTTGTCTCCAGAACCCTCTGAAGAAGGAAAGGGACAAGGGCAATGCCTATTATCCTGCAGAGGGGTATGAGAAGTCAATTTTGTACAAGACCATGCAGTGATAGCAGGTGTGAGAACACCTGTACCATGTATCGAAATGTACGGTACAGTATTCTCTACGAAGATGTTCTCAATACAAAACTACTTATTTTGTTCAAGAGGTGGGGATGTACTGAGACTGTCTTCCCGAGTCAAAAAATTCTTCAGAGATGGAGTCACCTAAGTATTGTGGAAATATTTTTGGGTAGGAGAGGGATGAGGTGGCTGTCAATGCTCTGACTAGTACTGTGTACTGAAATGTATCCCCCAAAGATGGAAGTATCTTTTATGCAAACCCCACTCCTCCCATAAGAGGAAAGAGCTTATTAGGATCATTTTCACAAATGGAAATGCAGAAGTGTCCCACTGTAGGAGAGAGACAAGGGCAGATGCTAATGTCCTGAATGGTAGATTGTCCTTGATCAAACATGAAGCCTATCACTTAAAGCATGAGCATGACATGGGCAACTGCTAATGTCATGACCAGTAATGCTTGTGCTTGGTCTCTTAAGAAATTAATACCGGAAGTAAGAGCATGAGCTCCTGAAGTCTATGTGTAGAGTCTATGTGCGTAAAAGTCAGGAATATGGCAACCATGCACTTAGAATATTGATGTGTATACAAGTCAAGTTCTTGCATGCTTGCACGTGAAAGACAATACAATACAATAAAAGACCGTACGTAGAGTCTGTGCGTGTAGAAATCAGGTAAATAAAGACCATGCGTGTAAAATTCTGATGTGTGTGGAATCCTGATGCTCATATGTTTCAAGTCCTTGCACGCATATACGAGGGTCAGAACTGTAAAAAACCTTTGTACTGTAGCGTGAGTACACAGAAGGTAGTATGTTCCACACCAGGACATGTGGACTCCTAGATTCCCTGTTCATATGTACTCTCAAGGGGACTGCCTTCTGATCTACACAACAAGGGGCAGCGCATATCACTTTTTCTTCGTTAACGGACAACTCTCAGTATTTGCCTCTTTCCTCTCTCTCCCCAAAAAGAGTCTTGAAAGGAAAAAAAAAAAAAAGGGTAGAGCCCTTCAATCCTGATCAGCAGCCCATCAATCATTCTTTCTGGGCTTTTTTGATGGCGTTTTCAGCATGATCTCCTAAAAGTGGTAATGAAGACTGTATAAAGTGAGGCAGAAGAGAAGGAACTTGAAAGTTCCAATGGGGAAAAGAAATCACAGACTGCACAACAAGGTGAAGTGTCTTTAATGCCTTTCCAAGAATGGGATAATACCAACGGAAAGAAGAAGGGCAGTGCCACACCCACTCACACTTGGCGGCAGCAGAAATTCTTTTGTCTGATGGAGCACATCAACGTCCAAGGAAAGCAAACTTCCTCAAAGTTACATCAACATCACTAGACCACACTCGCAAGGTAATAAACAGCAAACAGAAATGTTGTCGAAGAGGTGGATGAATGTTGATATCGGAGATTGCATAGACAACTGTCGACCATTACAGTTATCGAGAAAAAACTCCAAAACCTCACTTATTCCTTAAGATACGTAGCAAACGATGATATGCCAACTAATTTATCTAAAAGAAAAGCAAAAGATGAAAACAGCTACTGAAAAATGGAAAACAAGTGACTACACAGTGTGCTGGGAAGAGGGGGACAATTCCCGCCACTTCCCTAAACTACTTAAACCTCATTAAAAATCATAACGGCCGATTTCCAGCTATGTCGATAACGTACCCATATTATAGGCCAAAGGTTTGTATTCATTCATGTAGAAACAAATAAACATTTCATCAGGCAACAAAATATTTTTCATTAAGTAATCATGTTTACATAACATACAGTATTCTTATTAACTCCTAAAACTTTATTACTTTATTCACTGAAAGATGAAAAACATAATTGTCACCAATTTTATTTCAGGCTTTTAAGTACAACATTATAAATACTATATCAAACATACAGTAGTTCCCAAGCTGGAACCTGACATATTCATCAGAATCTAGGTAAAAAAAAAAAAACTAAATTTTGGCATGATGTAAAAATCATGAAGAAAAATCAATTAAGAGTTTGACCCAGCTCTTTTTTTACATACCGTACAGTAATACCTATTGTACCTAGGTTTAAGAATAACTCGGAATAGGAGCAATTCAGTATACAAGCATGAAATTTCAAATCGGTATATGAGCATTGTATCAGTTTGTGAGCAAAAGTTACCCGCTGTACTGTATGCTATTTTTTTGTGGACAAGTAATACCGAGACTACCAGGGAATCAGTCAAATGGTGTCCAAATGCCACACATACATTATTCACGCTGTTTTCATGAGACTTTTACCCCCATTTTCATGCCATTTTAAAGGAATGTCAAAACCTGTCATCTCTAGATATGTTTCTAGTCAAAACTGAATGTAAGAGTAGGCGTATAATAAAAAGATGACCAAGATTCCATAAAGTGTAAATTAAGTTATTCAGTTAGTGGTAGTGAATGCCATTCAAAAGAGAGAATTCCTGATATTTTACTAGAAGTTCTCATGAAGGGAGATTGTTCCTCCAGGCATTAACCTCCTCCTTTTCCATCGTTTACGGAAAATGTTGTAACTCAAGAAAGTCCAACATTTTGACAGAAAATTCAATTTATGATTAATCAGTCAGGCAAGATCATTTTATGGAATCTTCAAATATACTGAACAACTTTAATTCTACACAATATTTTGATAGGGTGGAAGAAAGATGAAATAGATGGCCTGTCCACAAATATAAACACTACCCATAAAGTTTATTTGTTACCAAAAATTTTAAAGCATACATAACTACTGTATTTCCAAAAAGACAAAAACCCAAGTGTTGATAGAAATTCTTTTCAAATTAATTATTTCATTAGTTACTATAGTAAAAATTAAATATATTTGGACTGAAAAAATAAAATTAACTTTTTATTTTATGCTTACTTTTGCTTGAATAAAATCAAAACTGGTTAAAATTCAAAGCAGTATCTTTGTCAACAATTTAATTTGCCATTTAGTTTAAACTACATCTTTTACTTCTTTTTATAATTTCATCTGTCAACAGCATTGTGGTATCCCTAAATTTCAGAATATATAAAGGCCGAAAATAAAAAATAAAACATTTATTGCTGTATTTGGCTGAGCACATAAAGTCAAAACAAACACGCCCCGTCAAGTATATTAACTTATAAAGTCAGGAGTGTTTAAAACCACATATAACAAACCTCGCACATAAATTCTTGTACACTTAATATACTACGTACAGCCCTTTCGTAAACTCGGGCTTGCACTACGTATGAACAATTATTAGACACTTGCATATAATGCAAAGGAAAAATTGCTACTGGTCTACATCCAATCTTTAACTAGAGAATTCCATATTGACAAGGAATCTAATCACAATTCTATAGCTTTCGAGAGTAGAGCTAAATTATTGAATCATCCTAACCTAACCTAACATAGTGTGGCAAGAACCTTTAGGCAACTAAGAACCTACCGAACAAACTGGCCTACTTAGCAGACTAAACACCCCAGAACTATCTAGAACCTTCAGGCCTATATGAAAAATAAAAAGTTACGAAACTCAAAAAGACTTGGCTTAGCCTACCTCATCAGGTACGGGTTGGACTTTTCGGATTGGAGACTCGGGCTCAGGAGGCCCATCTTCGCCACCGCTAATCTGCGTGTTAAGGTCATGATTACATTCCTCAAAACTATCCGTATTGACTAGCATAACCTCCCCACTAACACCTGGGGTAACATCTTTTATAACGTCATCAACTACTTCAGCTACGGCAGGGTTTTTAGGAGAACCGGAGATAGTTGCAGGATTCTCTGAATCCGCCATGACACCTGCCAAAAATTAAACGACAATTTAAGCAGGAAATAATGATAAGGACAATAAATTAAGAGCTGTAATAATTAATTTTAAGCCATAATTTGAACTAGAAATAGTAATTTTGCTGTTTTATACTCCTATTACCTAAAATGAAGAAAGATTTCTAATTTACAAGTTAATATTATATCTCACAAAATTCAAGTTTGTTTACATTTATCAGCTGATAGCTGACAGTGCTTGAGCTACCGACGCCGCCCCCATTTGTAAGTCAACTTAGTGGTACCCCGAATTTTAAATTTTATATATTGAACCATTCATTATATTTCATTAAATTTTAATGGGCAATTTAACTCCTTTGTGTAATAAAGGGTATTTCTGAATCATATAATGTATTGTAGAGTTACGGATAGTAGTCTCTGGGTGGACGTCGATGTAGTTTTCCTGGCATGTCATATCCCCAAAGTCAAGTCTTCGAGAAAGGACAAATTGTGATTTTACAATGAAAAATCATTGGCCTATGGTAGCCTAAATAGTATGAGTACTTTTGGAGCCTTTGTATATCAGCGGCTAGTTCCTCACGCGTTCATTAAAAATGAACATTAACTGACCTAAACTTGCCCCCCCCCTAACCTAACCTACATGCTGTGTCCTTACCTACTTACCTAACGGGGGCTGCTGCCCCCTGCAACCCCCCTTACACTGCCATACTCTAAGTTAGACATAATGATACCTACTGGTGGCCGCAATCATACATACACCCCTTACTTTTTCATGTTATTGGTTAAGGTACGACAGTATAATAAGGCTCTGCGTCCTTTGTTGAATTGAGGAAAGTTTTATCATGTTTACTCGTGCAGGTAAACGGGTAAATATTTAACACAAGCAATTAAAGCTAAACATTCAAGCCAATCATTTTACCATTAAGGGGCGTACGTATGATGACGGCTGACTTAGAATACAGTATAACAGTCTAAGGGGGGTCGCAGGGGGCCATTAGCCCTCTACCCCCTCATCCCCCCACCCCTGTTAGGTAAGTAGGTACGGACACGTTAGGGGGGAAAGTTTAGGTTAGATGATGTCCAGTTTTTAAGCAAGTTGGAGGAACTGGCCGCTGATATACAAAGGGTCCACTATTGATTAGAACATTACTTTGAAAAAGCCTTGATTTAATATTTCATTAAAGACACCCAGCACATATATCTATAACCAATTTTCCTCACCATACATATTTCGGTATTCTATAACCAATTTTCCTCACCATATATATTTCTTTGTGAATTTTATTTACGATTGTGTTATTGTTACCATAGGGTAAACAATACTATTTATTTTGGGTTCCCTCCGATGCCTTATTTGACCGCGGAGGTAGCAGCAGTAGGGGATTCAGCATTATGAAGCTTCATCTGTGGTAGATAATGTGGGAGGGTGGGCTGTGGCACCCTAGCAGTACCAGCTGAACTTGGTTGAGTCCCTTGTTAGGCTGGGAGGAACGTAGAGAGTAAAGGTCCCCTTTTTTGTTTTGTTTCATTTGTTGATGTCGGCTACCCCCAAAAATTGGGGGAGTTGCCTTGGTATATGTATGTATGTATGTACCCATACACCTTTCATTGATAGGGAGCTGGTATTGATTACATTACTCTTAAATTAATCTCCTTACAGCGTGAATGGGGTCAATGATCCGGGTTATGTTATGTTATATCCAAATAAAGTGCTATTTCCATGCATTTTACTGCAAACTTAGGGAATTTCAAGGAAGTTTAGACTCTTGGGTAGGTAGGATGCAGCTGCTTAGGCTAGAATTAGAAAGGTAAAGATTTATTCATGTAATAAGGTAATGATAATAGTGTACAAATGACCTGCAATCTTTCAAGCAGCTCTAGAAGATTATATTTTGCTGTTACCTTGAAGCAAATTTTGCTATTATTTTCATTTTGGTATTAGTAATCTGAACTTATGATAATGTAATTGTGCACATAATATTAACATGTCTTATTTTTTCCCAGTGCACAGTATACAAAATGGTTGCTGCTATGAGAATAGAGGACTGCATGTGTGAGGTGACACTTGGAAGTGAACCGAGAACAATAACAGTGAGAGTACCAATTGCGATACCTTCAAACATTTGTCATGTAGAACTTGCTCATCGGCTTCTACAGCATCATAATATTCCTATTAATTTGCATTCAGGTATGTGCAGTGCTTAGATTGTTCCTATCTTTATTCAAGGAGGTAAAGGATACAATATAGGTTTTAGCTGGAATTGTAGGGCCCTATTTGAAAATCTTGATTATATGAAAGATTTTGTTTCTAGGTAAATTCTACATGGGCTTTTGGTGGAAGTAAAATATAAATACAGTACCCTGTACCATAGTAATTACAGTAATAGGGACAGTACTAGGGTCTTGTAGCATGAAGAACTTGCGTATCACACTTAAAAAAAAATGCAGTCCATTTTATGAATATATAATGTACAATCTCAGAAAGTGTTCTTTTGGGTTTTGTTCCGTATGATGATCTATTCATTATTTGGCAACTCTTTATGGTTAACAGAAATAAAATTTTGAACTACTGTATGTGGTTCACAGGTTGTTTGAGGCTTTCTTATAAGCCAACTTCTAGGTAGAAGAGTTTAATGTAAAGTTAACCCTTATCTTGAATATAATCAATTAATGTCTTACAAGAGGTCCCTAAGTTATAAGCAATGGATCCCAGTATCATTTGAACTGGTTAGGATCTCTATATATGTTCAGTGTCTATGATGGTATTACAGTACTGTTATTTCACTTGATCATATTGCGCATAATTATTATGTGAAATAGTTCTGACTGTAGTATGACACATTCATTTGATAGAATAATCCAATGTAAAGAACCAACCAATCCACTACCTACAGTGCCGTCTACTATTTATGGGCTCTCCCTATGATAATCTACTTATCCGTCCTATATACTGTCCAGTCTTTATAAAATCTGGGATTATCTCTTATTTTTTTCCTTTAAAATGGGTGATAAATCTTATTTTTGGAATCTCCCATGGGTCCATAATTTTACATCCACTTTAATGAGATCTAGGAAATCTTTCATAAAATTGTATGGTACCCAATATTTTTTTTTTTTTTTTGTAGGGTGAAGTCCTTTGTTATTTCCCATTACGGTATCTTTAGCTGGACTCTCTTTGATGTCCTTTATACTTCTTGCTACTTTGTTCCTCATAATTTCAGGTATTGCAATACAGTGTACTGCTGCTGTAGTTTATTATCAATGTTATCATTGGCATAACAAGTTGTTTCATGATTGGAAATACATTTACCAAATCACATGCTATACGTAGTAAGCATAACTTTGCTGTTGATGATTGTGCTACACAGTTGACTTTACAACTGTTACCGAGTGTGACACTCTTATACTTGTGTTACGCTACTTGTTTGCCCTATTCTCTTGCCCAGTAAGTGGAGTATATGGCTTTTATCTCATGCTATAATTATAGTTTGTTCCAACACGGTTACTTACCTAGAACTACCTTCTTAGGAGTTGCTGGTTAACTCTACCTAACCGACCAGCTTTTTGTATAGTTTACCTCCCTCTTCCCGTTTTCTACGGGGTCAACCTCTGGCAGTGTGGTACATGCCCTGAGGCGACCCCGGGGTCAGGCAGCGTGCTAGCTCAGGTCGAATCGCCAGTAAGTTTCTGGTCGCGACGCGATACACATCTCGCCGCGCTCTCTCTTACCTGTGCGACTCTTGTGTCCCCCGATCCTTTGTGCTTACCGCGTGTTGCCCAGGTGTTTTCATTTTCACTTTCCCGTTCATCCTTGTGTCTCTTGGTGTGTTAGCTTTGTGTTATGGAGCATCCTCGTCGTTGCCCTGGGCCTGTGGCTGGGAAGTCTTGCGGGGCTTTCCTCTCCAAGCCTGAGGTTGATCCCCACTCCCTGTGCTCCACGTGTAGGGGGAAAGCGTGTTCCCCTACCTCTACGTGCCCAGAGTGTGCTGGTTGGACTGAGATCCAGTGGGTGCGCTTCGGGATGAAGAAGAAGAAGGCAGCTAAGAAGATGCCTAAAAATTCCAGCATTTCTTCGCCTGCAGGTTCGCCAGACGACTCGGCAGACCGTAGCGCCCGCTCTTCCCCCCCCCCACCCAGCGTAGGGGACGAGGTAAGTCCGTTGCGGGGAAGAGGCCCATTGCCCTTCCCCAAGAGTCTGATTTTCCTGTGGGGGATGTGTCCAGTGTGGGGCAGGCATGTGTGGGGCCTGAGTGGAGTGCAGAAGTGTGGGTAGGAGGCGAGGGCCTGGTGCCCGCAGGTCCCGTCTCCTTGGAAGATCCTATGTGGGGTAGGCCGAGTGCCGATACTTCCCCTGCCTTGTGGCATGTTTCAAGTACTTCAACCGCCGGGGGAGACACGGAGAAAGGTAGTTCGTCGTCTTCGGACCCCGCCACGTGGGTGAAACCTAGGACTCCCTTCAGGTCTCCCGTTAGAGAGGAGGTAGATTAATGGCTCTGTAAAGGGCTCGCGGGAACCCCTCCGGCTCCCTCGGCTACGCTACCCCCCGTGTTTCTGCAACCGCCCGCACCTGAGAAACGACGTGATTTTCCCCCCACGGTCTTGGACGTGTTGGCCGGTCGGAGAGCTCCATCCTCATCCTCGTCATCGTCATCGTCGTCGTCGTCATCGGACTCTTCGTCTTCTTCGTCATCAGAGGACGAAGACAGGAACCTTAACAAAAGGAAGAGGGAGAAATCCTGCAAGAAGAAAAAGTCTCGTTTCCGCTCGAGGCATGGTAGGAAACGGTCGAAGTCCTCTAAGAAAAAAACGAAGAGGAGTAGGTCAAAGGACTGGGTGAATGTCACAGTGCCGCGGAGCGAGCTGTTTAGGTTTTCCACAGCCGCGGCCGCTTCCGGGTGGCTCCCTAGAGCCTCGCCTTCGTTGTGTCACCCTCCTAGCTCCTCCTTCGGACTAGCCGCCCGGCGGGAGGGCTCAAACCAAGACCCCCGTGTATTGTTTAACCCTACGGTAGCCTCCGCTCCTTCTTCCCTTAGGAAGGATATAAGGAGTACGAAGGAAGGCTTAGCATCGACCACGGGCACCTTGGAGGCCTTCCTTAAGCACCAAGGGCGCCCGTCGGTCCGCATGGATCCCCCATCCACGGAGCCCCCCGTGGAACAAGGTACTCCCATGACGGATGCCTTTGTATCCACGGGGCAGACCATACCACTGGCAGGCTCGGAGGACGTTGGTACTCCCATGACGGATGCCTTCGTCCCCACGGGGCAGCCCGTACCTCTGGCAGGCCCGTCGGGCGTTGTTTTTCCCACCGTCACGGCGTACCCCCGTACGGAGGAACTGGTGACGGAAGACCTGGAGGAAGGAGGGGAGTGCTCGACGGACGACATCTCCTCCTACCGTAAGGTTCTTGCCCTTATTCGAAGACACCACCGGTTAGATGAGCCCAAGCCCTCAGCTGCAAAGGCAGTACTTTCCGGACTGTCCAGGATGATCGACAGTCCGGTACAACAAAAGCCATCTCTGTCTCTCCCTCTCGCTCAAGACGTGAAGTTGGGGATGGAGCAGATTGATGGATACTTGGCAGGACTAGCAGAGGCCCCCAGAAGCCAGAGTTCCTCCAAAAGTCTTCTGGGCCTGAAATCCCAGAAACGTTTTTACGTTCCCGAAGGGCATCGCGGTGGTCCCCGTGCGGTGGAAGCAGCGGTGTCCGCGCTGAACCAGGGAACCTCGGAAGACAGGGCATCCACGGCCCCGGTGTGCTTTTCCCCGTCGGAAGCATCTATGATAGAGGACATGGCTCAGGACCTGGTCTACGCGTCCTCCTGGTTGCATTGGTGGTCGTGCGCTTTGGTGGGGTTTCAGGCATCACACGACCTTTCCCTACCAGAAAATCAGGCCATGCTGAGGGATCTTGTTAGCTCTGGGGGCAAGGCTTTTAAATTCTCATCGTCCCAGTCTCTGTCGGTAGCTTCGAACTGGGTCCTGAGGAAAAGGGATACAGTATTGAGCAAGCTAGTGCGGAAGTTGCCTGACAGGGAAGCAAGGAAACTGAGAAATTCCTCCGTGTGGGGGAATGACATTTTCCCCATCAAGTTGGTAGAGGGTACTATGGAGAAGGTGAGGAAATTGAGAGAGGCGGATCCTAGGCCCCCGCCTATGAGGAAGACCACGTTTAGGAGAGCTCCAACGGACGTCCCTCACTCCTCACAGACCACACCCTTGCTTCCCAGAAGAGAACTTCCTTCAGCCCCTTGGCTTCAAGCCTCGCAACAGCCCACCCGTAGGACCACGGCAGGCCCTCAGTCAGCCTACAGACCCTCCTATTGTAACGCTAGGAGAGGTAAATCTGGCCGCTCCTCCAGGAGAAGGTAGGAGGAGAGGCCCCCTACTCCCGCAGGAGCCCCTAGTAGGGGGATACCTCAGACATTTTTGGCAAGCATGGCAGGATCTCGGTGCGGATCCATGGATGGTGACGGTCCTGAAGGAGGGCTACAGACTCCCGTTCCTGGAAGAGCCTCCCTCTCTCATCCCAGCCCAGAGGGCCGATTGGCTGGTTCCAAAGGACCCCTTGAAGAGGTCGGCGCCACAAGAGGAAGTAGCGGCCATGATCAACAAGGGAGCTTTGGAGATAGTGGAGAACCCCGGCCCGGGTTTCTTCAGCAGGCTCTTCCTTGTGGAAAAATCGACAGGAGGGTGGAGGTCAGTCATAGATCTCTCAGCCCTCAACAAGTTCGTCTCAAAGACGGAATTCAAGATGGATACCCCCAAGACAGTGATCGCAGCCTTGAGGGAGGGGGATTTCCTCATGTCTCTCGACCTCAAGGATGCCTACTTTCAAATCCCCGTGCACCCCTCCAGCAGGAAGTTCCTCAGGATCAAGTGGGAGTCCAGTGTCCTGCAGTTCAAGACCCTGTGCTTCGGCCTCTCGATGGCCCCGCAAGTGTTCACGAGAGTGTTCGCCGCGATCTTGGCGTGGGCACACGAGAAAGGCATTCGACTACTCAGGTACCTGGACGACTGGTTGCTGCTTTCTGCCTCAAGGGAACAACTGAAGGAGCAAGGCATTATGTTGCTCGACCTCTGCAAGGTGTTAGGGATCACGGTCAACCTAGGGAAGTCCCAGCTAGTCCCCAGCACCAGGATGACTTACTTGGGGATGGTCCTGGACACCCAGTTAGTAAAGGCCTTCCCCTCAGAAGAAAGGTTGGCCAACCTGGAACGTATCCTTCAACCCTTTCTGACGGGACAACCCAGGAGGGCCAAGGACTGGCAGAAGTTACTGGGTCATCTGGTTTCCCTGGAAAAATTAGTACCGCAAGGGAGACTCAGGCTCCGCCCGGTACAGTGGAATCTAAAGGAGTCGTGGGTCCAAGACAAGGAGCCCCACAAAGTAGTGCCAGTCCTCCTGAAGACGAGAGAGACCCTTCTTTGGTGGAGCATCAGGTCAAACACAGAGAAGGGAATGCCCTTCGCCTCCGACCCCCCGGAGATGCTGTTGTTCACGGACGCATCGAAGGAGGGCTGAAGAGCGCACCTGCTAGGAAAATCAGCAAAAGGGCAGTGGTCCAGCGAGGAGGCGTCTCCATATAAACATCCTGGAGATGATAGCAGTTCTAAGGGCGTGTCGACAGTTCATACACTTACTGCGAGGGAACACTGTGGCGTTAATGTGCGACAACGCCACAGTAGTGGCGTATGTAAAGAAGCAGGGAGGCATGAAGTCAAAGGTCCTCTGCGCCCTAGCCACGGAACTGTTGGAGTGGGCCACAGAAGAAGGGTTGGAACTGTTGGCGAGATTCATTCCAGGAAAGAGGAACGTGATGGCCGATGGCCTCAGCAGGGCGGGTCAAGTGATAGATTTGGAGTGGACCCTACACCCGGAGGTAGCTCGAGCAGTCATCCTACTGTGGGGCTCCCCAGTGATAGACTTGTTCGCCACACGTCTGAATGCCCAACTCCCCGTATTCTGTTCTCCAATCCCAGATCCGTCAGCAGCGTTCGAGGACGCCTTCCAACATCCCTGGGACGGTCTCGATGTGTACGCCTTCCCTCCCTTCAGTTTGATCAGGCAAGTGCTGAACAGAGTGAGAGTGTCGTCCAACCTATCGATGACTTTAGTAGCGCCCTGGTGGCCGGAAAGAGACTGGTTCGCAGACCTAAAGGAATTAGCTCTTCGTCCTCCTTGGCCGCTTCCGGACAGGCCAGACCTCCTGCGACAACCTCACTTTCACAGGTGGCACGAAAACCCTCGATCCCTCCGCCTTCACGCGTGGAGGTTATCGAGAAGCTCCTGAAGAAAGAAGGATACTCATCGAGAACCACGAAAAGGATGTCTGGGTATCTACGGCGTTCCTCGGCAGTTGTCTACCAGGCGAAGTGGGCAGTCTTCCTGAAGTGGTGTGCATCCAAAAACATCAGGCCCTCAGGGGTGACAATCCAAGACATTGCAGACTTTCTGTTGTACCTGAGAGACGATGTGGGTTCGTCCATCCCGGCCATCAAAGGAGTTCGAGCAGTCCTAGGTCAAGTCTTCCTCCTTAGAGGCATTGACTTGGGAGCCTCGAGGCACATCTCGATGCTCATCCGTAGTTTTGAGCAATCATGTCCCCCCCAGGAGGTACGGGTTCCGCAGTGGGACTTGGCAAGAGTCCTCAAAGTTCTGTCAGAACCGCCCTTCGAACCTCTCAGGAACATTTTAGACAGAGAACTCACCCTTAAAACAGCTTTTCTTTTAGCCCTGGCCTCGGCGAAAAGAGTTAGCGAGTTACACTGCCTCTCTTACGAGGTCTCACACTCCAAAGGGTGGAGGGAAGTTGTCTTTAGGTTCGTCCCTAGTTTTGTGGCGAAAACGCAGAACCCAGCGTGTTGGGATCCTCGGTTCGAGGGTTTTTCGGTGCCAGCCATCCCTCGATCCGACAACCCTAAGGATCTCCTCTTATGTCCCGTACGAACTATAAGAAAATACCTGGAAAGGACTGCAAATTTCCGCCCTCAGATAAAAAATTTATTCATCTCAACAGGACGGGTGAAGAAACTGGTCTCGAAAAATTCCATCTCTTTTTGGCTGAGACAAGTGATAAAGAGAACCTACTAGGCTTCTGGGACCCCTCAACCTGGAAAACCGAGACCTCATGATATCAGGGCTCTGAGCACCTCTCTGGCTTTCGAGAAGAACATGGCTGTGGGTAAAATCCTGAAGGCTGGGACCTGGTCTAGACAGTCCACCTTCACGGAACATTATCTAAAAGATTGTACGAGAAAATCCTTGGACAAGTTTTCTATTGGCCCGGTCGTGTCGGCCCTTCAAGAGATCTAAGGTCATAGCCCCAGGGTAACCGGGGGTGTTAATGCCAAGAGACACTAGTTCCTTCCTTAACCTTACCCCCCCCTCCCCTTTTTCCTTCCTTCCCCGCATTGAACGGGCCAGGAAGATGATGAGAAGACCTTAATCACGGAAAGGTATAACCTTCAAGAAATTGGTTTTGAAAAAGGTAAGACATTTAGACACTAAGTGAGTTTTTTGGATAGTTTTCCCCTACTTTTCGTGCAGTTTTCAAGTGGTCTTAGAATCAAGACCTCCTTAGAGGTTCCCTCTCTCGCGTGCCTCCCCGTCGAATCCTGATCCCTGCAGGACACTCCCACCTCCTAAAGTGTAAGTCTCCTAAGACGGTAGTTCTAGGTAAGTAACCGTGTTGGAACAAATCACAAATTTTTAAGTAATTTGTATTTGTTCCAACACAAATACTTACCTCGAACTACTTTCTTAGGAGTTACCTGTAATCTCCTCTCTACCGACCAGAGTTTTGTGTAGTATACCCTACACCCGTTTTCTATGGAGGGCTAACCCGGGAGTAAGAGAACGTGCCCCGAGGGTAGCCTTGAGCTAGGTCGACGTCAGCTTGGGTCCCGTTAGCCAGTAAGTTCTCTGGTCGCGACGTGATACCACCACGCCGCTCTCGTCTCTTACGACCCTTTGTGTCCGACTCGTGTGTCCCGCGTGGTTACCGCATGGTATCTCTGTGCTTATCCCTTGTGTTCTTGCGTGTTTGCTGCCCTTCCTTGTGCTTTCCAAGTGTATTCCTTGTTGATTACCTTCGTTCCTGTGCCTTGTGGTTGTGTGCGATGGAGCAGATCCGCCGTTGTCCTGGGCCTAGAGCCGGAAAGTCGTGTGGAGCGTTCCTTTCCAACCCCGAAGTAGACCCTCACTCCCTTTGCTCTTCCTGTAGGGGCAGGATGTGCTCGCCATCGGATACGTGCATTGAGTGTGTTAGTTGGAGTGAGATTCAGTGGGTGCGTTACGGCACTAAGAAGAAGAAGTCGTCAAAACGTTCGCCCAGGAAATCTAGCATCTCTTCACCGTTACCGTCACCCAGTGGACGGTCCGACAGGGCTTCTGTCTCGACTTCCCCTACCCAGAGTAGGGGACGAGGTAAGTCCGTTGCGGGGAAAGAGCCAAGGGCCCTTCCCCAGGAGTCTAATGTGTGTGAAGTGGGGGTTGCTGGGTCTTCTCAGGCTAGTGGGAGGCCTGGTAGTGCTGTGTCTGGGGGTTCTGGGGACTCTGCCCTTGTGCTTGGGGGGCACGTTTCCTCCGACGACCCCTTGTGGTGTAGTAATGTGCCTGTTTCTTCGCCCGCTTCGTGGGCCTGTGTTTCAGGTTCTTCAGCGGCTGGTGACGCCCAGGGTAAGTTGGACTCCACGGTAAGTGAGCCCTTCGGGTGGAGGCTCCCTAAAACGCTAGGTAGGTCCCCAATGCGGATGGAAGAGGGGCTGGATACCTGGTTCCCTAGTGTAGTGCGCCAAACCTCTTTTCCAGCTCCTCTGGCGGCGGTTCCAGAGACCTTCCTACAACCCTCGACCTCTGGTACGAAGCAGGTCGCGAAGCCCTCCGTAGCCCCCGCTTCTGCCCGTCGTTCGGGTGGTACAGTTTCGTAGGGCTCTTCAGATGATGGGGCTTCGTTCTCTTCAGAAGAGGAAACTAGGAGGAGACATTGGCGATGGAGGGAGCGGTCCAGGAGCAGGCGTTCCCGCTCAAGATCCCGTTCGAGGTTCAGTAGAAAACGGTCCCGGTCTCCACGGAGGAAGTACTGGAGGAGTAGGTCCCCCGATGGTGATTGGGTCTTCGTTCCCCGGACCGGCAGTCCAGGGATTTCTCGCTGCGAAGGCCATCCTCCAGACGCAGATATGACCCTCGCAGGAGAAATGCGAGAAGGCCGCTTCAGGCAGGCGTAAGGCCGCGAAGCTTCCGGTTCACCCCGCCCAGCGGGGGGAACCGTGTTTCCGTACGGGCAGCCTGGCCGAATCAGCACAGCTGGTTCGGCCCTCGGAATTAAAGGAACGGTTCCCTCCGTCGGGTCAGCCCACGGGATCTGTGTCCTCGTCCCCCAGAGAGAATACACGAACGGTAGTCCTCGCCGGCATGGCGATGCCAGTTCTGACCCCCGAACCTGGTGCGGAGGTTCCCGCTGGGGAAGACCGGTACCACCGCAGGGGAGTGCCTATTGTTCCAGAACCGAAGCGCCCGGTTCGAGTGCCCGGTGACCCGGCTCCTCGGGATCAGGCGGAAGGTACTGCTGATGGTAGAGAAGGTTCCCCGACCGAGGACTCGGTCTATCGGAAGGTTATAGGCCTGATTCAAAGGCATCATCGGATTGAGGAACCGGTCCCAACTGATGAGGACTACTGGAGGTCCAGCCTGACCCGCTTGATGCAGGCACCCATCCAACAGAAAACCTCCCTGGCCCTGCCTGTGGCCTGAGATCTCTTCCTGGGACGGGCTCATGTTGATAGAGTTGTGGCAGGCAATGCCGAAGCTCCCAAAACGCAGAGCTCCTCGAAGTTGCTCCAAGGGCTCAAGACACAGAGTAGGTTCTATGTGCCAGAGGGACAACGATCGGGAGCCTGCAAAGTGGAGCCTGCCCTCGACGTTCTAGGACAGGGTGCCCCGGAGGACAGAGCCTCTTCAGCCCCGATTTGCTTTTCGCAATAGGAGGCTGCGATGATGGAGGAGATGTCGAAAGACTTGGTGCACGTCTCCTCTTGGTTGGACTGGTGGGCTTCCACACTGGTAGGTGTTCAAGCCACATACTGTATGACTTAACGGACCCGGAGCAGCAAAACCTCCTGAGGGAGCTTATCATCTCCGGGGGCCAGACCCTGAAGTTCCTTACGTATGAGTCCCTTGCCCTTTCAGCGAATTGGGTTCTTCGCAAAAGGGACACTATTCTGGCGAAGCTTTCCCGGAAGGACCCAGACAGGGAGGCGAGGGCCATGAGGAGCCTTCCTGTGTGGGGTGACTCCTTGTTCCCCTTGAAAGAGCTAGAAGAGATTATGGAGAAGGTGGCTAAACGAAAGGAAGTGAACGCTCCCAGGCCTCAACCGGTAAGGAGGCCCTCCTACAAGAGATCAGCATCAGACGGGCCCTTTACTTCTCAGGCCCCGCCTAACCTGACGAGGAGAGAAGCCCCTTCTTCCTCGTGGGCTTCAGCGCCACAGCCCCCCCGTAGAGGAGCTCCAGCAGCATCTGCCTCGTTTAGAACAGGGTATTCTGCCTCCAGGAGAGGCCGTTCAGGCCGTTCCTCCAGGAGGAGGTAGAGTGGGAGGCCCCATACTCCTGCCCAAGCCTCAGATTTCAAAATGGACACTCCGAAGTCGGTCTTGCTGTCCTTGAGGGAGAAAGACTACATGATGACCATAGACCTCAAGGACGCATACTTCCAAATCCCGGTCCACCCCTCAAGCCGGAAGTTTCTCCAGGTGAAATGGGGTACCCAGATCCTGCAATTCAAGACCCTCTGCTTCGGGTTGTCGACAGCTCTCCAGGTATTCACGAGAGTCTTCACGATAGTCTCGGTGTGGGCTCACGAGCGAGGTATTCGCCTCATCCGGTACCAGGACGACTGGTTGCTTCTTTCCTCCTCAGAGGACGTTTTGAAGGAGCAGGGTATAAAAATTCTCCAGTTTTGCAAGGGTCTGGGTATCATGATCAACTCAGAAAAATCGAACCTATCTCCCTCCACCAGAATGACCTATTTGGGGATGACACTGGATTCCCTACTAGTGAAAGCTTTTCCGTCAGAGGAGCGGGTAAGCAATCTAATGAAGATCCTTCTCCCTTTCCTGTCGGGGCAACCCAGGAGGGCGAAGGACTGGCAAAGGCTAATAGGTCATCTGGTGTCATTGGAGAAACTGGTTCCCCAGGGGAGACTCAGGCTCAGGGCCGTCCAATGGAACCTGAAGAACTTCTGGAACCAACTGGACTCGCCCCAGAAATTAATTCCAGTCCTGCCAAACACAATACCCTCCCTGGAATGGTGGCATTGCCGGTCGAACACGCTCAAGGGGATGCCCTTCGCGACCGAGCCTCCCGAGATGCTCCTATTCACAGACGCCTCCAACCAGGGATGGGGAGCCCATCTCCTCAACGGGACAGCGAGAGGAACCTGGATGGACGGGGAGAAAGGCCTACACATCAATGTCCTAGAGTTGAAGGCAGTCCAAAAAGCTTGCCTGCTCTTCATCGATCTACTAAGGGGAAACACTGTGGCGTTGATGTGCGACAATGCCACAGTGGTAGCATACATAAAGAAGCAAGGAGACCTAAAATCAAGGGAGTTGTGCGATCTCGCACTAGAGATCCTGGATTGGGCGGAGGCGAACCAGATAGTGTTATTGGCAAGGTTCATCCCCGGGAAGAAGAACGTCCTAGCCGACGGTCTCAGCAGGATGGGTCAGATAGTAGGAACAGAGTGGTCCCTCCTCCCAGAAGTAGCCAGGGTCATCATTCAACGGTGGGGTTCCCCGGTGATGGACCTCTTTGCAACCAAGCTGAACGCACAACTCCCCATGTATTGTTTTCCTGTCCCAGACCCAAAGGCAGCCTTGGAGGATGCCTTTCAGCACAAGTGGGACAACCTAGACGTGTACGCTTTTACCCCCTTCACGTTGATCAGGCAAGTGCTCAACAGAGTAAGGGCTGCTCTGAACTTCAGGATGACTTTGGTAGCGCCCTGGTGGCTGGAGAGAGAGTGGTTCGCAGACCTAAAAGACCTGACAAGCCATCCTCCGTGGCCACTCCCTGACGGGCCAGATCTTCTACAACAGCCACACTTTCTCAGGTTCCACGACGAGCCACAGTCTCTATGCCTTCACGCCTGGAGACTATCGAGCGCCTCCTGAGGAAGGAAGGATATTCGTCAGGAACGGCTAAGAGGATGTCGCGATACCTGAGAAGGTCGTCGGCAGCGGTCTACCAAGCGAAATGGGCCTCTTTCACGAAGTGGTGAGCTTCGAAGAGTATCAAACCCCTCAAAGCCTCAGTCCCAGATATCGCAGACTTTCTAGTATATCTCAGAGACGAGATAGGGATGTCAATCCCAGCTATAAAAGGAGTACGAGCAGCCTTGGGTCAAGTCTTCCTTCTGAAGGGCATCGACCTGGGCTCCTCTAGACACATCTCTATGCTTGTCAGGAGTTTTGAACAGTCCTGCTCCCCTCAAACTGTTAGGGTGCCTCAGTGGGACTTGGCTAGGGTCCTGAAGATGTTAAGTAGCCCCCCGTTCGAACCAATGAAGGATATTGTAGACAGGGATCTCACTCTCAAGACGGTCTTTTTGTTGGCCTTGGCCTCTGCGAAAAGGGTAGGTGAGATCCATGGGCTGTCTTATGACGTCTCTCATTCGAAGGGGTGGAGAGAGAGATCTCTCAAGTTCGTCCCTTCGTTCGTGGCGAAAACCCAGAACCCAGCAGTCTGGGATCCTAAATTCGAGGGGTTCTCTCTGCCAGCTATTCCTAGGACTGGGAATCCTGAGGATTTGAGGTTATGCCCTGTCCGTGCCATTAGGAAATACCTTGAGAGGACTGCACATCTCTGGCCGGGCATCAAGAGCCTTTTCGTCTCCACAGGTGTTACAAAGAAGCAGGTATCGAAGAATACCATATCCTTTTGGTTGAGACAAGTTATTGCCAGGGCCTACAAGGAGGAGGGACTAGCCTTGCCAGGTACTCCCAAGCCCCATGATATCAGAGGTCTGAGCACTTCCTTAGCCTTTGAGAAGAACATGGCAGTGGGCCAGATCCTTCGGGCGGGCACCTGGTCGAACCAGTCGACCTTTACTGCCCATTACCTCAAGGATTACTCAAGAAGGTCCTTAGACGGGTTCTTCATTTGGACAATCATCTCTGCGCTCCAAGTGATTTAACAGGGAAGCCCCAGGCACAATCGTGGATAGAAAAACCAGGAGACACAGGTTCGTTCCTTTTCACCCTAATCCCCGTTTCCTATCCCTATCGGAGATAACCACACTTATGTAACCAATGAAGAACACGTCTCTGCAACTTTGTTACTGGACTCAACATCAGAAGATTTTTCAAAGGGTGAGTACTTAGACACTAACGTGAGCTCTTTGTGTTGTTTACCCTACCGTTCGTTTCACAGTTTTTAAGAACCTAGTTCATATCTAGGATACTTGGCGTGGGTCTGAAGGTCAGGAAGCCACTCCCACCTCCTAAAGTGTAAGTCTCCTAAGAAAGTAGTTCGAGGTAAGTATTTGTGTTGGAACAAATCAAAAATTTTAAGTAATTTTTATTTTTCCTAACATACTTACCGAGAACTACTTTCGGGTAATGGCCCTCCCTACCTTCCCCGAGTGCCTTTCTGCCCTTGCAGGGACTTGTTGCAACATCCGAGGAACTTACTGGCTAACGGGACCCAAGCTGACGCCGACCTAGCTCAAGGCTACCCTCGGGGCACGTTCTCTTACTCCCGGGTTAGCCCTCCATAGAAAACGGGTGTAGGGTATACTACACAAAACTCTGGTCGGTAGAGAGGAGATTACAGGTAACTCCTAAGAAAGTAGTTCTCGGTAAGTATGTTAGGAAAAATAAAAATTACTTAAAATTTTTGATTTTTCCTAACATACTTACCTAGAACTACCTTCGGGTTATGGCCCTCCCATCCTTCCCCGAGAACCTGCAGGATCGAGTAATACCTATTCCAACGAAACTTACTGGCGATTCGACCTGAGCTAGCATGCTGCCTGACCCTGGGGTCGCCTCGGGACATGTACCACGCTGCCAGAGGTTGACCCCGTAGAAAACGGGAAGAGGGAGATAAACTATACAAAAAGCTGGTCAGTTAGGTAGAGTTAACCAGTAACTCCTAAGAAGTTAGTTCTAGGTAAGTATGTTAGGAAAAATACAAATCACTTAAAAATTTGTGATTTTCTCAGGTGGTATAGATAATTATATGCTGTGAATATGTTCATTGTTTGTATTATTTATTTCCATGCACATACAGTACAGTACTTTCTTTAGTATGCTTTGTGTTCTAATAATTCTTCCCAATATAGCAATGAGAGTATAAAAGAGTGTAAGGGATAGAATCCTTCCTTGTCGAGTCTCCAAATTCAATTTCTTCTATCTTGATTTTAGGCTATCAAAATAAATATACAGACTATATTGTAGTTTCATCTGTTTTTTAGGTAATCCATAATCAACATTTGCTAATTCAGTCAAGGCATTCATGTGACTGACCCAATCATGGGGACCATTGATGTACAACAATGCTGTGCTGTATAATTTTATTGTTATCCATATAAACACAGTAGAAAAGAAATAATTTTAACTTTTTATTTGTAGAGTTGAGTGATAAACTTCAAGCTTTCATCCAAGACAAAACTGAAGAACATTATAGACAGCAAGACAAGAATGCCATTCAGAGTCTCAGGGATGGAAAAGTTAGCATTAAAGAGATTGCATCTGCATGGACAAGGAAATATTCTCAGGTACTAAATTAATACAAAATCTTTATGAAATAGTACTAATTCCCTATCCTACATAGTTAATAGGTTCCAGGAGAGGTTGCGTAAGCAAATTTTTACATAAACTGGTAATGCCCCTATAAATTGCTGTATATCTTCCTTATAATGACTCTGTAATTTATTGAGAATTACTGTACTTACAACTGTGTATTTTAATATAGCGTGCATTATTTAGATTTTAATGGAAACAGGTAGAATATAAAATGTACTACAGTAGTATTAGCAGATTAGCAATTGTACTTTTGCCTTAAAAAATGCAGCCTTTTTCACAGAAGATGGTGGACATTGGTGCCCTAGCCAACCATAAACCATGCACAATTTGTTCATATGTGTATATGAACATTTCATCCTTCAAGATTGGGAATTTCCTTTAACGGAGCTGGAACAGCAGTTGAAATTGTTAAGAAGATAGTTAATGGCAGGTAATAAGTGCAAGCAAGTAGCCCTACCCACTCTCCTGTCAAAGACTCTTTACTTTTTGTCTTCAGGCACAACAGATATGGTCGTACTGTTGCATCTTATCTAAGGCTGTTTTAATTTTTTCTCATACTTTTTAGTTTGAATAGTTCGTGATGGCTTCGAGTTAATAGTGAAACAAAGCAGGAATGTGAGTGAAGAATGGACACTGCTTTGGTTTATGGCTAAACCTTCTATAGATCTACTCAAGATGTGCCTTAGAGGCATGATTGTTCCTATTTATCCCCATATGCCGAGTGCAGATTGTGGCCTATCATTGAGGTGGCTGTATTCTTTGAGGAGTGGGAAGTCTTCTCCAGCGTTATTCTTGGGTACGCCCATGACAGTGTCAGAGAGGTTGTTTAGCACTTTGAGGTCTTCATCCCATTTCCTGAAGCTTCTAGGTATTTGCCCCTGGCTTGACCCAGGGAGTATGCTTCAAGAGAAGGGTTCAAATTGGAGCTACATCGGGAATTGTTTTCTTGGTTGGTGATGCCCACACTCTGTGTGCTGGAACCTTTTTCTCCAAGACCACCCTGGGAGTGGCATTATCTTCTTGGAAATTTTTCCTTGTAGAAAATTGTTCCATACGGGCATCTCCACTCGTGGATCTTTCTTAGTGCTGAACAACAAAAATCTGTTCAGGGTATTTGTACTGACTCCCCATCTCCGGAGATGCTTATGTTCTTGAATGCATCCAAGGACGGGTGGGGTCATGCCTGAGGGACCAAGTTGGTTCGGGGGTGTGGGTCCACAGTGGAAAAGCACTTGCATATAAACCTGTTCGAAATGCAAGTGGCATTCCAAACACTGCAAGCTTTCTAACAGAGTTTGATAGGGAACTCAGTACAGCTGATAAGCATCTTATCTAAGATGGTGGTTTTTGAATGATAGGATTGGGGGAAGGATGGATAGACTGTATTCAAACACATTTCTTATAGCTGTGAATATATTTGGAAAACGTGTCTTATAGTTAGTTATAGGTTCTCCTATGACTGAGTATTATTTACACTTGGTACAGGCTTAACCTAATGCCATGACATTTCCGTGCATAGACCATTAGGGTGTCGGCAGTAGTCATTACCTTTGTTCCTGAACAGGACCAAGTGCTCTGTCATTTCCCTGGAAAGTTAAACCAACCAGAAATTGCTTCATAAGCACTCCCACCCTCCCAAGGATAAGTCTCCTATTAAAGAATGATGGCTTATGTTTGTGTAAGAACAAATCACAGATTTTATAAGTAATTTGTATTTTTCATAAATGTACAAAACTTAGTCCTTCAAGTTGCACTTCCTGAAGGTATTTATAGCAACCTCATTACATTTTTAACAGCCTTTTCAGCTTTGCTTAAGTTATATTTTTATCAAAGGAAAATAAAAATTACTGTCAAGATTTGAGATATTTTAAGGCAGAATTAAATCTAAGGATCCAAAGTTACTGTAATGGATCATGGATTGTTAGTTGGATCCACTTCCTTGGGTTGTCTATCAGTTACTCCCTCAATAATGTTTATGTCACCTATTGAAAAGTTGACTAAATACGTTCTCGTGTTGGTGTTTCATTCCTCTGTGTAATTATTGTCGAAGTACAATAAATATTTCCCCTCCAAAAAGCTTGATCACAATGGTAAAATTCTATTTTATTCTACTTCATAACTCTATAGTGTCATTTCACTCAGATTTTAGTAGACAGTGATATGCATGTTTCAAAGTGTAGCAGTAAAAATTAGATAACAGATAATTCTTATAATTTCTTTTAGGTGAGTAAACAGCAAGAAGATGAAGGTTGTGAGAATGAAATGTTTGCAACGATGTACCACAGTTTAGTACATTCACCAACAGCTGTGAATCTACTTGGCATTGAACACTCCTATGCTGGTGCTATGAGCTCCCTTGTTGCCCAAAGAGAAGCTGCTGTTGAAGAAATGATGGATAGGTATGATTTATTTGTCCTGATATTTTTGTTTGAAAGAGATTAATTTTATAAGAAATATTGTGTTGTAAAATTTGATTTAATCTTTCATTTCTGTTTGCAATATGGTATTCCCTTGGTATTTTAAATTGACAGTGTCCCTTTTTCATACAAGATAGTGTACACTTGGTATTTATTTATATCTTCAGGCAAAAGGAAGAAGTAAACAAAGCATTAGATGATGTGGGGGTTCATTTAACAGATGCAGATGTGACTAACCTTTCTCAAAGACATACAAGAGATTCTGAGCTAATGGAGGAGCAATGGTCATCAACTATATCAGTTGTTAAAGAAGAGCAGAAGAAGGAATTTAAGAATTTTGTCATGGAATCATTTGCTGGAAAGGAAGTGACAACGCCTGTAACTCCAAAGTTAGTTATTTCTCTCCCATTTTACCTTTTTTAGTGGGTTTGGTCATAAGTTGGCCAGTAATAATTAGAGCATTTGTACCTCATAAAGGTCAATACAATACTCAAACCTCTCATCTAGTATGAAAGAACTTTTGAGATACTGTATTCTTTCAGGGGGAGTATTGCACTGCTAGTGTGGGGACCCTTATTCACCATGGCACAAGCATTATTTATGTTTTTCTTTCCTTCTTGTTTCTTTCTACTCCATCTATAGATACAGCCAGCTATTTATAGTGATTTTACATTTAATAGGGTCATAATCATCTCCTACACCTATTGACGCAAAGGGCCTCGGTTAAATTTTGCCAGTTGTCTCTATCTTGAGCTTTTTATTCAATACTTCTCCATTCATCATCATCTACTTCGCACTTCATAGTCCTCAGCCATGTAGGCCTGGATCTTCCAACTCTTCTAGTGCCTTGTGGAGCCCAGTTGAACATTTGGTGAACTAATCTCTCTTGGGGAGTGTGAAGAGTATGCCCAAACCATCTCTATCTACCTCTCATCATGATCTCATCCAAATATGGCACTAGAGTAATGTCTCTTATACTGTAGTTTTATTTCTGATCCAGTCCTGCCATTTAACTACCAATATCTTTCTGAGGGCCTTGTTCTCAAATCTATTAAATCTATTGAATATTGATTCATTGTCATACCATGACTCATGTCCATAGACTAACATCGATCTCACTAAACTGATATATAGAGTGATTTTTATATGTAATTCCAGGTGATTTGATTTCCAAATTTTACTTAACCTAGCCATTGTCTGATTTGCTTTTTTCAATCTTTCACTAAACCCTTAATTCTAAAGACCCTGTATTGGAGATCATAGTTCCTAAATACTTAAATGATTCTACCTCATTAATCCTTTCTCCTTCCAATGATATTTTATCTTCCATTGCATACTCTGTTCTCATCATCTCTGTCTTTCTTCTATTTATCTTCAGCCCAACCTTGTGTGATATTTCATGCATTCTGGTAAGCAAGCATTGCAAATACTGTGGTGTTCTGCTAATAAGGACAGCATCATCAGCATACTCTAAGTCTGCTAGATTCCTATCACCAATCCAATCCAATGCTGCTATCATCATCTTTATTTGGTAGCTTTCGACATAACTTCTGACATCTTCAGCCTATCTGCAATTATTATTATGTAAAATTAATAAAAATCATCATAAGTATACAATTACGAAGATATACTTCCAAGAACGGCCTAACTAGCTTTAAAATCAAACTAATCAAAGAAAATAAAACCATATAAAAGACTTATTACTCATATAACTATATAACTATTCAAAATACATGAGGTGGGTAAACAATATAGGTGACAAACATGTTCCCTAGGAGTGCTCCGCTATTCACTGGAAATTCATTTGATATTCATTCACATCAACTTTGCACTTGCTATGCTCATGAACAGACATAATCAAATTTACATACTGTATTTAAGAAGAATTCAATAATATCGCAGAACTCTCCACAAAAGTGACCAGTGCACACTATCAAAGGCTTTTTCAGAGTCCACAAATGCCATCAATAGGGGATTTCTATATTAATCATTGCTGTACATGTCTCAAAATGAAAATTTGGTCCGTGCAATTTCTACCTTTTCTAAATCCTGCTTGCTCGTCTCTAAGCTTTTCATCAATCTTACTCTCCACTCTCTTTAGAATAAGCATACTATATATTTTCATAACTGATGTAAGTGTTATGCCTCTGTAATTATTGCAATCAGTCAGGTCTCCCTTCTTTGCTATTTTCACCAACACTCTTAACAACCGTTCATCAGGTTTTGCCTCTTCTTGCCACATTCTACAAAATAATATTGTAAGTAGTCAGGGGGTCATTTCATTTTCGGCCAGTATCATCTCGGCAGTTATTCCATTGTATCCCGGGTCTTTTCATCTCTTTAGTTTTTGACAATAGCTTCGACTTCAAGCACGCTGTATTCATTCATGGGCACATCAAGGTCTTCATCAGCTTCAGGTATATAAATCATTTTATTACCTTCATATCTTCTTTTCATAACCTCACTAAAGTGTAAAATCCAATGTGGTCTTTCTTTATCTTCTGTTGCTATAACAGAGCCATCTCTCTTTTTGTTAGGTATATGCTTCTTCTTCTTTGCCCCAATCGAGATTTCATTAATAATTCTATGAGCAATTCTTACACCTTAGCCACTTCCTGAATTCATAGCATAGTCAGCCTCGTCCTCTTTACTGTCTAAATATTCTCTCCAGTCATTCCTGGCTTTTCTTTTGACCTCACTATCAATACTGGAATACTTTGTATGCTCTACCTTATAATCTTCATTACTTCCTTACTTTCTTAGTATTGATAACAAACATTATATTCATAAGGATTCATTAGAGCTTAGAAATCCACTTTAAATTAATGTTCTTTGCTGAAAATGTGCTATGCATAGGTTTTGTATAATAAAATAATTCATGATAAATTTTAAGTATGTCATGTAACCATAAGTCTGTCCTGTCTTCATTCCAGAGATTTCATTGTTACCGGAACTGATGCTGTTATAGTAGAAGCAAATGAACCCATGTTAGAAGAAAGTTTTACGATTCACCTTGGTGCGCAAATGAAACAAATGCATAACTTGCGACTCTTGTCAGCCGATGCCTTACAGCTTTGTAAATATGCATCGCATGAAGTAAGGTAAGTGCAAAGCATGCAAATTAGAAAGCTTGTAAACTTCCATAAGTAAATGACATATAACATTCTGCCTTTTATGATAGTGCAAACAGTAATGATTTGTTATAAGTTTATGCACTGTAGAGTACCTATTTCTATTTTTGTATTTATTTATAATACAAAGGACAAACTTTAAATCTGCCTATGCCATTTTACAAAATTGTGATAAGTTTCCAGAGATATAGAGTCCTCCTTGAAAAAGAGTATTCATCATTCTCTGATGTAAAAATTTCAGTTCTGAGAAGAGTATCCAATAAGTAACATCACTAAGTGAATCTTGGCTAAGGTGGTGATTGTAAATACTTTTCTTATTACTGTTAGAATTTACTTTAATTTCATCTTTTCTCTCCAATTCCCACCTTTTTTATGCAATTGGTGTGAGTATTCATGGTTGCTTTGACTTTATTTTAATGTATACACTACTAATTCTTGAACAAGGCTCTTGGTCACAAATATTGCATATCCTGAATTGTCAATTGCCATATTTTCTTACAAGTAAAATATGGTTGTTTGAAAATAGGTCTGGGGAAAGTCCTCATGTATCTCATACGGTAATAGCCATCCAGCTTTAGCCTGTGGGCTACAAACAACCGCCGTTTTGGTTATATTGGTAATATGATCTCTCAATCCCTCCCATACAAAATGGGTTTGTAAAATATTTTGATGTTATTATTAACTATATTAAAGTTATCAGTATTTTTATTGAGGGTGAAAATACACAACAATAATCTTTTCCTTATGCAAATCATGGTGAAAAGGAGATTACGTCTTAGAGTCTTACTCTTTGACATAAACATAAACTGCCGAAAGCGTAGTGATCACCCGTACTCTTAGATCATGCTCTTTTTTATATCTATATCACTGTATATTATTATTACAAGCCTAGCTTCAACCCAACTTTGGAAAGCAGAATAGTACAAACCCAAGCACCCTAATACAAAAAGAATTTCAGTCTTCTTCTTCTTCGACTAAAGCTTTTCAATTTCCTGAAAGCTTTTTCCAATTTCTTCTGTCTCCGATATCCTCCACTGTGAGATCTTTCAACTCCATATCTGCTGTTATACACTTCATCCACCTTCTCTTTGGTCTCCCCCTCCTCCAGTACAGAGAAGAAATGCAGAAGTGAATGAATGAGTAATAAATAAATATGAAAAAGATACCATGTCATCCTGCTCAAAACTGGTTTGGAGCAGCAATCAGACCAAACCAAGTACAGTACAGTACTGTAGATACATACATATACCAAGGCACTTCCCCCAATTTTGGGGGTAGGCCTACATCAAACAAATGAAACAAAAAAGGGGACCTCTCCTCTCTACGTCCTCCCAGCCTGACAAGGGACTCAACCGAGTTTGGCTGGTACTGCTAGGGTGCCACAGCCCACCCTCCCCCGTTATCCACCATAGATGAAGCTTCATAACACTGAATCCCCTACTGCTGCTACCTCCGCTGTCATCTAAGGCACCGGAGGAAGCAGCAGGGCCTACCGGAACTGCATCACAATCGCTCGCCATTCATTCCTATTTCTAGCACGCTCTTTTGCCTCTCTCACATCTATCCTCCCTTCACCCAGAGCTTCCTTCACTCCATCCATCCACCCAAACCTTGGCCTTCATCTTGTACTTCTCCCATCAACTCTTGCATTCATCACCTTCTTTAGCAGACGGCCATTTTCCATTCTCTCAACATGGCCAAACCACCTCAACACATTCATATCCACTCTAGCTGCTAACTCATTTCTTACACCCGTTCTCACCCTCACCACTTCGTTCCTAACCCTATCTACTCGAGATACACCAGCCATATACTCCTTAGACACTTCATCTCAGACACATTCAATTTCTTTCTCTCCGTCACTTTCATTCCCCACAACTCTGATCCATACATCACAGTTGGTACAATCACTTTCTCATACAGAACTCTCCTTACATTCATGCCCAACCCTCTATTTTTTACTACTCCCTTAACTGCCCCCAACACTTTGCATCCTTCATTCACTCTCTGACGTACATCTGCTCCCACTCCACCATTTGCTGCAACAACAGACCCCAAGTACTTAAACTGATCCACCTCCTCAAGTAACTCTCCATTCAACATGACATTCAACCTTGCACCACCTTCCCTTCTCGTACATCTCATAACCTTACTCTTACCCACATTAACTCTCAACTTCCTTCTCTCACACACCCTTCCCAATTCTGTCACTAATCGGCCAAGCTTCTCTTCCGCGTCTGCAACCAGTACAGTATTATCCGGAAACAACAACTGATTTACCTCCCGTTCATGGTCATTCTCGTCTACCAGTTTCACTCCTCGTCCAAGCACTCGAGCATTCACCTTTTTCACCACTCCATCAGCATACAAGTTAAACAACCACGGCGACATCACACATCCCTGTCTAAGCCCCACTCTCACCGGAAACCAATCGCTCACTTCATTCCCTATCCTAACACTTGCTGTACTACCTTTGTAGAAACTTTTCACTGCTTGCAACAACCTTCCACCAACTCCATATAACCTCATCACATTCCACATTGCTTCCCTATCAACTCTTTCATACACTTTCTCCAGATCCATAAATGCAACATACACCTCCTTACCTTTTGCTAAATATTTCTCGCATATCTGCCTAACTGTAAAAATCTGATTCATACAACCCCTACCTCTTTTAAAACCACCCTGTACTTCTAAGATTACATTCTCTGTTTTATCCTTAATCCTATTAATCAGTACTCTACCATACACTTTTCCAACTACACTCAACAAACTAATACCCCTTGAATTACAACACTCATGAACATCTCCCTTACCCTTATATAGTGGTACAATACATGCACAAACCCAATCTACTGGTACCATTGACAACACAAAACACATATTAAATAATCTCACCAACCATTCAAGTACAGGCACACCCCCTTCCTTCAACATCTCAGCTCTCACACCATCCATACCAGACGCTTTTCCTACTCTCGTTTCATTTAGTGCTCTCCTCACTTCCTCTCTTGTAATCTCTCTCTCTCATTCTCATCTCCCATCACTGGCACCTCAACACCTGCAATAGCAATTATATCTGCCTCCCTATTATCCTCAACATTCAGTAAACTTTCAAAATATTCCGCCCACCTTTTCCTTGCATCCTCTCCTTTTAACAACCTTCCATTTCCATCTTTCACTGTCTCTTCAATTCTTGAACTAGCCTTCCTTACTCCTTCACTTCTTTCCAAAACTTCTTTTGTTCCGTAACCGAAATACAAACCACGCTATTTACAAAGGGTTTACTTTTAGCGCAGCTGAAATGACGAGCCAATAGTTTTTAACGAGGGTTAATTACCCCCGCGCTAGTTAGCGGGGGGTGGGGAAGGGTAGCTTGCTACCCCTCCCCCCTCCACACACCGGTGACTTGCTTCACTTCACTTTTGGCTCGGCGGTGATCAGACGTGTCTGTTCATCGCCTTCGCTGACAGCCTTTAATTTTCTTCTTTTTCTTTACAGCTTGTGTGATTGGTTGGAAGTTGACCTTCAGTTATTTTCTTTTATTTAATATGCGGACATGCCCTGGAGTTGCCGGCCGTCCTTGTGGGACTTTCATGTCGGACGTGAGTACGGATCCTCACACCCTCTGCCCTCAATGTCGGGGCCGACGGTGCGACCAGGATAACATGTGCCGTGAGTGTAGGGAGTGGTCTGCCTCCCAGTGGGAGAGGTTTGGCCGTCGGCGTAAGAAGAAGTCCAAGAGAGACCGTTCTCCTCCGGGGTTAGCCTTGAAGGAGGAAGGTTCTCGGGACTCTTCTTCCGCCGCCCAAACCTCCTCCGAAGCTCCCCCTCGTCCGCCTCCTAAGGAGAGTCGTCCGAGTGGGAGCGCAGGCCCTTGTTCTGTTTCCCTACCTTCGGTGGGGGGAGAGGGCGTCGCCTCCCATAGCGAGGCGGTTCCCCCTCCTCCTCCGGGGGAGGTTATTGATAATAATTCTTTATCCAGTGATGATCTGTTGCAGATTTGGTCGTCCCTGGGGCTTAAGGGCTTGCCCTCCAGGGTCGCTCTTATTGACCTTGTCTCGTTGGGGGCCGCTGTTAAACAGTCGCCGGTGGTAGCGGAGGTAGACCCTCTGTCTATTGTCGACGTCGTGGTGACAGAGGCCTCCGACGTGGCTGGGCCTTCCGACGCAGGTGCTGTTGCTGGTGATGGTGCTCTAGGCTCTCCTCCTCCTTCCGTGCATCCTTCGAAGGGGGAAGTGAGTCCTTCGGTCTCGACTGCTGCCCAGCTTCCTTCTGAGGGAAGTGTTTTGAAGGAGACTCCCCTTCGGAGGACCGATGGTCCCGACGATCTCCCCCGAGGCCGCCTCCGCCGTAAGGCTCACCGCCCTCTACGCCACAAGGGCCTCCCTTCCCCTTACAGGGGGACTAAGAGGCGCCTTTTTGGGTCTTCGTCCTCCGGGGGGGACTCTCCTCGTCAGCCTCAACCGACTACTCCGCCCTCCTTGAACCTCTCTGCGGACCGCTCTCCATCTCCTGCCGGATCTTCGCCTTCTGGAGAACTCGTCACCCGACGGGCAACGGTCCCTTCGGGGCTAAGGGATTCTTCCCTTACGCGAGCAGGGCCAGCGCACAAGCGCTCTCCTGCTCGCCAGCGATCTCCTGCTCGTCGACGATCTCCTGCTCGCCAGCGATCTCCTGCTCGTCGACGATCTCCTGCTCGCCAAGACTCTCCTGCTCGCCGACGCTCACCTGCTCGTCGGCTCTCTCCTGAGGTTCGCCCCCCTCGCCAGCGCTCTCCTGCTCGTCAGCTCTCTTCCGAGCGTCAGCGCTCATTTGAGGACCATCGCCCTGCGGTCTCTGACCACCCTTTAGTTCCTGCTGAACTCCCTGCTCACCATCGTGTGTCAGAAACACATGTTCGCCAACGCGCCAGCGATCTTCCCGTTCCTGCTCGTGAACCTATCCTCTCACAGGACACGCGTCGACCTTCTGCTCGCCAGCGATCACCAGCTCGCCAGCGATCACCAGCTCGCCAGCGATCACCAGCTCGCCAGCGATCACCAGTTCGCCAGCGATCACCTTCACATGCTGCCCGCCATCGCACGAACCTGCATGATCGCCCGCTTACGCATGCTGCTCCTCATCGCAATACCCTGAACGATCGCCCTCCTGCGGATGCTGATCACCATCGCACAACCCTGCACGATCGCCCGCTTACGCATGCTGCTCGCCATCGCACAACCCTGCACGATCGCCCGCTTTCGCATGCTGCTCCTCATCGCAATACCCTGAACGATCGCCTTCCTGCGGATGCTGATCACCATCGCACCCTTTCACGCGATCATTCACCTACGCATGCTGCTCGCCATCGCACAACCCTGAACGATCGCCCGCTTACGCATGCTGCTCCTCATCGCAATACCCTGAACGACCGCCCTCTTGCGCGCAATCATTCACCTTCACATGCTGCTCGCCATCGCTTACCATCACGTGATCATTATCGCCAGCGATCTTCTTCACCTACGCGGCAGCACGATCCCTCGCCGTCGCGCCATCGCTTGCGTTCGTCGCCTCGGACACGTGTTCCTTTACCTGCCCACCCTCACGCCCACTCGCCTGCGCGCCCGCGCGATCGCTCGCCTGCGCGCCCGCGCGATCGCTCGCCTGCGCGCCCGCGCGATCGCTCGCCTGCGCGCCCGCGCGATCGCTCGCCTGCGCGCCCGCGCGACCGCTCGCCTGCGCGCCCGCGCGACCGCTCGCCTGTACGCCCGCGCAACCATTCGCCTTTGCGCGACCGTTCACCCTCGCGCGACCATAGTTCGCGGCGAATTCCACAGCCGGTGGTAGCAGCAGGGACGCGTGCTCCTAGACGGCACTCGGGATCACCTCCATCCAAGCACAGGTTGGTATTGCAGGACGAGGACAGGTCATTACAACATTCTTCCCCACCTTCTTTTCAGGCAGGTACCGTCGTGTCCACTCCAAAGGATCGCCCGATCCCTTTCACCTTAGCGAGGATTTCGGACTCTGTGTCCTTTGAGCAGCAGACTTGGTTTGGTCCGCTGGCACGGGCGTTAGTGAGGGTTATGAAACCAGCACTCGCCGGCCAGGGTAACAAACCAGCGGCTGTCTCTCCTTCGCTGAAGAGAAAGAGAGGAGTGGACTTCGTGGTGACTTCCCCCAGGGCGAAGTTGGTTCCCAAGAGGTCGGTCTCGAGGGTCCCCTCTCCTGCACGAGTACTCTCTCCTTCTCCCGTGGACGAGGCCTTTCCGTCCTCAGGTGAGTCCAGTGGACCGGTAGTCTTCCCCCCGGCACCAGGGGGGGAGACTTCGCTTCAGGCAGGAGAATTGTCTCGTGAGGAAGGGGCCCCTCGAACCTCGTTGTTGGGATCCTGTATCCCTCCTAGGAGGGAGCCCAAGGATTCCAAGACCATCCCTAAATCCTCTGCAAGGATTCGACAGGAACCCATGACTACCCAGGGGAATGTCCACGTATCACCCCAGGAAGAGATTCCTGGGGCAGGAGACTTAGCTGCCAGCCCACAGGGAGGAGAACAGCAAGAGTCCGAACATGCCTTCTGGCAGGTCCTAAGCCTGATAAGGCAACTTAACAGTCTTACGGATCCAGTCATCCCCCCCCGTGAAGGCAAAGACACAATTCTGGATGAAGTGTTCGACGTTCGGAAGGCCCCTAAGACCAGTGCAGCTCTGCCCTGGTCTCGGGGGCTGAAGAGTGCCAGAGCTAGGGCCAATGCTCAGCTCGCACTTCTTGCCTCCTCCAGTCGTTCCACTGCCGGGAACAAACTCATCCCTCCTCCTCGCCTTCAGCAGAGGAGGTATTTCGAGATCCTGGGTGAGCACAACCTCGCTCTTCCGCTCCATCACTCTGTGGAGGAGCTGGCGAAGGGAGTTCCCTTGGAGAAACTCTCTGCCCGGCAGGTGTCGTTCTCGGCGGCAGAGATCCTTAACCACGAGAAGGTCGCTAAGTGTGCCATGCAGGCCACTTCGTGGCTGGACTTCTGGTTAGGATCTCTGGGCATCCTATTGCGATCTGAGGACTTGTCCAAGGAGACCAATAGGAAGGCCCTAGAGACCTTCTTGCTCTCGGGCACCCGCTCCATCGAGTTCTTGGCGCACCAGGTTACCACCCTGTGGGCCAACTCGGTGTTGAAGCGTCGCGATGCTGTGTCCGAGAGATTCCATCCGAAGGTCCCCGCCGTAGATGTGTGTAGGCTCCGACATGCCTCCCTCCTGGGGGAGAGCCTGTTTGAGCCTCAAGACTTGGAGCGAACGGCTGAGAGGTGGAGGAAATCCAGCACGGACTCCCTCCTCCACAGGGCCCTTACAACTCGGCCCTATAAGCCTCCAGCCCCGCCACAACAGCAGCAACAGCCTCGTAAGGCTCCAAAACAGGCACCGGCAGCTAAGAAAGTGGTGTCTAAGCCCCAGCCCTTTCCAGCCAAGGTCAAGAGGGGTGGTAAGTCCTCCAGGGGAGGCAAGACTTCTAGGGGTGGCGGCCGCGGCCGCAAGCCCTAGGGGTGGCAGTCCCCCTGCGTGTCCACCTGTGGGGGGATGCCTTCAGCGTTGCGTCCGCAGGTGGCAACATCTCGGGGCCGATGCTTGGACGATCTCGGTGATCGGCCAAGGTTATCGCGTCCCGTTCACGTCATCTCAACCTCCCCTGACAGCGAATCCAGTGTCGTTGAGCTCCTATGCCATGGGATCGGCAAAGGGGCTGGCCCTTCAGGCCGAAGTCAAGACCATGTTCGAGAAGGGTGCTCTCCAGGAGGTCGTGGACGGCTCTCCAGGCTTCTTCAGTCGACTCTTTCTTGTAAAGAAGGCTACTGGAGACTGGAGACCCGTCATCGATCTCTCGGCTCTGAACAGGTTTGTCAAACAAACCCGGTTCAGCATGGAGACAGCAGACACAGTCAGACTTGCGGTGAGACCACAAGACTTCATGTGTACACTGGATCTAAAGGACGCGTACTTCCAGATCCCAATCCATCCGTCTTCCAGGAAGTACCTGAGATTCTGCCTAGACAACAAGATCTACCAGTTCAAGGTGCTGTGTTTCGGTCTCTCCACAGCTCCTCAGGTGTTCACCAGAGTGTTCACCCTGATTTCGACTTGGGCGCACAGGAACGGCATTCGTCTCCTTCGTTACCTAGACGATTGGCTGATCCTAGCAGACTCGGAGTCGACCCTTCTTCGACACCGAGACAGGCTTCTAGATCTTTGCCAGGATCTGGGGATCGTGGTAAACCTCGAGAAGTCCTCTCTGCAGCCGTCCCAGCGACTGGTTTATCTAGGCATGCTAATAGACACCAATCTCCACAAAGCCTTTCCATCAGACGACCGGATAGCAAGGCTGAGGAGGGTGGCGGAACCTTTCCTCAGGCGAAAAGAACTCCCCGCCCAATCGTGGTTGCGTCTCTTGGGCCACCTATCCTCCCTGGCCCGTCTGGTTCCAAACAGCCGCCTCAGGATGAGATCCCTTCAATGGCGGCTCAAGTCCCGGTGGAATCAAGGATCCGATTCCCCGGACACTCTGATCCCAATGGGGTCTCTGGAACAGACGGACTTGCGGTGGTGGCTGGCCGACGAGAACCTGCGAAAGGGAGTGAGTCTTCTCGTCCTTCCCCCGGAATTGACTCTGTTTTCGGACGCGTCAAAAGAAGGGTGGGGGGCGCACGTTCTGAACCAGAGGGCCTCAGGCCTTTGGTCAGAATCAGAAAAGTGCCTACACATCAACCTGCTAGAATTGAAGGCCGTCTTTCTGGCCCTTCAACAGTTCCAACGGTTCCTGGCGGGTCACTCCGTGGTGGTGATGAGCGACAACACCACGGTAGTGGCTTATATCAACAAGCAGGGAGGCACTTTTTCGCAACAGCTATCCCATCTTGCAGTAGAGACTCTGAGGTGGACCGAAACCCACTCGATAACACTATCAGCTCGCTTCATTCCTGGCAAGAGGAATGTGCTCGCCGACAGTCTGAGCAGGGCTTCGCAGATAGTGAGTACCGAGTGGTCTTTGGATCCTCAGATAGCCAACAAAGTCCTGACTTTGTGGGGTTCCCCGACGGTGGACTTGTTCGCGACAGCCTTGAACTTCAAGCTGCCCCTGTACTGCTCACCAGTCCCGGACCCCAAGGCACTCTGGCAAGATGCTTTCCAGCAACGGTGGGACAACATCGACGTGTACGCCTTCCCACCATTCTGTCTGATGAGAAGGGTGCTCAACAGGACCAGACTATCGGTCAACTGTTCCATGACTCTAGTAGCTCCGCTATGGCATCACGCGGAATGGTTTCCGGACCTTCTGCAACTCCTGACGGAACTCCCAAGGGAGCTTCCTCCACGACACGAGCTTCTCAGACAACCCCACTCCGGTGTCCCTCACAGGGCCGTAGCCTCGCTTCGGCTTCACGCCTGGAGACTATCCAGCGTCTCCTCGCGGAGAGAGGCTTTTCGCAACAGGTTGCGGAGAGAATGTCTCGGCACCTGCGAAGGTCCTCTGAGGGAGTCTACCAAGCGAAGTGGAGAGTCTTTTGTGGTTGGTGTCGTGGAAGGGGTATCTCTCCACTCGATGCCACTATTCCAGCAATAGCGGACTTCCTTGTGTATCTGCGAGAAGAAATGCGCCTTTCTGTCTCGGCAGTGAAAGGCTATCGCTCAGCCTTAAGCTTGGCCTTCAGATTGAAGGGCGTGGATATTTCTTCATCGCTAGAACTCTCTTTACTCATACGTAGCTATGAGCTTACCTGCCCCCAGTCGGAAGTGAGACCCCCTCCTTGGAACGTGGTTCGAGTTCTCAGGTCTCTCAAGAGACCTCCCTTCGAGCCATTACGCCAGGCCTCCGATCGCCACCTGTCTTGGAAGACGGCTTTCCTACTCGCCTTGGCCTCGGCCAAGCGAGTTAGTGAACTTCATGGTCTCTCGTACGACATCGCCCATTCAAGGGGATGGGGGGAGGTAACGTTCAGGTTCGTCCCTGAGTTTGTGGCCAAGACTCAGAATCCTGGAGTGCCGGATCCTCGGTTCGACTCTTTCAGGATCGCGAGTCTCCGTTCTGTAACAAACGACCCAGACCAGCTGCTACTATGCCCAGTGAGGTGTCTGAGGTACTACTTGAAGAGAACGGCTGCAGTCCGTCCTCATGTGCGAGCTTTGTTTGTGAGCACAGGCAGGACAAAGAGGAGGGTCACAAGGAACACCATCTCTGCTTGGATTCGTAGGGTTATCCACCATGCCCTGAATCCTGACCCTCCTCCGTCACGTCGCCCTCGGGCCCACGATGTCAGGGGTATTGCTACATCCCTGGCCTTCAAGAGAAACTTCTCTGTGACGCAGGTACTTCAAGCGGGGGTCTGGAAGCGTCAAACGACCTTCACAGCCCACTACCTGCAAGACGTGACCCACAGGAGCCTCGATACGTTCTCTATCGGCCCTGTGGTGGCTGCACAACAGCTGGTCTAACCTCAGGCTCCTTTTTGGACAAGTAGCAGTAGGTTGAGGGCGTTGTTACCCGGTCTTAGTCTGTGTGAATGAAAGAGTATGTCTGACCCTTACTTCTTTCTTCATTCTCCCCTCTCTTGGGGAAGCAGCATCCTGGTCCTCGCATAGCTGACCTCGACCTCTGCAGGTAACCCATGCTTCTTTGTGCTCCTAGTATTAAGCTTAATACTGTTGCGTCTCCCATACCCTGACGAGGTGGTATGGGGAACGTCCTATCCTAGAATTCCTATCTGAAGGTCTCAAGGTCAACTTCATAGGACGAGTCACACTCTCCTCCTCACACTACTTATGTAGGCCACTCGTTCCTAGCGATGCTAGGAACCTGTGAGGTACAGGGGCTCCCTCTCTCTAGTGCTGCTCACTAAGGGATCGAGCCCCCGGGCAAGCCGAAGTCAGTAAGGCTGGGGACTTTCCACCCTTCCTAAGGGGTAAGTCACCCTTTGTAAATAGCGTGGTTTGTATTTCGGTTACGGAACAAATGACAAATTCGAAGATAATTTGTATTTTTCCTAACCATACAAACCTTAGCTATTTACACATATGTGCCCGCCATCCCTGACCCCCAAGTCAAGTCCTACCTCTAAGTGAAGTGAAGCAAGTCACCGGTGTGTGGAGGGGGGAGGGGTAGCAAGCTACCCTTCCCCACCCCCCGCTAACTAGCGCGGGGGTAATTAACCCTCGTTAAAAACTATTGGCTCGTCATTTCAGCTGCGCTAAAAGTAAACCCTTTGTAAATAGCTAAGGTTTGTATGGTTAGGAAAAATACAAATTATCTTCGAATTTGTCATATTCTCTTCAGAGAATAAGATACATACCAATCAAAAACTAGATTCAGGTTAAGAAATGCTAGTATCTGGAGTGCCACACAAATTATTAGAACCTGACCAAGCTACACATAAGTAAATACAGTTTATTAAAATAGTTTTTAATTATTAATTTTATTTGGAATGCTGATTTGATAGTACTTTATGCCTTGGAGAACTCAACCACTGCTAAGTCTTCACTTTCATAGTTGAAATGAACTGTTTCTACTTGTAGATTATTTTGTCAGGAAACTACTGTATATTTATGCTGAAGTATTTTCATATCAAAGACTTCATTGATTTCATTCATTGCAGTGACATTCCACCACAGAGAATCCAGACATCAATGAGTCTTTATTCCCACAATTTAAATGGATTGGTTCTACTAGTAGATTATCGCGTCAGCACATATTCAGGAATAAAGCAAGGTAATAATTCTACTACTGTACAGTATATAGTATATTTACAGATATTCCAGACATTAGTGATGTACAATCATACCTCTCCTGATGCCATTAATTGGTTCCAATACTTATGACTTAACATGAATTACCGGTAATCTTTAAAAGTAGAACTCCTTTAAACCCATATAAGGAATCTCTTGTTGCTAATGTGGTAATGTACAATACTGTATGTCATTCAATAGTTTAAATTTTGCAATTCCTTTCTAATAGATTTATCATTTTTAATTGTAAAGAATGTATTAAAAAAACAAGAAAATTTTGTACCAAATGAACAGCTGGCTTATCGGGATGTGATGAGTCTGCTTCTTCTCTTATTGATGCAATTGTTCCATTTTCCTGAATCAGCATATTTGATGTTACTTAAATTCTCATCCGTATCATGTCCTGTAGTCACTGCCATCGTCTGACTCGAGTGAAAAGAAAGAGCAACAACCTTTCCATTATCACAGTGTTTTAACATATGTGGCTTGTCTTTTAAGAAATATAGCACCACAGTTACTATCATAAACACTGGGCACTTTCTTTGGAGTCATGGCAACAAGTATTAAAATCACATATTCAACACAAAGGAAACTATGAATATAATACATTACCATGTACAGTATGTAAGTACATGTTTGTGTATATTTCCAAGAGCCATCCCCCAAACTCAACCAAACATCAGACCTACCTGAAGGTAAACACTCAAATGTCAAGTAAATAAGACATTATGATACTTTTAAGCTTTTGAATTAATCATTAAATTTTTTAAAAATCTTTATTTCAATATCTGGGCTCATGTGTCACCGTGATGCAATCCTTCTATTGTTTGATGTGATTTGACTTTAACATTTGGTGCTGATCAGCATTGCTGCAACAACTTGGGAAGGCAAATACTTGAAAGTCTAGTACATAAGACGATACTATGGATGTCTTTTTTTTTTTAATATTTCTAACCTTTTAAAAATTCTTTTATACATCAACTTATATTTTTTTTTATATCTTTAAACATTATTCTTTTGTGATTTTGCAATTTTTGTAATTTTATGTGAAATTTTGTCTCTTGCTGACTTAATATAAGTTTGATTAAAAGGATTTATGTCATTTTTTTTATGACAAAAAGGTATGTAAAATAAAAGAAAGACCATGCTTAATGACATATAGGAAGTATGACTGTACATTGTGAGGATTTGTTTAAATCTACTGAGTATAATGTATTTAGTTGGGCATATGGAATTTCCTTGATTATTTGATGCTTCAAAAAGAATCCATAGTTTGAGCGTATGATTGTACTTTTGGAATAATATACAAGTTTAATTCATTTCTGGTGCCAGCTCACAACCCAAAAAAAAAGTTTCCCTAAAGAAATAAAGGAAATTCACTTGATGTGTTCCACTTATTCATAAATATTCATACTGTACATTCATTTTGAAAAGTTTATACAGTTATGTAATGTTATTTAGTGAACAAATTGTAATCCCTACCATCATAAATTAATAAAATTTAATAATTCACAATGGAAAATAACACAGTGTACTGCAAACCATTTTAATACCATGGAAATTAGATGAAAAAGTTACTACATGCCAACTCTCCTTTCTGGTTTGTGTGAAACCTACAAAATACCCAAGAGGTTTCTTAAGACATACGCCTAGTTTAAAAACTAATTACCAACATAAAAGTTAATACTGTACTGTATACAACATATTCATAGAAGCATATCTCAACTCATAAAAATTTAAATCATATTAGTTTGAGACTTACAGGTATTATATGATTACACCAGAGAAATTTTGTGCATTGCGAGATAATCGTGTTCTTACCATAATTGTCCACCAGAAATGCTTTGAGGGAAATTTTTGCTCAGACCCATACAATATTGTACTTGTAAACCATTTTGACTTTTTATGCTTGTTCAGTTTACCAATTTGCTCATATTCTGAGTTACTGTACTTGTAAGCCAAAGTATTGCTTTAGTATCAGTATCTATGATAGTATTTAATACTGTACTGTATTTTGGTCATAACATTTAATGCCATAGTCATATTTTGTTCCTACGTGTATGCAAACTTTTCGTTCTTTAAAATATGAATGTCTTCAACGCAACCTAGAATAGCCATTGAAATCAGTTCACGGCAGCCTCAGTATGTGGCCGAATAACCCCGCCCATCCCTCCTATCAAAAACTATTCACTTCTTTGTCTTCGGCCGCAACGAGTATCGGATGTACTGTTGCGACCTTACCAAAGACTTTCTTATGTGTTTTAGAAATTGGATGTGTGATTGGATTCATAAAGCTGACCATAGATGTATAGGTTAACCTTTGATTGTTCCAACACAAATACTTACCTCGAACTACTTTCTTAGGAGTTACCTGTAATCTCCTCTCTACCGACCAGAGTTTTGTGTAGTATACCCTACACCCGTTTTCTATGGAGGGCTAACCCGGGAGTAAGAGAATGTGCCCCGAGGGTAGCCTTGAGCTAGGTCGGCGTCAGCTTGGGTCCCGTTAGCCAGTAAGTTCTCTGGTCGCGACGTGATACCATCACGTCCCTCTCGTCTCTTACGACCCTTTGTGTCCGACTCGTGTGTCCCGCGTGGTATCTCTGTGCTTATCCCTTGCGTTCTTGCGTGTTCACTACCCTTCCTTGTGCTTTCCAAGTGTATTCCTTGTGCTTTCCAAGTGTATTCCTTGTTGATTCCCTTCGTTCCTGTGCCTTGTGGTTGTGTGCGATGGAGCAGATCCGCCGTTGTCCTGGGCCTAGAGCCGGAAAGTCGAGTGGAGCGTTCCTTTCCAAGCCCGAAGTAGACCCTCACTCCCTTTGCTCTTCCTGTAGGGGCAGGATGTGCTCGCCATTGGATACGTTCTTTGAGTGTGTTAGTTGGAGTGATTTTCAGTGGGTGCATTACGGCACTAAGAAGAAAAAGTCGTCGAAACGTTCGCCCAGGAAATCTAGCATCTCTTCGCCGTTACTGTCACCCAGTGGACGGTCCAACGGGGCTTCTGTCTCGACTTCCCCTACCCAGAGTAGGGGACGAGGTAAGTCAGTTGCGGGGAAAGAGCCGAGGGCCCTTCCCCAGGAGTCTAATGTGTGTGAAGTGGGGGTTGCTGGGTCTTCTCAGGCTAGTGGGGGGCCTGGTAGTGCTGTGTCTGGGGGTTCTGGAGACTCTGCCCTTGTGCTTGGGGGGCACGTTTCCTCCGACGACCCCTTGTGATGTAGTAATGTTGTGCCTGTTTCTTCGCCCGCTTCGTGGGCCTGTGTTTCAGGTTCTTCAGTGGCTGGTGACGCCCAGGGTAAGTTGGACTCCACGGTAAGTGAGCCATTCGGGTGGAGGCTCCCTAAAACGCTAGGTAGGTCCCCAATGCGGATGGAAGAGGGGCTGGATACCTGGTTCCCTAGTGTAGTGCGCCAAACCTCTTTTCCAGCTCCTCTGACGGCAGTTCAAGAGACCTTCCTACAACCCTCGACCTCTGGTACGCAGCAGGTCGCGAAGCCCTCCATAGCCCCCGCTTCTGCCCGTCGTTCGGGTGGTACAGTTTCGTCGGGCTCTTCAGATGGTGGGGCTTCGTTCTCTTCAGAAGAGGAAACGAGGAGGAGACATCGGCGACGGAGGGAGTGGTCCAGGAGCAGGCGTTCCCGCTCAAGATCCCGTTCGAGGTTCAGTAGAAAACGGTCCCGCTCTCCACAGAGGAAGTACAGGAGGAGTAGGTCCCCCGATGGTGATTGGGTCTTCGTTCTCCGTAAGTCTGAGTTGCAGCGTTCCCCGGAACGGCAGTCCAGGGATTTCTCGCCGCGAAGGCCTTCCTCCAGACGCAGATATGACCCTCGCAGGGAGAAATGCGAGAAGGCCGCTTCAGGCAGGCGTAAGGCCGCGAAGCTTCCGGTTCATCCCGCCCAGCGAGGGGAACCGTACTTCCGTACGGGCAGCCTGGCCGAATCAGCACAGCTGGTTCGGCCCTCGGACTTAAAGGAACGGTTCCCTCCGTCGGGTCAGCCCACGGGATCCGCGTCCTCGTCCCCCAGAGAGAATACACAGACGGTAGTCCTCGCCGGCACGGCGATGCCAGTTCTGACCCCCGAACCTGGTGCGGAGGTTCCTGCCGGGGAAGACCGGTACCACTGCAGGGGAGTGCCTGTTGTTCCAGAACCAAAGCGCCCAGTGGGAGTGCCCGGTGACCCGGCTCCTCGGGATCAGGCGGAAGGTACTGCTGACGGTAGAGAAGGTTCCCCGACCGAGGACTCGGCCTATCGGAAGGTTATAGGCCTGATTCGAAGGCATCATCGGATTGAGGAACCGGTCCCAACCGATGAGGACTACTGGAGGTCCAGCCTGACCCGCTTGATGCAGGCACCCGTCCAACAGAAAACCTCCCTTGCCCTGCCTGTGGCCCGAGATCTCGTCCTGGGACGGGCTCATGTTGATAGAGTTGTGGCAGGCAATGCCGAAGCTCCCAAAACGCAGAGCTCCTCGAAGTTGCTCCAAGGGCTCAAGACACAGAGTAGGTTCTATGTGCCAGAGGGACAACGACCGGGAGCCTGCAAAGTGGAGCCTGCCCTCGACGTTCTAGGACAGGGTGCCCTGGAGGACAGAGCCTCTTCAGCCCCGATTTGCTTTTCGCAGTCGGAGGCTGCGATGATGGAGGAGATGTCGAAAGACTTGGTGCAACTCCTCTTGGTTGGACTGGTGAGCTTCCACACTGGTAGGTGTTCAAGCCACATATGACTTAACGGACCCGGAGCAGCAAAACCTCCTGAGGGAGCTTATCATCTCTGGGGGCAAGACCCTGAAGTTCCTTACGTATCAGTCCCTGCCCTTTCAGCGAATTGGGTTCTTCGCAAAAGGGACACTATTCTGGCGAAGCTTTCCCGGAAGGTCCCAGACAGGGAGGCGAGGGCCATGAGGAGCCTTCCTGTGTGGGGTGACTCCTTGTTCCCCTTGAAAGAGCTAGAAGAGATTATGGAGAAGGTGGCTAAACGAAAGGAAGTGAACGCTCCCAGGCCCCAACCGGAAAGGGGGCCCTCCTAAAAGAGATCAGCATCAGATGGGCCCTCTACTTCTCAGGCCCCGCCTAACCTGACGAGGAGAGAAGCCCCTTCTTCCTCGTGGGCTTCAGCACCACAGCCCCCCCGTAGAGGAGCTCCAGCAGCGTCTGCCTCGTTCAGAACAGGGTATTCTGCCTCCAGGAGAGGCCGTTCAGGCCGTTCCTCCAGGAGGAGGTAGAGTGGGAGGCCCCATACTCCTGCCCAAGCCTCAGGTTGGGGGATGCCTCAGACTACATTGGCAAGCATGGAAGGCTCACGGAGCAGAGCCCTGGACAGTATCCGTACTGAAGGAGGGGTACAGGCTACCGTTCTTAACGGAACCCCCGCCTTTAATTCCGGCCAGCCTGTCGGAGTGGCTGGCACCCAAGGACCCGTTGAAGAGGGCGGCCCTTCAAGAAGAGGTGTCCACGATGTTGGAGAAGGGCGCCATGGAGGAGGTCCTGCACCCGGGACCAGGTTTCTACAGCCGACTGTTCCTGGTAGAAAAGGCGACGGGGTGTGGAGACCGGTGATAGACCTGTCAGCTCTCAACAAGTTTGTGCGAAAGACAGATTTCAAAATGGACACTCCGAAGTCGGTCTTGCTGTCCTTGAGGGAGAAAGACTACATGATGACCATAGACCTCAAGGACGCATACTTCCAAATCCCGGTCCACCCCTCAAGCCGGAAGTTTCTCCGGGTGAAATGGGGTACCCAGATCCTGCAATTCAAGACCCTCTGCTTCGGGTTGTCGACAGCTCCCCAGGTATTCACGAGAGTCTTCACGACAGTCTCGGTGTGGGCTCACGAGCGAGGTATTCGCCTCATCTGGTACCTGGACGACTGGTTGCTTCTTTCCTCCTCAGAGGACGTTTTGAAGGAGCAGGGTATAAAACTTCTCCAGTTTTGCAAGGGTCTGGGTATCATGATCAACCCAGAAAAATCGAACCTATCTCCCTCCACCAGAATGACTTATTTGAGGATGACACTGGATTCCCTACTAGTGAAAGCTTTTCCGTCAGAGGAGCGGGTAAGCAATCTAATGAAGATCCTTCTCCCTTTCCTGTCGGGGCAACCCAGGAGGGCGAAGGACTGGCAAAGGCTAATAGGTCATCTGGTGTCATTGGAGAAACTGGTTCCCCAGGGGAGACTCAGGCTCAGGGCCGTCCAATGGAACCTGAAGAACTTCTGGAACCAACTGGACTCGCCCCAGAAATTAATTCCAGTCCTGCCAAATACAATACCCTCCCTGGAATGGTGGCATTGCCGGTCGAACACGCTCAAGGGGATGCCCTTCGCGACCGAGCCTCCCGAGATGCTCCTATTCACAGACGCCTCCAACCAGGGATGGGGAGCCCATCTCCTCAACGGGACGGCGAGAGGAACCTGGATGGACGGGGAGAAAGGCCTACACATCAATGTCCTAGAGTTGAAGGCAGTCCAAAAAGCTTGCCTGCACTTCATCGATCTACTAAGGGGAAACACTGTGGCGTTGATGTGCGACAACGCCACAGTGGTAGCGTACATAAAGAAGCAAGGAGGCCTAAAATCAAGGGAGTTGTGCGATCTCGCCCTGGAGATCCTGGATTGGGCGGAGGCGAACCAGATAGTGTTATTGGCAAGGTTCATCCCCGGGAAAAAGAACGTCCTAGCCGACGGTCTCAGCAGGATGGATCAGATAGTAGGAACAGAGTGGTCCCTCCTCCCAGAAGTAGCCAAGCTCATCATTCAACGGTGGGGTTCCCTGGTGATGGACCTCTTTGCAACCAAGCTGAACGCACAACTCCCCGTGTATTGTTCTCCTGTCCCAGACCCAAAGGCAGCCTTGGAGGATGCCTTTCAGCACAAGTGGGACAACCTAGACGTGTACGCTTTTCCCCCATTCACGTTGATCAGGCAAGTGCTCAACAGAGTAAGGGCTGCCCGGAACTTCAGGATGACTTTGGTAGCGCCCTGGTGGCCGGAGAGAGAGTGGTTCGCAGACCTATAAGACCTGACAAGCCATCCTCCGTGGCCACTACCCGACAGGCCAGATCTTCTACAACAGCCACACTTTCTCAGGTTCCACGACAACCCACAGTCTCTACGCCTTCACGCCTGGAGACTATCGAGCGCCTCCTGAGGAAGGAAGGATATTCGTCAGGAACGGCTAAGAGGATGTCGCGATACCTGAGAAGGTCGTCGGCAGCGGTCTACCAAGCGAAATGGGCCTCTTTCACGAAGTGGTGCACTTCGAAGAGCATCAAACCCCTCAAAGCCTCAGTCCCAGATATCGCAGACTTTCTAGTATATCTCAGAGAGGAGATAGGGATGTCAATCCCAGCTATAAAAGGAGTACGAGCAGCCTTGGGTCAAGTCTTCCTTTTAAAGGGCATCGACCTGGGCTCCTCTAGACACATCTCTATGCTTGTCAGGAGTTTTGAACAGTCCTGCTCCCCTCAAACTGTTAGGGTGCCTCAGTGGGACTTGGCTAGGGTCCTGAAGATGTTAAGTAGCCCCCCGTTCGAACCAATGAAGGATATTGTAGACAGGGATCTCACTCTCAAGACGGTCTTTTTGTTGGCCTTGGCCTCTGCGAAAAGGGTAGGTGAGATCCATGGGCTGTCTTATGACGTCTCTCATTCGAAGGGGTGGAGAGAGATCTCTTTCAAGTTCGTCCCTTCGTTCGTGGCGAAAACCCAGAACCCAGCAGTCTGGGATCCTAAATTCGAGGGGTTCTCTCTGCCAGCTATTCCTAGGACTGGGAATCCTGAGGATTTGAGGTTATGCCCTGTCCGTGCCATTAGGAAATACCTTGAGAGGACTGCACATCTCTGGCCGGGCATCAAGAGCCTTTTCGTCTCCACAGGTGTTACAAAGAAGCAGGTATCGAAGAATACCATATCCTTTTGGTTGAGACAAGTTATTGCCAGGGCCTACAAGGAGGAGGGACTAGCCTTGCCAGGTACTCCCAAGCCCCATGACATCAGAGGTCTGAGCATTCCCTTAGCCTTTGAGAAGAACATGGCAGTGGGCCAGATCCTTCGGGCGGGCACCTGGTCGAACCAGTCGACCTTTACTGCCCATTACCTCAAGGATTACTCAAGAAGGTCCTTAGACGGGTTCTCCATTGGGACAGTCATCTCCGCGCTCCAAGTGATTTAACGGTGAAGCCCCAGGTACAATCGTGGATAGCAAAACCAGGAGACACAGGTTCGTTCCTTTTCACCCTAATCCCCGTTTCCTATCCCTATCGGAGATAACCACACTTATGTAACCAATGAAGAACACGTCTCTGCAACTTTGTTACTGGACTCAACATCAGAAGATTTTTCAAAGGGTGAGTACTTAGACACTAACGTGAGCTCTTTGTGTAGTTTACCCTACCGTTCGTTTCCCATTTTTTAAGAACCTAGTTCATATCTAGGATACTTGGCGTCCGCTTTGCTGGGTCTGAAGGTCAGGAAGCCACTCCCACCTCCTAAAGTGTAAGTCTCCTAAGAAAGTAGTTCGAGGTAAGTATTTGTGTTGGAACAAATCAAAAATTTTAAGTAATTTTTATTTTTCCTAACATACTTACCGAGAACTACTTTCGGGTAATGGCCCTCCCTACCTTCCCCGAGTTCCTTTCTGCCCTTGCAGGGACTTGTTGCAACATCCGAGGAACTTACTGGCTAACGGGACCCAAGCTGACGACGACCTAGCTCAAGGCTACCCTCGGGGCACGTTCTCTTACTCTCGGGTTAGCCCTCCATAGAAAACGGGTGTAGGGTATAGTGTACTACACAAAACTCTGGTCGGTAGAGAGGAGATTACAGGTAACTCCTAAGAAAGTAGTTCTCGGTAAGTATGTTAGGAAAAATAAAAATTACTTAAAATTTTTGATATTTTAAGGATTAAACTTGTTAAAGATGATTGTTGTAAAACTATCTTTGTAATATGTGAAAAATATCACAAATGAGGAGTCAGTTATGAAGCATTTATACCATTGAAAGAATGTGACCTTTACCTTTGGTGTTCTGTGGCATTTACCTTTGATTTTGAGTGAACTTTACCTATCCAATTATTAAGGAATTTATGCTAAATGCTTCTTCATGTTTAGCTTAAGTATCTTGAGATTCTACATGAATTTGAATAATTGATGGATATCTTATGATTGATTCTAGATTTATATGCTGCTTTCTGATAGAAATTAGCTCTAGTTAATTTCACTTGTTTAATGTTTTGTTTCAAAGATAAAATGTTTTATGTAATTTTGTGTCTGCCTTTATTGATTAGTGAACATCTAAAATTGAAGAAAATGTTATTGAAATATACATGACCCAATGTATAACTTTCAGATTTTCTTCCCTTCAATTGATTATATTATCCTTCAAAAAATCATTGTTAATAAATGTTACTGACATTGGAATATAGTTGGCGAGTCTTTGAAGTATTACTCTGCTACATTTTTCAGAATTTGGTCGTGTATGTCGGAGATCAACAGAGTTACATTTTCCCGATTTAGAGGAACAACTGGAATCCATAAGAAATCTTGTCCCCCATGTTGTTCAGTGGCGAACTGAGCATCCTCCCCCAAAATATGATACTGATGAAGGTTCTCAAGTAAGTACAGTACAGTATACCCATTCACCATGTCTTTTGCATTTTCATAGCCATTAATTCCCTTTTCATAACAACTCTTATTTCTTCAATGGATGTTTGCTTCTCTTAAACTTTGAAGTACAGTTTTATTTGTAGCACTTTCTAAACAGTATTTTATAGTTAAGAAAAATGTATGAATGAATGGTTTAACAAAGTGAAGGAATCCATGTTTATTATTGGATTTCATTATACTGCTGGCAGTAATTATTATGGGAGTGAATTATAATAGTTTCATTTTGATTTGTATTAGAATTAGTATACACCAAATAAAATCATTCTTAGTGGATCTTTTTAGGGAAATATCCCTTCTGTTTCAGGTGGTCCCCTCTGGATTCAACACAAATATTTTCTACTATATTGTTTTATTTCATCTTTTCTCTGTCTTTGCTAATTAATAAAGTTAACATACGGTTCCCAGCGGCAAGAGCCCGTGTCTTACACAAGGTAAGGCAATCTATACACACACACATACAGTGGTAATGTTTTTGCATAATTATCAGAGCACTGCATTTAAATTCTTTTGATCAAAATATGTATAGGTTGTTGAATAACTGACATTTTAAAATAAATTAGGATAGCAAAGTAGCAACTGTATATTGTATATCATGTATACAATTTATGGTTTTACCCCTAAAATTTAAGAAAAACTCCCCTTTTCTTCCCTAGCAATAGACATGCTGCTAGTAAAGTAACAAGATACTCTAGCAGTTAATGACAAGAGACAAAATGCCAAGCTTTTTTTTTTCTTTTATTGAAATTGGTCAAGAAGTGGTTATGGACCCTGAAATAGATTCATCAGAATACACAAAATAGGGATTATTAATAATTTCTTCAGTATTTCTTATAAATATATTCCACATTAATATATATAGTAATTACTCATTACTTATATAAATAATCTTTTAATAAATTTTGGTGCATACATTCACAGATACAGTATAGCAATTGTAATCTTCTTTTCCA